>NW_011494793.1:1013309-1031939 GCF_000754665.1 Bison bison bison | reverse complement strand
CATGTGTGCTAAGTTGCTTCAGTTGTGTCCGACTCTTTGCGACCCCATGGACTGTAGCCCACCAGGCTCCTCTGTCCATTGGATTCTCCAGGCAAGAATACTGGAGTGGGTTGCCATGACCTTCTCCAGGGGATCTTCCTGACCCAGGGATCGAACCTGTGTCTCTTACATCTTGTGCATTGGCAGGCGGGTTCTTTACCACTAGCACCACCTTTAGAGGCTGAGAAATCGATCATGGAGGCTGAGAAATCGATCATGGAGGCTGAGAAATCCACAGTCTGCGATTTTGAAGGCCTGAGAACCAGGAGCATCAAGGGCAGAGACGATCGATGCCCCAACTCAAAAGCTATCTGGCAGAGAGAGAATTCATCCCTCTTCCGCCTTTCATTGTATTTGGGTCCTCGGTAGAGTATTTGGGTGTTACCCACACTGGGGAGGGCCATTTACATCACAGTCCATCCGTTCAAATGCTGGCTCCTTTAAGAGATGCCCTCACAGGCACGCCCAGAAGTAACGTTTGATCAGATGTCTGGAGTTGACAAATAAAGTGAATTTCTCCCATCACAGTGGGAGAAATTGGGACCCCAGGAGGCTGTCTGGCTGCAGTGGTCAAAGGTTAACCCTTTAAGGTCTGGCCTCAAGTGGCCGCAGCTCACCAATCTGCTGACACTGCTAAAGGAGACCTGGAAAAGTTGGAATCCCACGGGTCAGGTGAAACCCCACAAGGTGTATCCCATTAAATTTCGAGTGCTCCCCTTTTTAAAAAACATTGTTCATTTTTGCTGTGCTGGGTCTTTGTTGCTGCGCACGGGCTTTCTCTAGCTGCAGTGGCAGGGCTCCTCATTCGGCAGCTTCTCTTGTCGCGGTGTATGGGCTCCAGAGCGCCGGCTCAGGAGCTGTGGTGCACAGGCTTAGCTGCTCCGTGGCCTGCGTAATCTTCCCAGATCAGAGATCGAACCTGTGTCTCCTGCATTGATTGGCAGGCGGATTCTCAACCACTGGACCACGAGGGAGGTTCTTGAGTGCTCCCTTTGAAGAGAACAAGCCACCTGCCTACTGGGTGATGTTGTGGAAGGGGTGGGAGCAGGAGCATGAGAGACAGGAGACAGAGGAGGCACTAGACAGTAGGACAGAGACCCCCGTCCTTGGCAGACCTGGGCGCCCCGTTCTCAACGCTCTTAGAGGCCAGATAGGGCCTCGGACCCGCAGCCTTCGAGTCATTGTGTTCTTTACCCAGAAGCCGGGCTGGGATCTGGGTGGAAGGAGTGGTCAGGAGGGTGGGGTGGGGGTGTGAGAAGCCTGATAACTCTAGGCGTGGTTGGTGAGTTTGACTAGAGCCCGGGGAAAGGGAAGTGAGCCTCAGTTTCCCCATCTGGACACAGGAGGTAGGAGACCAGGTCCACCTCCGTGCACCTGTGGCATTGTCCTGTGGGGTCCAGACTGCAGGTCCGAGTCTGCAGCCGTGGGACAGCGGCCCGTGCAGTGACTGCCTCCGCTGGTGCTCAGTTCTCCCCGTTTCTCTGTTTCAGCCTGAAGGAGCCCCCCGATCATACACCTACAGCGCTTTCTTCTGTCCCAACGGTGAGTCTCCCACGCACATCCTGCCAAAGACTTCGGCCCTTACACCGACACTGGTGCAACTTCGTTGCTGCCAAGTGGACACCTGTCTTGCCTCGGGGCTGGGGACACCACAGCAAAGCCACTGAAATGTCCCAGCTAGGGACAAATGTAAGCCAGAGTGAGGACTGGGCTTCTGCCAGGCAGGAAGTAAGCATGTCATGATGGTTGACTGCTGGTGCCAACGAGAAAAGAGATTGCCGTCAGGGGAAGGGGCTGTCGAACTTGGAGTCCCGAGTGAGGAACTGATGGTCTGGGGAAGGGAGGTCTTAGAGTCACAACATGGGAAAGCTGGGAGAATGAGGGTGACCCAGAACCCAAGGGTAGCAGAGGAGGGTGTGGGAAATTAAGATAGGTTCCAGAAAGTGTGAGCTCTGGGGTCCACCCTGATCCCCTGAAATTGACATTAAGCCTGCCCATGATCTGGAAGTGGGTACAGAATGCACAGGGAGTGGAGTGGACAGAGAAAGACACTTCCACGCCTCTGCCTTGGTGGGGCCATGTCAGTGCTGGGACGAACGTGAGCCTGAGCTGCCTATGGGAGGGTCTGACCCTACCCCATCCAACCCCTCCTCAAAGAGCCCTCCACTTTGGAGCTTGGGCTGGGCCTGGCACTGGACGCTCATCTGGCAGGTTTTGCCAAGAGGCAGAGCAGAGGATCTGAGATGGCATCCCCAGGTGATGCCAACCCTAGGTGTACCACCTCCCTGTTGCCAAGGCATTCACATCACACTCTGGACCCAGGCTTCCTTTTGACATCCCCCTCCCCTTTTTTCAGTAAATAGCAAGACATCACATATATGCTCAAATGATTTTGTAAATAATTATATGTCTTTATTTTGGGGGGACTTCCTTGTTTGTGGCTCAGCTGGTAAAGAATCCGCCTGCAATGCGAGAGACCTGGGTTCGATCCCTGGGTTGGGAAGATCCCCTGGAGAAGGGAAAGGCTACCCACTCCAGTATTCTGGCCTGGAGAATTCCATGGACAGTCCATGGGGTCGCAAAGAGTCGGACACGACTGAGCGACTTTATTTTCAGCTGTGCTGGGTCTCCATTGCCGAGCGGGCTTTTCTCTAGTTGTGGTGTGCGGGCGTTTCATGGTGGTGGCCTCTCCTGCTGCGGAGCACAGGCTCTGGAGCACGGGAGCTTTAGTAGCTGCGGCTCCCGGGCTCTAGAGCATGGGCTCAGTAGCTGTGGTGAAAGGTTGCTGCTGTGAGCCGTGAACCACGCCGGGATCCTTGGCCTTCCAGGGAGAGGAATTTGATCCAGGGCCAGTGGTGAGGCTGCTCAGAGCTTTTGTGTAATAAAGTTTTGTTAAAGTATAAAAGAGATAGAGAAAGCTTCTGACACAGACATCAGAAGAGGGCAGAAAGAGTGCCTCCTCACTACTTTATAGCAAGAAGTTATATGCCTATTCGCAAGCTGCTAATTAAAGAAAGGAAATGTCTCAAAACTCAGTTGCTCCAGACCCCTCACCCACAACATAAATTTTGAGATAACATCGGCACGAGGTGAATCATCCCGGGCCATAAAACTGTTGATATGAATCTTGAAGAAAGGCAGGTTTCCAAGCAAATACACAGTTTCATTAACATAGCTCAAGAGAACATTTCCACGAGTAAAACATGCTGGTTTGTTGAGCCCTTATCGGTTCTGAGTCTTAGGCAGAACCGACTTGAAGAAAGACAGAGTCTAAGGTAGATACATAGTTCATTAACGCAACTTAAGAAAAACATTTTCATAAGAAAAATGCATTGGTTAGCATTTCATAACCAATGCATTCCCATTGGTTAGCTCAAGGTTGAGAAAAGTTAAGTTCAGGTGGAACCAGGCATCATCCTGGCAACACAGAATTTTAAAAGAAAGCTCCTTTTAATTTTGTATAGAGAAGGAAAAAACGTCTGACACTTGTGTATTGTTTCTTCCTGCCACTTAAGAGAGAAAAAACACGTCTGACACTTGCAGTCTGTTTCCTCCTCTTGGGTACCACTAGCCTTCCTGCCTGTTACCCTCTCTGACGCACAGGCTTAGTTGCTCCGTGGCATGAGGGATCTCCCTGGATCAGGGATCGAACCCATGTCTCCTGCATTGGCAGGTGGATTCTTTACCACTGAGCCACCAGGGAAGCTCTTAGAGAAATGCAAATTGAAACGCAGTAAGTTATCAGTGCACACCTATCTGAATGAGTAAAATAAAAAGTATAGTGACGACGTGAAAAAGTGGCCAGGATGTAGACAAGTTGGATCTTTCATACATTGCTGGTGGGAATATAAAGTGGTACAGCCACTGTGGTTTCTTAGAACTGTTTGATGACTTAAAAAAACAACATGCTGTCAGCATTGACATTGACATTGAAGTCGCTCAGTCACGTCCGACTCTTTGCTTCCATCCCTGGTCAGAGAGCTAAGGTCCCACATGCCTTGCAAACAAGAAGCCAGAACTTGTAATGGGAGCAATACTGTAACACATTCAATAAAGACTTCCAAAATCCCCCCATGATAAATCTTAAAAAATGCATGTGTACAAATATTGTATGATTCCACTTATATGATCTCTCTAGAGCAGTCAAGATCCTAGAGACAGAAAGTAGGGTAGTGGTTTTCAGGGACCGGGGGAGAGGAAAATGGAGATTTATTGCTTTTGTTGTTGTTGGTTTTTTAAAATTTATTGTTTAATGGATACAGAGCTTTAGTTTTACAAGATGAGTAGAGTTCTTGGGGTGGATGCTGGTGATGTTTAAACAATGTGAATGTATTTTTTTTTAATTACTTTTTTTAATGTGAATGTATTTAATGCCACTGACCTGTACACTTAAAAATGGTTTAAGATGGCAAATTTTGCATTGTGTGTGTTTTATCACAGTTTTTAAAATTGGGAAAGGAAAAAACCATACCTATGTACTAGATAAAATGTGCAAAAATAGAAATACAAAAACTGTCTCCTCTAGTTCACGTACGAAGACATTTCGTTGTATTCACTTTCCTAGGATTGATAATTTGTTTTAGCATAGCTATGACTCAGGAGGTGTATAGTTTTATGTCTTGCCTTTTTCACTTAATACATCCTCAGCACTTTTCCTTGTTATTGTATTGTTTATAAAGTCTTTATAAACAGCACTTCAAAACAGCTTCATTATGGTCCATTAAATGACTGCCCCATAATTGGATCATTACAGAACATTTTGAAACATTACTGAACATTTGCATATTGTTTGTAGTTTTTATATTATAATCCACACTAAGCTGGATATATTTGTATTCAAAGTAAGATCAGGAACATTTTTTAACATGTTTATTGAGGTATAATTGACATACAATAAATTAGACATATTTTAAGGGTAGTTTAATCAATATTGAGAAACATCTGTGAAGCCATCACCACAATCAAGGTAATGAAGGTTCTTATTAACCCTGAAGTCATGCCGCTTTGAAATTCCTCACTCCTGTCCACTGTTGTCTCTAGAGAACCACTGGTCTGCTTTCTGTCTCTGTAGATCACTTCGTACTTTTTAGAATTTTGTGTAAATGGAATCATACAGAACGTTCTCCTTTTTGTCTGGCTTCTTTTACTCAACAGAAGAATTTTGAGATTTGACCACGTTGTGTGTATCAGTAATTCAGTCATTTAAGTCTCAGCAGGATTCCGTTGGATATATGCATAACACTTTTTATCTACTCACCTGTTGAGGGATATTTGAGTTATTTCCGGTTTGGGACTATTTCACATGAGCTACTATGAAAATCTGTGCCCAAGTCTTTGTACGGGTGGGGTGTTTTCCTTTCTCTTGAGTCGATAGCTAGGAGTGGAATAGCTAACGCATATAGTAAGTGTGTTTTTTAACTTTTTAAGAAGCTGTCAGACTATTTCCCAAAATGACAGTACTATTTTGCACTCCCACAGGCACTGGATAAGCCAGTTCTGCCCCATTCTTACCAACACTTAGTATGGTCTGTTTAATTTCAGTCATTCTAATAGATGTCTAGTGGTATCTCACTATGGTTTTAATTTGCATTTCCATCATGACTCACGATATTAAGCACCTTTTCATATGCTTATTTGCTATCTTTTTTTTTGCGGGGGTGAAGTGTCTGATGGAATCTTTTAGCTTTTTAAAAGTTGGATTGTTTATTTGTATTTGGTTTTTGAGAGTATTTAAAAATGCATACTGGGTCCAAGTCCTTTATCAGATGAATGCTTTGCAAAAATATTTCTCCCAGTCTGTATCTTTTCATTATCTTAATAGTGTCTTTTAAAGAGCAGAAGTTTTTCATTTTAATGATGCTTATCACTTTTTCCTTTTATGGATTATTTTTTCTTGTTGTAGCTAAGAAATCTTTGCTCAATCCTACAGTTTCTTCTCAAGGTTTTATAGTTTTAGGCTTTTCATTTGTAAAATAATCCATTTCAGGTTAACTCTTGGAGCCCATGCAAAGTATGGATCAGAGCTCTTTTTTCTTCATCTGAAGATTTCATTGTTCAACATCATTTGTTGAGGACTTTTGCTGTTGAATTGCTTCTGCAACTTTGTTGAAAATCAGTTGTTTATACATGTATGGGTCCGTTTCTGGACTCCCTCTTCTGTTCCACTGAGCATTTGTCTGTATTGACACCGATGCTACACTCCTGTTATTGCCGCGGCTTTAGAGTCTCAGTGTCAGATGGTGTGAGTCCTTCTTGTTTATCAAAGTTGTTTTGACTCTTTTGGATCCTTTGAGTTTCCACATACATTTTGAAATCAGCTTTGCAATTTCTTCTTTTGAAGAAATCCCTGCTGGGATTTTGATTGGGATTGCGTCGAATCTATAGATCAGTTTGGGGGGGTAATTAACATCTTCATAATATTATTTTCCCACCCACGAACACGGTCTAGCTCTCCACTGATTTGCATCTTTAGTTTGAGCAGCATTTTGCAGTTCCCAGCGTACGGGTCTTGCCCATCTTTTGTAGGATTTATCTCTGTGAGTGTTTCATCTTTTGTGCTCTATTGACAAAGAGGTCATCAAACCAGCTCCACTCCTCCGTGCTTCCCGCAGCTTCGTGGGGAGCCACACTGGGACCGGTCCCCTGAGGTCCCGATGCTCAGCTCTGGGCATGGGCAGGGGGGAGGAAGGATGCTTCTGGTGCCCGCTCAACACCTCATCTCCTTCCCTCTATCCAGAGAGAGTCCACATCTCCACGCCCAACAAGTACGAGTTCCAGTATGTGCAGCGGCCACTGCGCCTCACCCGTTTCGACGTGGCCGTGCGAGCCCACAACGATGCCCGTGTGGCCTTGTCCCCAGGACCCCAGGACACAGCGGGCATGATTGAGATTGTTCTGGGGGGGCACCAGAACACCAGGTCCTGGATCTCCACCAGCAAGATGGGTGAGCCGGTGGCCAGCACACCCACAGCCAAGATCCTCTCCTGGGATGAATTCAGAACATTCTGGATCAGCTGGCACAGCGGGCTCATCCAGGCATGACTGGGTTTGCCTGGGGCGGGCATGGGAACCACCTGGTCCTCTGGCACTTGTTGCTTCCTGATCCATATGATGAGATGGCAAGGCGGGAAGAGGGGGAAAACTCAAGGCAGCCCTCAAGTTACTTACAGTCTGCCTGGCGTTGCTTCCAAAACACTAGTGAGAGCTGTGGCAGAGGAGGTGCCTAGGGATCTGGGAGGCCAGGGAGAAAGGAAGTGGGTATGAGCAGGTAAGATGAGGACTGTGGACACTTTCTGGGCCAAGCAAAGGAGAGAAAAGAAGTCAGTGTGAACAGCTTCCTAGAGGAGGGGTATAGCCAGGTGGTGTTTTGAAGTATGAATAGGAGTTCGCCAGGCAAACTGAAGCAGAGGCTGTTTCAAGCAGGGGGAGCTACATATGCAAAGGTTCCAGGGAGCCCAGTGACTTTGGAACCTGCAGATGCCCCACTTGTGTCTCTGTTGGGTGTTCAGTGAACAGCGTGGTTTCTAGTTTCTCTCATTGCTGATGCCTTGAGAATGCCCCCCCACCCCCATGAATGTGGCCAAGTCCTCTGACCATGTCTGAACCCAGCTTCCTGCCAGCACCCAGCAGCCTTGGCCTCTTTTTCCAGGTTGGCCATGGTCCAGAGCCATCCAATGAATCTGTCATCATGGCCTGGACCCTCCCCAAACCGCCAGAGGTCCAGTTCATCGGTTTCTCCACTGGCTGGGGTTCCGTGGGCGAGTTCCGCATCTGGAGGAAGGTGGAAGCAGATGAGAGCTACAGCGAAGCCTTCACCCTGGGGGTCCCGCACAGCGCCATCCCCGGGTCTGAGCGCGCCGCCGCCTCCATCATAGGTGTGTCTGCCCGGCAGCCTGGCTTGGGGAGGATGGGGGCAAGTGTCACTTCCGGTTCATTTCATTCTGGGTTTTGCTGGGGGCACATGCCTTTGGGGCCTTTGGCCAGACACCCACTCACCTGACCGGCAAGCAACTTCCAGTGCCTTCTCTGTGCTGGGGCCAGACTCAGAGGTGACCCCAAGCCTGCCCTTTGGGGGCTCAAGTCTGGCTGAGGAGGTGGGTCCTTGCCCTCTGTGGGGTGACCCCAAGGGGTGTGTGAACTTCATGAGGGCAATGTGTCTGGGGTGATATACAAGCAGGCTGAAAGACCAGGTGAAGTTAGCCAGGTATGGGGTGGTGGGTAGGGGCTCTGGGGGTCCAGGTGAGAGGGGCGGGACCATTTCAAATGCTTAGAGAGCTTACTGAGCAGGGATAAGAGGCTGTGGCCAGGGACTTCTTGAACACTGGATTGTCTCCTGTAGCCCAGGCACAGGAGTAGAAACTGGGGACTGTGTGATCCATCTAGTGCTGGATGTTGGAAGGGTGGGGAGGGCGTAAAAGGCCAGGAAGAGGCACACAGACACGAAGGAGGGGTCTTGGGTCTCTGTGACGTCAGAGAATGGAAGCCCTGGGGCCTGGGGCAGGTTGGTGGTTGTCACCGGATCGGAGGATTGCTGGAGTTTATGATTTCTGAAGCATGAAATCAATTCAGATGTGGCCTTTGGGGATGATGGCCCAGCTTGAGGTGATGGGTATAGGGAAGAAGATAGATGGGCAGGGATGGAGAGGAGATGCAGGCAGGTAACTCTGTGCCAGCCAGTGCCGTCAGCGCAGCAGGATGGAAGTGTAAGAAGAACTGGAAAGCCCAGAGAAAGGCGGCGAGAAAGTAGCCAGCCAGGCCCCGCCACAGGAGGAGGCTGCAGGAGCAGCAGCAGCCTCAGGGGGGCAGAGGAAGGGAGGTGCAGTCAGCAGGGAGTCCAGAAACTGTATCAGCAATATTTGGGGGCATAAAGGCCAGGGAGAGGGAGGCAGAGTACAGAAGGGATGAGAGCACAGTAAGTCAGAAATAACAGGAGAAAAGAACTTTCAAAAACACACCAACAATACCACACGTATAAGAAAACTGTATGAAAAACCCCAATACTCATGGTTAAATAGAAAACCACATTTCATATTGGAAGTTAGAAAAAAATATGTAGAAGGGAGTCAAATGACTGGATTGACATCTTAACGTTTGTGGGATGCAGCCAAAGTTGTTCTAAGAGGAAAATGTATAGTCTCAATTGCACCTATTTAGAAATCTAGAAAGGAAAAAGCATTTACTAATAATAACATAATGAAAAGGTAGAAAGAACACCTGAGTTACAACTAAAGAACATGGAGGGAAGCATGTAAGGTAGGGCCTGCAAGTGCCCACCAAGGCCAAGCGATCAAGCAGGCTGGATGGGCAAGGATGCCTCCCAGTCTCCAAGGGCAGCACTGGCAGTCAGATAATGGGATGCTGGTATTGGGCCATGGGTGGGCTCCCTCTGAGGAAAGTTGTCCCTAGAACAATGCCAGGGCATTGAATGAGGCCAGTCCTCAGCCCATTCTTCCTCTTCCTTCTCACCAGGAGACGTCATGGGGCCAACTCTGAACCATCTCAGCAACCTCCTCCGGCTTCCCTTCGGCTGCGGAGAGCAGAATATGATTCATTTTGCACCTAATGTCTTTGTCTTGAAGTATCTCCAGAAAACCCGGCAGCTCAGCCCTGAGGTGGAGAGGGAGACCACCGACCACCTGGTACAAGGTACTGGGGTGCAGTAGCCTCGGTTGCACGGGGCGCAGCCCGCATGCCACGTGCAGAGGATGGGGAAGAAGGCAAAGACGTTGAAAGAGGCCAATCTGGGTGGCCTGATCTGGCCCCTGTCAGTCGGAGCCTGGCCTCTGCACCTGTTAGGAAACCGATCTGATTGCTGGTAATCAGCCATGGGGAGAGGAACAGCATCTTCTGAAAATGTAAATTTTCTGAACAACCAGGGCAATATAATAGCATTATAAAAACATTTGGGGAAAGAAAATAAATCCCTATAAGCTTCCCATCATGCTCTGTGTTGACCCCTCTACCCTCCAGGAGCACAGGTTAGCTTTGCCATTCTTGGTGTCTCATAGTACAGCTTCCTGTGGCATGCCTCCCCCCAGCCCTGTCCTGTGTGCGTAAGATTCATCCACTGGGCTTTGGGCAGCAGTTGTCTATTCACCTCCATTACTGTGTGGAGACAGCAGTGGGCGTGTCTGCAGATGGGCTTTGGAGCAATTTGCAATTCAGCGCTTTTAGAACAGGACTGTCGGTAATTGTCCTCTTTGCATACTTGGTGAAAACTCATCCAGATTTCTGTGGGGTGAAACCGTTGGGTCTTAGGATGGGTTCAGTTTGTAATCACTTTGGGAGGCTACATTGTTTTTTTGTCACATGCATCAATGGAACACAACATACTGAACTCTCCTCTTATTTCCAGTTTTATTTATTTATGTGTTTTATTTCCAGTTTTTTCCCCCTAAATAATGCAGCATTGAACCTCTTCAGAAGTAAACCACCAGTACTGAACTTCAGAAATAAACAAAGCCCCATTGAACTTCTTTAGAAATGAATAACACAGCACTGGGCATCTTCAAAGATAAATAACACAACAGTGAGCATCTTCATAGATCAATAACACAGCACTGGACATCTTCCATTGCCATGAATCAAGTCCTTAGGGCAAGGCACAGTCCTGTTTGTGGGTGGGGTACAGGGCCTCGGAGGGCCCTGAATTACCCTCTGCACATCTGAGCCTCACAGGGAGGGGAAGAGGGGAGGCTGGAGATGGGGTCCCAGCTCTGTCAGAGATTCCCATTCTGTGTCCCTGGGTAGGACCTGCTCCTTCCCAGATAACAAGGGAGTTAGTCAGTTGATACCAAAATTCTGGGGCCTCCTGGGCTCTGCTTCTAGCCTTACACTGGAGCCAACGTGAAAGGAAAGCATGGAGGAGGCTGAACCTAGCTCTGAAGCTGGCATCTGCCTCGTGCCAGGCATGTGCAGCTCCATCCACGCTGCCCTGAGTTTCCCTCCTTGCAGCCCCCGTGCTAATGGTCCTCGTTTCCCAGATGAGCAAAGTGAGCCTCCTGGGAGTGATCAGATCAGATCAGATCAGTCGCTCAGTCATGTCCGACTCTTTGCGACCCCATGAATCGCAGCACGCCAGGCCTCCCTGTCCATCACCAACTCCCGGAGTTCACTGAGACTCACGTCCATCGAGTCAGTGATGCCATCCAGCCATCTCATCTTCTGTCATCCCCTTCTCCTCTTGCCCCCAATCCCTCCCAGCATCAGAGTCTTTTCCAGTGAGTCAACTCTTCGCATGAGGTGGCCAAAGTACTGGAGTTTCGGCTTTAGCATCATTCCTTCCTGGGAGTGAAGAGGCGCCCAAACCTCACAGGGGCCAGTTGCGGGGGCTTCTCAGACCCCAGGCTCCTCTGGACTGGGGCACAAGGGGCAGGCAGGGCACTAGACCCAAGCCAGAGAGAGACGAGAAACCACCGTCACGATCACGGAAATTTACCGAAAAGGATTCAAGAATGCCTGGCTCAGATGATGCTGGCCCCTGTGAGATGGGGAAACAGAGGCATGTGAAAATCTCAATTCCTAAGACAAATCTGGAGTCCCTGTCTCCTGGCCTGTGGTGGTTCCCAGTTATTATGTTCCAAAGGCAGTCCTGATGATCTAGAACCATCTGTCCTCATGGATGAGAAAGGAAAAACTTACGCTGAAGAATGTATAGCTCTCTGAGGGACTTCCCTGGTGGTCCAGAAGTTAAGGCTGTGCACTTCCACTGCAGGGACATGGGTTCAATCCCTGGTTGGGGAACTAAGATCCCACATGCTGTACGGGCCACAGCCAAAAAACTAAAATAAACGTGCAACTCTCGGATGGAAAGAGAAGTCAGAGGTTGCCGTGGGCTGAAGGTCCGGCTTTGTGAAGGCTGACCACAGACTACCCGGAACCTTAAGTCTGCTTGGTCCATGGTGGAGGGGGAGGGGCAGGGCTCAAGTTGGCAGGTTGTGAAAGTCTAGGATGTGGGTGAGCCCTGGCCTCCCAAGGCCAGGCACACCTCAGTGAACCCATCCAGACTCAGGTCCTTGACCGCCATCCAGAGTGTGATGACCTATCGGGGTAAGTGGCAGCCTGGACCTCCCCTCTAGCCAGACAGCCAGATCTGGTGCCCAACAGCTTTCAGACTCAACAAGCCCCAAATCGACCCCCACCCCCTGGTTTTCCTCCAAATCTCTGGTGTTAGTTCCCTTGGGCTGCCATAACAAAGTACTGCAAACTGAGTTGGGTAGATCCACAGGACTTTATTCTGTCCACTTGAAAAGTATTCACAGCCTTAAAGTTGAGAGTTATGTTTTACTTGGTGGGAATTTTTAGGACTTCAGGCCCAGGAGACAGCATCTCCAGTAATCCTGAGAGAGCAGCTCCTAGAGGGGAGGCGCCAGGTTACATAGAAGTTTTACAACAAAAGGCGGCTAGTCTGAACATCAAAAGGTTATTGGTAAAGTAAACCAGATATTCTAAGTTAAGGAATTTAGCGCTTTTTTCTGTATGGAACGATGCAAGAGTTTGGGCTCACGGAAATCATTCCTTTGACGTGCACCTCCACTCTTTGGGGCCAGTATCCTGTTTTGCACATCCCGAGCTCCCTTAGGGCTCACTGCAGGGAGCAGTGGCATTCTGACGGTAGACTCGATCTAGATGGCAAGTGTTCTCCTTCCTGAGTGCCCCCAGGGCTCACCAGCTCATATTAGAGGTCTGCAGTGGCTGGCAACCGTGGCATCCTTGTTACTGATACAGCAGGAAATATTCCACATCTCAGTTCCCTCATGATTCAGGAGGCTGGAGGACTAAAATCAAGGTGTCAACAATGTTGACTCTGTCAGGAGGCTCTGGGGGAGCGACTATCCCAGGACTTTGTTCTGGCGGGATTCTGGTGATGCCCGCTCACACATCACCCTCTGCCTCCATCGTCACAAGCCCTTCCAAGTCTGTGTCATTTCTTCTCTGAGGACACCAGTCATTGGGTTTAGGGCCCAGCCTGATTCAGAAATGTAATTCCATCTGTACAGACCCTCATTCCCCATAAGGTCACATTTTGAGGTTCCAGGTGGATGTGACTGGGGGGAATACTATCTACCCCGGTGTGAGCTCCTGCTCCCTCTTCCCTGGGCTCCATGGACATAGATTGGTGCATCCTGCTGGTCAGGCCGCTGCATTTAGCAGCCTCTGCATTCTTCCTTTTTTCCTTCACATCTTGTTCAGTTAAGGTAGCTCTGACTATATTGCAGAACCCTTCCCTGCCCATCGCCACCCCCAGTCCAAGCCCATGGTCATGGTCGCCTAGACTGTCCCCACCTCCCCAGTGTCTGCTTCCTCTCCTGACCTGGCAATCCACCCACTACCTCTGCCCCCTCACCCCCTCCTCTCATGCCCCTTGCTGCCCTCACAATAAGACCAACTGCCTGGCCCTCTTTTGGAGGCCCCAGCCCCCCTGACTTTCTGCCTTCTTGTCCTCCTCAATCCCCTGCTGATCTGAGCAAACCAAGCTCTGGCTCCAGGGGATAGAGCAACAACCTCTTCAGGCCCTGGGGTGGGTGACGGTGTGTGGCCAAGGGCCCTGCCTGGAGATAATGCATTTCACCATCCCACCCCACCAGGCATGGCTGAAGGCCAGTGTGTTACCAGGAGTCATAAAGGGGTGATATCAAGAAACAAAAGAGGAATAAAGTAGAGGTTTCAATCTCTCCAGCTGTGTATGTGGGAGAGTTTCAAGGACCCCAGCTGTGTTGTGAGAGTTTCAAGGACCTCAGATGTGGGCATGGGGCAGTTTCAGGGACCCCCCCATGTGGGTATAGTATTAGTTTGGGGGTCCCGGGGTAGAATGTTGGCCAGCCAGCCATTCACCAGGGTGCTGTCCCCTCTTGCCCCGCAGGCTACCAGAGACAGTTGACCTACAAGCACCAGGACGGCTCCTATAGTGCTTTTGGAGAGCGGGACGAGTCGGGGAGTATGTGGTGAGTCCTCATTCCCCGGGCACGGCTACTGAAGTTCCCCCACGTGAAGCCACAGCCTCACATCCAGCACAGCATAGCCAGGACCCCTGGGGCTTGATCCTGTCGACTGACAAAGTACATGCAACCTAAAGGTTGAGAGTTATGTTTTATTTGGCAGAAACTTTTAGGACTTCAGGCCTGGGAGAGAACTGCTCCATGGAGGCAAGGGGAGGAGCCAGGTTTTACATAGAAGTTTTGTAACAAAGGGCAGGTGTCTGAACATCAAAAGATTATTACTAATTAAAGAAAACCAAATAACCCAAGTTAAGGAATTTAGTGCTTTTCTGTGTGTGGGAAGATACAAGAACCTGGGCTCACTGAGACAGTTTCTTTCACCACAGCTACCTGGGGCCACCGCCAGCATCCTGTGTTCCCACATCCTGAGCTTTCTTTCCTCGGGGCTCACCGTAGGGAGTGGCTACAGTCTGATGGCTGCTAGATGGTCACTGTTCTTCTCCTTCCTGAGTTCCCTCAGGGCTCACCAGCTCACACTGGGAGGGCTGCAGTGGCTGATGCCTGTGACATCCTTGTTTACCGATATGGCAGGAAATATGCGATTTCTTAGTCCCTAGGGTGATGGGCTTCCCTTGTGGCTCAGCTGGTAAAGAATATGCCTGGGTTTGATCCCCGGGTTGGGAAGTTCCCCTGCAGAAGGGAAAAGCTACCCACTCCAGTATTCTGGCCTGGAGAATTCCATGGACTCTATAGTCCATGGGGTTGCAAAGAGTCAGACACGGCTGAGAGACTTTCACTTCACTTTCCCTTTAGGGTGCTGAGGAGTCTGTGTGGAATATGGAGACAGCCATGGTCCTAGCCCCTGGGGGTTAGAGGTTTGGTTTGGATGGGGGAGTTCTGCCTGGCCTGCGTGTGGTGGAGCTGGAAGCAGTGGCTGTTACTGTTACTCCTGCTGTTGTGGTTGCCTCGGTGCCCAGGAACTGAAACCCCTGCTCTCTGGCCCCTTGTGGATGAGTCCTGGGTTCTCTGAGCCTCCTCAGAGGCCACTGGACCCAGGAATGGGGTGACCCTGAGCAGGAGGGGGTGGACTGGGAGAGGCCAGACCACTGCCTTGAGGCTGGGTTGGAGAGTTCAGGAGGAGCATTCTGGGGTCAGATTTCCCTTGTGAGTGGCTTCCTCTGGCTTTCAGGGTCAGCCAGGGCAGGGAGGACCTGCATACATCTATGTCTTATTCCGTAGGAGTTCTTGGCATCATCAGGGATTTGCCTCATCCACTTTGGGGCTTACTGAGGAAGTAGGGTACCCCCAACTTCCTGTTTCTAGTGGGGCCTCCTTCTCAGTGTCACACCTGGGTGGCACCTGCAGCGCCTGTGGGCATGAAAGTGTCTTGTCCTTAAATCAACAGTGTCCACTGCACAGCAGCAGCCCAGGGCCAGGGGCACAGCTGGCTGAGCCCGCACTGCAGTGCAGAGTCACTCACTTGGCTCCAGAGGGGCCCAGCCTTGGTGACCTGCTCAGCTCCCCAGTCCCCAGAAGTCTGCCCCATTTCTGTCCCAGGACCCTGCCTTGCTGACAGCGCTTAAGGCAAAGCCACAGTCATGCTCTAGCAAGCAGAGGCCCCCACCCACTCTCGGGGATGGCTAAAGTCATTGAGTCACTCTCTGAAAGCTGGCCAAGTCCCGACAGTTCCAAGAGGCCTCCACCAGTCAGAAATAGTGAGCTGTGATCTGTGAACGCCTTCCCACAGTTCACACACACACTGAACAAGAGAAGATGAATTCTGCTGTGGTCATGGAAACGTGACACCCAGCAGTTTGCCTCTCCTCCTTGGCCTTGTAAAACCTCCTCACAGATCAAAGTTGCAGGATGCACAGGACATTGGCAACAGCAATCCACGGGACATCCACCCTGGAGCTGAGCAAACCCAGTCTCAGTCTTGTGTGAACTGTGTGACCTTAGACCAGCTGTTCAAGTTTTCTGAACCTGTTTCCTCACCACACATCCATCTCAAGACCAGGATCTAAGAGGCAGTGGGATAAGGGTGAAGGCATGCTCATTACAATGCCAGGTACCCACTGGGATGGATGCCTTGTTAGCACCACTCCCTAAATACTTAGGGCTTCCCTCATAGCTCAGTCAGTAAAGAATCTGCCTGCAATTCAGGAGACCTGGGTTTGATTCCTGGGTTGGGAAGATCCTCTGGAGAAGGAAATAGCAACCCACTCCAGTATTCTTGCCTGGAGAATCTCATGGTTTAGAGGAGCCCAGCAGGTTACAGTCCATGGGGTTGCATGAGTTGGACATGACTTAGCAACTAAACCAGCACCGCCTAAATACTTGGGTGGGAAGTCCAGGATCCAGTCCAGCTTCCTTTAAACTCAGGGCCTGTGCGTCCAATGTACATTCATTCATTTATTCGTTTGTTCATTCAAATGTTTAATATTTGCCAGGCTATTGTTCTAGTTCCAAGGGAACAAGAAAGGCATGGTCCCTGCCTCCAAGAGAGAAAGAGAGACCCTTCATGAGATGTAATAGTTAGCTACTGCTGTGTAACAAGTTACCTCCAAAACACAGCCATTTAAGACAACAAACATTTATTGTCTCAGTTTTGTGGGTCAGGAATTCAGACGTGGGTTAGCTGGCACTGCTGGCTCGTGATCCCTCCCAAGGTTGCAGTCATGGTATTGGCTGGGGCTGCCATCGTCGAAAGGCTTGACTAGGGCTGGAGCATTTGTTTCCAAGTTGGTCGTCTCCCACGGCTGTGGACAGGGGGCCTGAGTTTCTCACTGAAGACCATTCCATAGGGCTGCTTGCATGTCCTTACAGCATGGCAGCTGACTTCCCCTGGAATGAAAATCAAAGAGAGAAAGTAAGGAGAGTGCCACATGCCTTTTATCAGCTGATTTCCTGAGTCATACTGTCACCCCCACCAGATTCTAGTCTTTAGAATCCAGTCACTCGGTACAGCCTACACTATTCCACTGCTTGAAAGGAGAAGAAGCAAGGCATTTGTGGATATATTTTAAAGCTACTATGTCAAGTATATAATTTCTCATATCTAT
Source organism: Bison bison bison (assembly GCF_000754665.1). Lineage (NCBI taxonomy): Eukaryota > Metazoa > Chordata > Mammalia > Artiodactyla > Bovidae > Bison > Bison bison. Next base: position 1,014,901 of record NW_011494793.1, on the reverse strand, counting down.
AAAGCAAATAAAACTTGTTGAGGGGATAGTGTATGATGAGGTACACAATTGTATGGGGTGGTCAAGAAAGGTTTTCCAAAGGAGATGAGGGACAGCTGTATGAAAATCCAAGGGGAGAGGATTCCAGGCAGTGTGAACAGCCTGTGCAAAGGCCCTGAGGCAGCCCTGACAAGTTTGAGCCACAGAAGGGGACCAGTGTGGCTGGCAGCACAGGCCAGGAGGAAAGTGGCCTTCCACGAGGGAGGAGAGGCTGCCAGGGCCAGACTGAGCGGGAGAGGAGTTTGGGTTTTATTCTGGAGGGAGCAAGAGGGCTTGGTGCAAAGCATGGCTGTAACCTGAGTCATGCTGGGCTATGTGCATATTGAATGAATAAACTTAATTTGTTAGGACAGTTCTGGATTCATAGAAAACTTTTAGCAGATAGAATGAGTTCCCATACAGTCCATCTTCCCTCGATGCAGTTTTCCCCCAGTATTAACGTCTTGCATTAATGACGTACATTTGTTGTAATCGATGGACCAGTATTGCTACATTGTTGTTAACGGAGGTCTGTTATTTGCATTAGGGCTCACCCTTTGTGTCGCATGGTTTATGGGTTTGGACAAATGTACACTGTCACCTGCCCACCATTAAGGTATCATACAGAATAGTTTTCTGCCCTAAAAACCCCATGGGCTCTGCATAGTCGTCCCTCCCTACCCCCAGCCCCTGGCCACCGCTGGTCCTTTTTCTAGTCCTGTAGTTCTGCCTTTTCCAGAATGTCACAGAGCTGGAATCACAGAGCATGTGGCCCTTTTCAGATTGCTTCTTTCACTAAGAAATATGCACTTAAATTTTCTCCATGTCTTATCCTGGCTTGATAGCTCATTTCTTTTTATTACTGAATAAGATTCAGTCGTGAGAATGCACCACAGTTTGTTTATCCCTGTTGGTGATTTAAAATGGAAAAGTAAAGAGAACAGTGTAGCAGAATTCGGGAATTTCACAGTTGCCAGCGCAGAGGCAACTAAGTTCCATCTGGATCCTGCAGTGTTTGAACTGTCCTTCTGGCTGCTGTGTACAGAGCATGTGATGGGACAGGGTCGGGCTGGTGGGGGCGGTGGGAGCCATGAGGTGCCAGGCTGACACAGGGGCCTGGAGTATAAGGAAGAGGATGGATTTGGGGTATCTGGGGAAGAAAGTGACCAAGACAAGCTGGTTTGTAGGCTTGGGGTACATTTTAAGGTTAATATTTCAGATTCTGACAATTTGCAGAAACAGAGCTTGGAGTCACTTGATTTTCTTTTTCTTTTTTTTTTATTGTGTTAAAATATATATACATAACATAAAATTTACCATTTTAACCATTTTAAGTGTGCAGTTCAGTGGTATTAAATACATTTGTATTGTTGTGCAGCCGTTACCACCATCCATCCTCATAATTCATTTCATCTTGTAAATCTGAAACTCTATACCTATTAATGGCACCCCACTCCAGTACTCTTGCCTGGAAAATCCCATGGACGGAGGAGCCTGGTAGGCTGCAGTCCGTGGGGTCGTGAAGAGTCGGACACGACTGAGCGACTTCACTTTCACTTTTCACTTTCACTTTT
>NW_011494793.1:1002212-1013209 GCF_000754665.1 Bison bison bison | reverse complement strand
CAGTCCGTGGGGTCGTGAAGAGTCGGACACGACTGAGCGACTTCACTTTCACTTTTCACTTTCACTTTTCACTTTCCTGCATTGGAGAAGGAAATGGCAACCCACTCCAGTGTTCTTGCCTGGAGAATCCCAGGGACAGTGGAGCCTGATGGGCTGCCGTCTATGGGGTTGCACAGAGTCGAACACAACTGAAGCGACTTAGCAGCAGCAGCAGCATACCTATTAAAACTCAACATTCAAAAAACTAAGATCATGACATCCAGTTCCCATCACTTCATGGCAAATAGATGGGGATACAGTGGAAACAGTGACAGACTTTATTTTCTTGGGCTACAAAATCATTGCAGATGGTGACTGCATCCATGAAATTAAAAGACACTTGCTCCTTGAAAGAAAAGCTATGACCAACCTACACCGCACATTAAAAAACAGACATTATTTTGCTGACAAAGGTCCATCTAGTCAAAGCTGTGGTTTTCCAGTGGTCATGTATGGATGTGAGGGTTGGACCATAAAGAAAGCTGAGCACCAAAGAATTGATGCTTTTGAACTGTGGTGTTGGAGAAGACTCTTGAGAGTCCCTTGGACTGCAAGGAGATCCAACCAGTCCATCCTAAAGGAGATCAGTCCTGAATATTCATTGGAGGGACTAATTGGAGCTGAAGCTCCAATACTTTGGCCACCTGATACGAAGAACTGACTCACTGGAAAAGACCCTGATGCTGGGAAAGATTGACGGCAGGAGGAGAAGGGGACGACAGAGGACAAGATGGTTGAATGGCATCACCAACTTGATGGACATGAGTTTTGAGCAAGCTCCGGGAGTTGATGATGGACAGGCAAGGGTGGCGTGCTGCAGTCCATGGGGTCGCAAAGAGTCAGGCTCAACTGTGTAACTGAACTGATACCTATTAAATGCTAACCCCCCATTCTTGCCTCCCCCTGCAGACCCTGGAAGCCCCATCCTACTTCCTGTCTCTGATTCTGGCTACTCTAAGTGCCTCATAGAAATGAAATCATACAGTACCTGCCTTTTTGTGATTGGCTTATCCCACTTAGCATCATGTTATCAATGTTCATCCATATGTAAGCATTTTTCAGGATTCCTTTCCTTTTCAAGGCTGAATAATGTTCTATTGTATGGATATACTGATGTTGGCAGGTAAGAGGACCTCAGTCCTCATCTTCTTTGGAGAAAGAATTCCACAAAGAGAGTTTGTAAAGCAGGCATAGTTTATTGGAGCCACAGTATGTGCAAAGAGAACAAAGAAGCAGTTTATTTAGAGCAGAACTAAAGCAGAAATACCCAGAGAACGATGCAGGCATGATCCTTGATGGGAAGTGTGCCAGAGAAGTGATTTAAGTCACTTACATGAGGGTAGTTTTTCTGGGTTTTTGTTTTCCTCTGGCCAGTCATGCTTCATTTCCCACATCTGTCCTGACCCAGGGCCCTTCCTGATATGCACATGAATCTTTTAACCACAATGGATTCCAGTGAGGAGGTCTTTGGAAGCCCGATGGAGCAGAGGTTATGGGTTAGTGCCTCCTCCCTTTATACCCCCTAGGAGCTGTTTCATGCATGTGCAGCTAGGGAGGACTTCCTGACCTCAAGAATGAGAGATGTGATCTTCTTATCTTTTTACTCCAGCAGGGCTCAGCTCCTACCATTGACTTTTTTCCTTGAAATGTCAGGAGAAAACAAGCTCCAATTTACTCAATCTGACAGACTGCAACTGCTCAGCCCAGGGGCCCATCTGCATCCTACCTCAGTACCACATTTTCTTGTTCATTTATCTGTCAGTGGACACCGGGTTGCTTTTACAGTTTGGCTGTTGTGAATAACACTGCTACGAGCATGGGTGTGCAGATATCTCTTTGGGACCCTGCTTTCATTTCTTTGGGATATATGCCCAGAAGTGGAATTGCCAGATCATATGATAATTCTAAGGGCTTCTCTGGTGGCTCAGTGGTAAAGAAACTACCTACCAGTGCAGGAGACACCAGTTCGATCCCTGGATCAGGAAGATTCCCTGGAGAAGGAAATGGCAACCCACTCCAGTATTCTTGTCTAGAGGAGGAGCCTGGTGGGCTGCAGTCCTTGAGGTCACAAAAGAAGTAAACATCAAATAGTGACTCGACAACAACAACAACATGACAATTCTATGTTCCATTTTATTTTAGGGATCACTGTATTGTTTTCCGCAGTGGCTGTACTATTTTCTATTCCCACCAGCAGTGCGCAAGGGCTCCAGTTTCCCTGCATCCTCACCAGTACTGGCTGTCTTCTGCTGTTTTGTTTTTGTGTTACAGTAGCCGTCCTGATGGGTGTGGAGTAGGGGAACCACTCGATTTTGAAGAGGATGGATTACTCTTTCATCTTGAGTTGGGGCATTTCCCTTGCTAACAGTTCTGCTGTTTGTCCCTCTTGGCTCCCTGGTTTCCATCCGGTGGTTCTTCCGAGTTCATTTTTTTTTTCATTCATTCATCCCCCAGCCCCGTCATCTCCCATTCAGGTTGCACTAGCAACAGCTGGGATGGGGGATGGGGCGAGCAAGGGACAGGCTGCAGAGATGAGGGTAGACACAGAGGGAGGGCCTGGGAGTCTAGAAGCAACCAGCTCATCCAAGAGTGGAGGTGCTAAATGCTAGTGGAAGTGCTGGGAGGCTTCCTCTGAGAGGACACCCCTGGGTTGAACATTGAGAAGACTTCTCAATGAATACTGAGAGGACAACAAGTAAGACTTCATCCTGTAAAGAAAGGAAGTAGGAGCACTCTGCATTCAGGACCTGGGTAACTGAGTGACTGAATGGGTTTGTGGGATGTTTTCAGCTGCAAACAACATAAAAATGACTGAAAAAGGAATTCTGAACATGAGTTCACACCGAAGAGCTGAGAAGTCTCCGGGACTGGCCAGCCTGGCAGCCTGACAATGCACTTGGGCCCCTGGTTCTTTCCCTTGGTCCCTGTGGACCTCCTCAGCACAATGGCTGCTCTTCTTGTGGTAGCAAAATGGCTGCAGCTGCTCCGGGCATCACCTCATGTGCCCATTCCAAAGCTATTTGCAGACCTGGGGACTGGAATGTTCATGGCTGTGGCTGACCAGGGCTACAGAGGAGCCCAAGTGTCCAGGGTACCTGGTTGCTGGTTTTCCCTGGGATCTCTCAGCAAAACTGAGGATCTCTTGGGAAATGGTTATGGAGGCGCAACAAGGAAGGTCTTTCACACATGGTGGTGGTGGGGGACTTGACAGGCTCAGAAAAAGGTGCTTCCCAGGTGGGAGGGAGTTAACAGGGAAGATAGGCTGTATCATCAGGCCCTGCTGGGTGCCCACACACTTCCATCAAGTGCTCACAACAGGGCAGACTGGGCCCTCGTGTCTTACAGAGAAGGAAGCAGAGTCTTGGGTGATGTGGGGAGTGTACCACAGTCCCTCAAGGGGCACATGGGAGGTGACTTTGTTTTGGGACAGCCCGGCCCTTGCTGTCTCAGCTCTCTCAGCCTGTACTCCATCCTGTTTCAGGCTCACAGCCTTTGTCCTCAAGTCCTTCGCCCAGGCTCGCAGCTTCATCTTCATCGACCCTCTGGAGCTGGAGGCCGCCAAGGACTGGATTGTCCAGCAGCAGCAGGCAGATGGCTCCTTCCCGGCAGTGGGCAGGATTCTGAACAAGGACATTCAGGTCAGCAGCTTCTCAGCCTCCTCCGGGAGCCCTGGCCTTGTGCTGCTTGCTCCCCGGGTTTGTCTGCGGCCAGCGGGGTTGGGAGGCTGTCCCCTCTGGTTGGGGTGAGACCCACAAATCCTCTTACAGGGTGGGATCCACGGCACAGTCCCACTGACAGCCTACGTGGTGGCTGCACTCTTGGAAGTGGACCCAGCCTCGGAGGTAAGTGCACGGGGCCCGGGAGATGCTGGGCTGGAGGAGCGAGTGAGCAGTTTCCCCTTGCCAGCCAGGCTGGCCATCTTCTGGCCATCTTCAGGTTCTATTTCTTCCTTGCTGTCCTCCTTCTGTTCATTAATGGGACATTTTCATGCTTTCCAATGGTCACAGTTCTTGTGACCTAAGCACTTCTTGTGACCTTACCACTTCTTGTGACCTAAGCAGATGTATGAGAGATTCTGGCAGTAGTCATGAGGGGCATGCATGTGTCCCTGAGTTCAAGCCTTCCCAGGACTGTCCATAGCCCCCAGCTCCCATTTGGAGAATCATTTGAGGCTCAGTCATTATCCTGGACAGTGACCTGTGGGCTGACTTTAGGAAGCCTGATACAAAACGTTGGATGGGACTTCCCTGGCAGTCCTGTAGTTAAAGACTCCGTGCTCCCAATGCAGGGTCTTGGGTTTGATCCTTGGTTGGGAACTAAGATCCCACATGTCGTGCAGTGCAGCCAAAAAATTAAAAAAAAAATTTTTTTAACTTATGAATGCTTCGGGGGAGAAAGGTCTAGAACCTTTGGGGACAGTTAGTACTGGACCCAGCAGGGCTTAGATGTCCCAAGGAACTCAAGGCTTGTGTCACTTTTGTGAGGCTGTCCCAAGTGGGAGTGGCATGTCCCCTGCAGAGGGAGCTCCCAGGATAGACAGATCTCAGCCGCCAGGCTAGGGATTCCACCATTCCTCACATCTGTGCCAATGCTAAAACCTCTGATGATGAATTATGATTTGTGGTGCTTCTCAGATCTTTCCGCTTCACAGTGCAGATTTGCAACTGCTGTGTTTAGAGTTTGCTGTGACCTAAGACCCTCCATGTTCCACATGCTTTGCCCAGAGGGCCCCTCACTTGCCATGTGTTAAGAGGTTGAATTGGGTTGCCCAAAACCCCAACCCCCTAAGTCAGCTCAGGCTGCTGTCACAAAATACCACAGACCAGGGTCTTAAACCACAGACCTTTATTTCTTTTTTAAAAGTTTGTATTGGAGTGTAGTTGCTTTACCGTGCTGCGTTAGTTTCTACTGAACAGCAAAGTGAGTCAGCTGTACGTACACATATGCATATGGGCTAAGTCGCTTCAGTTGTGTCTGAGTCTTTGCAACCCCGTGGACTGTAGGCCGCCAGGCTCCTCTGTTCCTGGGATTCTCCAGGCAAGAGTACTGGAGTGGGTTGCCATGCCCTCCTCCAGGGGATCTTCGTGACCCAGGGATCGAACCCACATCTCCTGCATTGGCAGGTCGGTTCTTTACCACTAGCGCCAACTGGGAAACCCACATGTACATATATCCCCTCTTTTTTGAATTCCCTTCCCATTTAGGTCACCAGAGCATTGAGTAGAGTTCCCTGTGCTGTATAATAGGTTCTCATTAGTTATGTTTTATACATAATAGTGTGTATATGTCAATCCCAGCCTCCCAATTCATCCCCCTTTTTCCCCTTGGTGTCTGTTCATTTGTTCTCTACACTGTGTCTCTGTTTCTGCTTTGCAAATAGGTTCATCTGCACCGTTTTTCTAGACTCCACATATATGTGTTAACGTACAGTATTTGCTTTTGTCTTTCTGACTTACCCCACTTTGTGTGACAGTCTCTAGGTAAATCCACTTGTCTGCAGATGGCACACTTTTGTTCCTTTTTAAGGCTGAGTGATATTCCATTGTATATATGTACCACATTTCCTTTATCCGTTCCTCTATAAGTGGACATTTAGATTGCTTCTATGTCCTAGAGAAGACATTTATTTCTGATGGTTCTAGAGACTGGAAAGTCCAAGGTCAGTGTTCTGGTTGATTCAGTCTTTTTTTTTTCAGTTCCATTGTTAATGAGGGGTCTCTTCCTGACTTGGAGTCAGTCATCTCTTCTCTCTGTGTCTTCACGTGGCCTTTTCTTGGTGTCTGACCATGAAGAGAGGTGGGATGGGGTTGAGGGGAGAGAAGGACAGAGAGAGAGACCACTGTGGTCTCCTTTATAAGCAGTCTAACTGATTATAGGGGCGCCACTCTCTTGTGTGTGTGTGCTAGTCCATGGAAATCTCCAGGCAAGAATGCTGGAGTGGGTATTCTTCCTGACCCAGGAATTGAACTGGGGTGTCCTGCACTGCAGGTGGATTCTTTACCAGCTGAGCTACCAGGGAAGCTCCACTCTCTTGGTCTCATCTAAACCTAATAATCTCCCAAAGCACCAGCCTGTCCCCCGCTACCCCCCGCCGCAACCACTGGGGGTTAAGACTTCAAGATACAAATCTGTGAAGGGGAGCTACAGATCCAGCCCAAGACTCCAGAATGTGGTTGTGTTTGCAGACAAGGCCTTTATAGAGGTAGTTGTGTTGAAATGCGGGCTTTAGGGTGGGTACTGATCCAATATGCCTGGCATCCTGGGAAAAGGAGGACATTAGGGCACAGAGACCCTCACAGAAGGAAGACGCCGTGGAGATACAGGGAGGAGATGGCCAGGAGAGAGGCCTGCAGCCAATCCTCTGCTCATGGCCCTCAGAAGGAACCGACCTTGCCAACACATTGATCTCAGACTTCTGGCCTCCAGGTCCACAAGACAAGAAATGTCTACTTTAAAACAAACAAACAGTATTTACTCATTTATTTGGCTGCTCTGGGTCTTAGTTTGTGGCACACAGGATCTTCAGTCCTCTTTGCAGCCTTTGGGATCTTTAACTGCTGCATGCAAACTCTTAGCTGCAGCATGGGCCCTAGTTCCCTGACCAGGGATTGAACCCGGGCCCCCTGCATTGGGAACGCAGAGTCTCAGCCACTGGACCACCAGGGAAGTCCTTAAATTCATGAATGTTTTGACTCACTCATTTTTCCATTTAACCTATATTACTGGGCAGCTTCTCTGAACTAAGGCCATCACTGGACAATGAACTTGGTTTCTGTCCTCCAACCACTCACACTGTGGGGCAAGAGCATGATCAGGGTTGGTGGGCTTCTTGGAGGGGGTGACAATTGAGGTGAGGCTTGGAGGATGAGGTGGGCCTGAGCTGGGAGGTCTTAGAAGCCAGCCTGGTGATGGTGTGGTATGGGGCAGGGCAGCCAGGGCTCTCCCTGCTTCCTCCTGAGTGTCTCTGAGTTGAATGGTTATGCTCAGACTTCATTTGGAAAATGTTGGCACCACCATATTAATAAAAGAAAGGGAATGGGGGGTTTTGAAAGCTGGGGCTGTAGGCAATCATGCACCAGAAGTATACAAAGTGAGGGGCTGCAAGCCATCCAGTGGTTTCCCAGGCATGCCCCTGGGACTTTCGGGAGGGTGGTCTGCATGGTGAAGGCTGAGCAGCCTCCCAGGGCTCCACTTCCCACCCTACTCCCACCCCACCCTGCAGGAGGAGAGGGGTGCCATTACCAAAGCCAGACACTTCCTGGAGTCCAGCGCATCCCTGGTTACGGACCCCTACAGCAGTGCCCTGACCGCCTACGCGCTGACCCTGCTCCGCAGCCCTGCAGCCCCTGCCGCTCTGCGAAAACTCCGCAGCCTGGCTATCACCCAGGGTAGGTGCCCTTGCCCACCAGCCCAGCAGACACAGGAAGCAGCTCATGGACACGTGCTTGAAACTAAGGAGGCGTCCTTGGCTCACTCTGTTTTGTTTACTCATTTATTTGTTGTTGTTTAGTTGCTAAGTCGTGTCTGACTCTTTTGCTAACCCATGGGCTGTCGCCCACCAGGCTCCTCTGTCCAGGGGATTTCCCTGGCAAGACTACTGGGGTGGCTTACCATTTCCTTTTACAGGGGTCTTCCCCACACAGAGACTGAACCTGCATCTCTGGCTTTGGGAGGCAGATTCTTTACCACTGTGCCACCAGGGAAGTCCTGATGTGTGTGTTAGTCTCTCAGGCGTGTCCGACTCTTTGCTACCTCATGGAATGTATCCCGCCAGGGTCCTCTGTCCATGGGATTCTCCAGACAAAAATGCTGGAGTGGGTTGCCTTTCTCTTCTTCAGGGGATCTTCTTGACCCAGGGATCAAACCTGGGTCTCCTGCATTGCAGACTGATTCTTTATTGTCTGAACCATCAGGGAAGCCCTTATTTATTACTTATTCATTGTCGCATCTACTAATGACTTCATTTGATAAGGTGGCTTGAGCCTGGGCATCATTTTCTTCCCTAATGAAACAAAGGATGCTACCCCAGCCCCCAATGGGGAGAAGAGTGCTCAGGGATCCCTGGTAGAAGATCCCCCAGACTTCCTAGAAACCATCCTCAGGCAGAGTGCTGGGAGGCAGGGGAGGGCTGCAGCCAGACCCCACCCTGCCCCCCATTGCTGGGTGAGCCTCAGAAAGCCTCTTTCCTCTGGTGGTGTCCATCTCCTCAACTACAAAGTGATTCCCCATTGTGTTTGGGGAGCCCCAGTCACCAAGCCGTGACTTCTTGGAATGTCTCCAAAATCAGTCCCCTCCCCCTGCCCCTTGGCCTTCCCCAGCAGCTGCACTGGAAACAAGCTTCCATCACCTTCTCTGCTTAAGAAGAAGGAAAAAAATATTTCAAAAGCAAAATTCTAAAACCACCCAATTGAATGATGGTGTCAATTTAGAACTAAATGCTCAAGATCTGAGGCTGGGAGGGCTGATTTTTCTGTGTTTTGAGGGCTTTTTATACTTCATATGAGCTTAGAATCCTTGGTGTCTTTGGAAATAGGGAGTGACTTCCTGGGCCCCAAGGGAGGATAACCCCCTGGGCCTGCATCAGGGCCCCAGCCAGAAGGGAGACCATTGATTAAGGATGTCTGCCAGGGATGCAGAAGAGTAGCCATTGATTAGTGATGTCTGTTGAGGGTTCAGAAAAGCAGCCATGGATTGGTAATGTCTGCCAGGGCTTCCTCTGTGGGCTCAGTGGTAAAGTATCTGCCTGTAGTGCCAGAGACGCAGGAGATGTGGGTTCAATCCCTGGGTCAGGAAGATCCCCTGGAGGAGAGCATGGGAACCCACTCCAATGTTCTTGCCTGGAGAATCCCATACGCAGAGGAGGCTGGTGGGCCACAGTCCATGGAGTCGCAAAGAGTCGGATGCAACTGAAGTGACTGAGCAGCAGCAGCAACCAGGGGTGCAGGAGGGGCTGGATTTGACCCTGTAGTTGCAGATCTGAGATGTAGCCCCAAGGCCCTTACTGTCTCCGCCATCTTTCCCTGGTGCCCTCTTTCCCTGGTGCCCTCTTCCACTGGGGTCCAGCCTTGATCTGTTCTGGCCTTGCAGATGGGGTGACCCACTGGAGCTTGACGGGTTCCCGGGATGTGGACAAGGATGCATTCCTAAGCTTCAGTGACGGGGTCTATCAGACAGGTATGGGCCACCCCACCCCCAGTGCCTGCTTTGGGCACTGGGTCCTGGGTCCCAGCCAGCCTCTTCCACTGCAGTGGTCTCAGCCGAGGTGGAAATGACAGCTTATGCCCTGCTGACCTACACTCTCCTGGGAGACGTGGCCACCGCCCTGCCTGTGGTGAAGTGGCTGTCCCAGCAGCGAAACGCCCTCGGGGGCTTCTCTTCTACTCAGGTGCGCCAGGCAGAGCCAAAGGGAGGGCTCAGGTCTGGGTGGCCTAGACTCGGGACTCAGAGCCCTCTAGGAAGTTACCCAGTGCTTCTAGTCTTAGGACGGCTCCTTACCTGCACCTCTGGGAGCACGAAGTCCAAGAGAGGATGGGAGGATGGGGCTGAGGGATGGAGGCGGCAGGCTCTGGGATAGGGACCAGCCCCTCCTTCTGTGGAGATGCCCCCCAGCTTCCTGGGGTCCCCAACTCTGTGGGTGTCTACACCAGATCTGCTCTCCGTTCCAGCCACATGAGTCCCTGGCCTCAGTGAGGGTTCATGGAACCCCCAGTTTGGGCCAGACCTCTGGCACAGGTGGAGGCACCTTCTGGGCCTGACTTCGGTCTCCCACTCTGTCCCTAGGACACCTGCGTGGCTCTGCAGGCCTTGGCAGAGTACGCCATCTTGTCCTATGCGGGCGGCGTCAACCTCACCGTCTCCCTGGCCTCCACCAACTTGGACTACCAGGAGACCTTCGAGCTGCACAGGGGCAACCAGAAGCTTCTGCAGATGGCCGCGGTACATGTTCCCATGACCAGGGCTGGGGGCAGGGCAGCGAGAGCAGCCCCTCCTCGCTGCCTGTCTGTCCCTGTGTGTCTGCAGGTGGGCGGAGGGGAACCGTAGCCTCTTCTCTCCCCAGATCCCCAGCCTCCCCACGGGGCTGTTTGTGAGCGCCAGGGGTGAAGGCTGCTGTCTGATGCAGGTGAGGCTTCGGGGAAAGGGGAGTGCTCCCAGGGGACGCTGGAGGCTCAGTACCTGGCCAGGCTGGGTGGGGTGGCTGTGTGTGTGAGAACCACCCTGAGACAGCCTGTCAGCCCCCTGAGATGTCACCCACTCTGGAGAAGGAAATGGCAACCCACTCCAGTATTGTTGCCTGGAGGATCCCATGGACAGAGGAGCCTGGCAGGCTACAGTCCACGGGCTAGCAAAAGAGTCGGACACGATTGAGTGACTAAACCACACCACCCCTGCCCAAGGCAGAACCCAAGGTAGATGGCAGTGTGTCCCCTTGGGTGAAACCGCATCTGATTCTCATTTTGGTGGTCTCTGACTCTGTGCTCCACCCTCCACCGTGGGACTTGCCTGGTGGCTCAAGGTTATTCTCTCAGCCAAGTCTGAATGTAGATGCCCAGCCTGGACTCAGCCTGGCCCTCCCTGAGGCCCCTTAGTCAGCAGGCTCAGGATTTAGTTGTATTCTGATTGGGAGAGACTGGTTTCCTGAGCTTTGGCCAATGGTCAGAGGGCAAGTCAGCCAGGAGAACCCTGTAGCCTCAACTTCTCCATCTGAAAAATGGAGCCCAGACAACACAGTAGTTAACAGGAGAGGGAGCCCGGTTTGCAGACACACCTGGGCTTGAAACATGGAAGAGTGGGATGATGGTTGTACCTACACCATCAGGATTAAAGGGAATGACAACCATGCCCAGGACTGTCTCCAGTATCCCTGACCTCATCGCTCTAGCTGTCCCCCACCTTCTCCTGCCCCTGTCTTTCCCCTCTTCACCCCCACGGCCCCTAAGCCTCTGTCCTCCCCCATCTCC
>NW_011494793.1:1001849-1002112 GCF_000754665.1 Bison bison bison | reverse complement strand
AAGGTGGGGGGCGAAATTTATAGCCAAGGAGCACTTCCCTGGTAGCCCAGCTGGTAAAGAATCTGCCTGCAATGCAGGAGACTCTGGTTTAATTTCTGGGTCGAGAAGATCCCCTGGAGAAGGGATAGGCTCTGCACTCCAGTATTCTTGGGCTTCCTTGGTGGCTCAGCTGATGAAGAATCTGCCTGCAATGTGGGAGACCTGGGTTTGATCCCTGGGTTGGGAAGATCCCCTGGAGGAGGGCATGGCAACCCACTCTAGTA
>NW_011494793.1:990064-1001749 GCF_000754665.1 Bison bison bison | reverse complement strand
GGGGGCCAAGCCATCCTTCCAGCTGCTTGTGAACCTCCAGGAGCCTGAGGCTGAGCAGCAGCGACCCCCCTCACCTGCCTCCTCAGCTGATGATGATGACCCAGCAGCTGACCAGCACCACCAGGAGTACCAGGTGACCCTGGAGGTGTGCACCAGGTAAGGCGTCCTGCCCCGCTGGCTGGCACCCCGCCTGGGTGATGTTCTGTAGAGTGATGCTCTCAGCTAGGAACGTCTGGGGGACTTACCTGGCCCCATAGATGTTTCCCGACTAGAGCCAAAGTTGTGGCTGACCAGCCCCCGTGCTCCTTATTCTGATTACAAGACACACCTCAGCAACACCCATCAGGAAGCTATGAAGGACAAGATTTCTTACTCACAGGTCCTGGAGGATACTTGACCCTCCTGGGGGTCACCCAGTGAGGTCACCGGTAGAGAGAGAGAGAGAAGTTATGGAACTGCGGTTCTACCTTTATTGAAATCTGAGGGGAGGGGTGTGCCTAGGGTTTTGTGGGTTCACTATTGGTGAATTTAAAATATAAGAACGGTAATTGAGGTGCAGGAAGGGGAAGGCAGGGTGACCCAAGTAGTCAGTTATTTAAATAACCCAGGGCTGTTTTATTTTGGTCATCCCACATATTGTATGCAGAGTCTTAGCTCCCTGACCAGAGATCAAACCTGTGCCCCCCGCAGTTGGAAGCGCAGTCTTAACCATTGAACCATCAGGGAAGTCCCTACCCAGGGCTCTGAAAGAGAGATATTCATGGGTGGGGGCAGCCTGTTTCCTTATTGGTTGTTGTGTTAGTAGCTGTCAATATCTTTATTCAAGATGAATGTCTTTGAAATGGATCCCTTTGCAATCAAAGGCTTACACTACAGATGATTTCTGAAATGAGTGAAATAAATGGAAGTGCTTCTGAATGGGTGCAGCAGACTCCAGTGGCAGATGGGGCTGGGAGGGACGGCTGTTTGTGGCCCTTCCATGACCCACCCGCCCCAGGTGTGACCCTAGAACCAGTTCACTGAGGGTCCTCAGGAGGTGGGAGTGCACGCAGCTGCCCACAAAGGATGCTCATTGCCATGGCAATGATGGGGGAACCCAAAGGTGGTTGGTAGCCATGAAGCTGAAACCCATCAGAGCTGCCCAGTCACCTTCCTTAACCTTAACCCTTAACCCTCACGTGCCCAAGGCCACCCCCAACTTGGGAGGTTCTGAAGAACAAGCCCACCTGGGCCCAAGCCCCAGAGAGGCGGGTCCCTGAACCATTTCTAGTTAGCAGTGAGACTTGGGGTGGTACCGTTCAGCAGGGCTGTGACCACCATCCAATTGGGTGGAGGAACAAGAAGCAGCTGGACTGGCCCTGGCACGTCCTCTGGGGACACCTCTGTTCCTTTCTCAGATGGGAAGAAACTAACCGTGTGCCAGCTGGGTATGGCATCTCTTAGGCCCCACCTCCACAGAAGCCTCCTCTGCCCATCCCAGGGGCTCTGGTCATCCCGTCCCCTTGTGCCCACGGTCTGCAGGGCCCTCACTGAATACCAGCCTCCCTGTCACCAGTACCCAGCACAGGGAGGGCCTGGCACGAGGCAGGCCCTGGAGGCAGTTTTTACCCACCGCCTCCCCCACGTCACAGAAGGGGAAACGGGGCTGGCACTGGCGAGCAGCCTGGGCTCCCTTGGCCCCACAGAGCCGTTTCCCACATGGGAGGCACATGATGGTTGTTGTTTAGTCACTCAGTCATGTCTGACTCTTTGTGACCCTATGGATTGTAGCCCACCAGGCTTCTCTGTCCATGGGATTCTCCAGGAAAGAATACTGGAGCGGGTTGACATTCCCTTCTTGAGGGGATTTTCCTGACCCAGGGATCAAACCCATACCTCCTGAGTCTCCTGCACTGGCAGGGAGAATATTTACCACCGCGCCACCCAGTCGATCCCCCCCAGAGTTTGCTGAAACTCATGTCCGTTGAGTCGGTGATGCCATCCAACCATCTCAACCTCTGTCACCCACTTCTCCTCTTGCCCTTAATCTTTCCCAGCATCAGGGTCTTTTCCAATGAGTTGGCTCTTCGCATCAGTGGCCAAAGTATTGGAGCTTCAGCTTCAGCATCAGTCCTTCCGATGAATATTCAGGGCTGATTTCCTTTAGGGTTGACCTGGGTCAGGCCAAGAAGACTTGGCAAAGCCTTTTCCATATGGTTTCAGTCTTTCAGCTATGAAATGGAATGACCAGTGACCCCCCCAAGGGTGTCTGTGCAGCCAGACCTGGGGCAGGCTAGAGGGCTGTAGGGACAGAGCAGACCATGAATTCCACTGAGGGGCTTGAGTTCAAGGGCCCCTCTTTGTCTCCTTTCATCGACAGGTGGCTGCATGCAGGGTCCTCCAACATGGCGGTCCTGGAGGTGCCCCTACTGTCAGGGTTCCGGGCAGACGTCGAGAGCCTGGAGCAGGTGAGGGGGCGCTGGTGGGCAGGGGCCGGGCAGGGTCCGTGGACCTGCCCTGGTTGCAGATTCCTAGCCCTTCATAAAGTGGGGTTGTGCTTTTGTTTTTGCCTTACTTTCTCCTGGCAAAGTTGGTGCTCTGAGACTGGCCATCTGCGGAGGGGCAGGTGGGGAGGGGTTGGGTCTCTCCCCCAGAAGGTGTCGCTCACTAGGCCGTCTGTGCTGTTACCCATGCGACTGAGGATGTTTACACTTTGGGGATGACGTGGGCTGCCAGGGAGTGCTTCCAGAGACTTGCCAGCACCCTCCGCTTAAAGAGAGACCGGCCCCATTTTGCATGTGGGGGAGATGGTCACCAAGAGGGGAAGCAGCCTTGCCAAGGAGGTCAGCCATGTGGGGAGGGTGGAGCACGCTGGATAGGGGTGGGGGGTGAATGGTGCAGGTGAAGCAGGAGCAGGTGGCAGGGCTCAGTGGGTGCCTCAGGGCCTTGGCCTGGGACTGAGACTTGATCAGGGGAGACTGTGGCAGGGAAGTGGAGGCAGGCACTCAGGACAGTGATACTCACCCTTGAATGCCCTCTCAGGCGTGTTGGCTGCCACCTCCCTGGCCTAGCCCATGGGGACTTGCTGGATGCCTGTGGGCAAACTCCTCAGCCTCTGGGGCCTCGGCTCCTCATGGGTCCAGCCCACCTTGGGCCGTTGGAGATCAGAGGACGAGAGTATTGGGGTCAGAGGGGCTGGGCATATCCTGACTCTGGCTTCCTTGCCAGCTGCTCCTTGACAAGCACGTGGCACTGAAGAGGTACGAGCTGGCTGGCCGCAGAGTGCTCTTCTACTTTGATGAGGTACTGCGGGCTGGGGTAGCGGTGGGCAGAGGCCTCCACAGCAGCCGCATTGGCGAGGGCATAGCTGCCATGGCCTGTTAATGGTTCTGGCAATGCTCTCATACCAAGAAAAAGAAACCAGAAGAGTCAATCCATGAGGAGTTGGCACGGCTGCCTGCTCTGTGCCCCAGCCAGCTCGCTTTGGTGGAAAAAGTTAGGAGGGGTGTGGAATAGTATCCAGGCATCAGAATGAAGCACTGACTTTCTGAGTCTCAAAAACACGCTGAGTTGAACAGACAGAAAGCAGATTGGTGGTTTCCAGGGTTGGGGGGATAAGCAGTGGGTGCAAATGGGGATCCCATTTCTTTTATTCTTTTTTTCTGGAGGATAAATGTGTTGGTTTCTGCTGTACAAGGGAGTAAATCAGCTGCATGTATACATATATCCCCTCCCTCATGGACCTCCCTCCCACCTCGCCCCCCATCCCACCGCTCTAGGTCACTACAGAGCACTGAGCTGAGCCTCCCACTAGTATCTGCTGTAGACATGGTGGTGTGTTTATGTCAGTCCTGGTCTCCCAATCCGTCCAGCCCTCCTCTTCCTGCTCTGTGTCTGCATGTCCATTCTCTATGTCTGCATCTCCATTCCTGCCTGCAAACAGGTTCATCTGTACCATTTTTCTAGATGGAAAAGTTCTACAGACAGTGGTTGCACCCTGTCTTGCACAATTGCAAGACTGTGAATGTACACACACACACACAGGGAGGAAGGGCATCTGGCATGGTGAGTGTGGGAGATGAAAGACCAGCTGAGACCCTTCCCACGTGGGTGGAAGGACCCACAAAATCGAAATAAGATCGGGTTTCTGTTTCACGCCTCCGGGGCACCCCGCAATCAACCAGTTCTGCATTCACACTTTGGGGCATCATAGAGCACAGAGGCCGAAGCTCAGTCTCCAGCCCTGGTGGGCCCAGCCAAGCCTGAGCCTGCCCGCTGCCCCTGCAGATCCCCAGCCGGTGTTTGACGTGCGTGCAGTTCCGGGCGCTCCGGGAGCACGTCGTGGGCAGGACGTCGGCGCTGCCCATCTTGGTGTACGACTACTATGAGCCTGGTAGGCCCACGTCCGCCACCCGCAACCCCAGCTCGGTCCCTCACCCTGTCATCCATCACCTGGTCACCCTTTTCTCTTGGTCCCGCAGCCTTCGAGGCCACGCGCTTCTACAATGTCAGCGCGCGCAGCCCGCTCGCCCGGGAGCTGTGCGCGGGGCCTGCGTGCAACGAAGTGGAGCGCGCCCTGGCCCAGGGCCCCGGTGAGTGCGCGAGGCCACTGCCCCTTCCTAGCACCCGCCACCCCAACACGACCCGTGGGCCTGTGGGAGGGCTGCCCATTTGGAGGGAGTCGTCAGGCGGGGGAGCGTACAGCGTGGTAAAAGGAGGAAGGCCCGGCTCGGTCAAGGGCGCGCGTCCTGAGACTAGGGGGTTGAAGTGCGCAGGCAGGGTGGAAGAAGGAGGAGTTCGAGGGGTGGGAGTGAGCAGAGGAAGGGGGCGGGGTCCTAGCTGGATGAGGGCGGGGCCCATCGAGGTGGGGTGGGTAGTGAAGAGGTGGGGCCTGGAGGGCGGGTGTGGGCCGTGATGAGGGGGCGGAACCTAGCCTGGTGGGGATGGCAGTGAGGAGGGGCGGGGCCTAGAGGGGTGGGTGTGGGCAGGGGTGAGGGGGCGGAGCCAAGAGAGAGTGGACAATGATGAGGGCGGGGTCTAGCGGGGTGGGCAGGGTCTAGCGGGGTGGGCAGGGTCTAGCGGGGTGGGCGGGGCGGGCATAGAAGCCGGAGGCCGGGAAGGGAGCCCTTGCCTCCCCTCCCCCACAAGGCAGATCCAGGGACCCCAAGCCGTGAGCTCAGACTGGCGGCAGCGAAGGGCGGAGTGGAATTACTGGGAACCCTTTTCTTTATTTTCCAAACTTCTTGAATTTAGATTGCATTTAGTTCAAAAGTTTTATTTTTTAATTTTGTTTTCATAAATACTAGGCAAATACTCGCGTGAAATTCCACCAGGTCAGGGCTCAGGGCTTCCCGGGCACTGTCTCCACTCTGTGGAGCGTGGTCCTGACCCCTAGGGACTTCTCCATCCCAGGCCCAGGCAGAGGCGAGGGCCAAGTGGGGAGCTTGGAGTTCCCAGGGCCCTGACAGCTTCGCCTCGCCCGCCAGGCTGGTCCCCTGAAGAGCGAGGTCCCGTGGCCGTTCCGGAGGAGGGGGTGACAGTCACGCGCTGTGGCTGCGCCCGCGCCTGCAGCATCAGCGGGGAGCCGGTGTGTGGCTCCGACGGCGTTGTCTACGCCAGCGCCTGCCATCTGCAGGAGGCCGCCTGCCGCCGCCGCTTGAGATTGGAGCCCGCGCCCCCTGGCCGCTGCGCGCTTGGTGAGGACCCACCCCAGGGCCGGCCTCGGGGCTCCACCTCATCCCGGAATGTATCACTCCATCTTCTCCATCGTGCCATCTCCTCTCATCACCTCTTTGCGTCTGGGTCCGTTTGCACTGGGCTCCCTTGGTGGCTCAGCGGTAGAGTTTGCCTGCAATGCAGGAGACACGTTTTTGATCCCTGGGTGGGGAAGATCCCCTGGAGGAGGAAATGGTAACCCACTCCAGTGTTCTTGCCTGGAAAATCTCATATTGGGCTACAGTCCCTGGGGTTGCAAGAGTCTTAGCAACAAGAACCCTTTGCATCTCCTCCGTCTTGGTCAGTCTCTCTCCAGCCTCATCCCAACTTGGTGCTTTTCTGAGTCTCCCCATCTCTGATTTCTGTGTCCCCTTCCCCACCTTGTGACCTCACCTCCTATCTGTTGCTCTGGGCCACACATCCTTCCTCAAGCCCCCTGGGCTGTTGGTCATTCAGATCCTCTCTCTCCAGTGCCTTCCCTACTGACTCAGTCCTTCCTTCCAGAGCAGCCGACACCAGCCTTGGCCTTGTACAGCTACGAGTATGACTTGGGTCCCCTGGACACCGGGCACCTGGCAGCTGGCCATGAGTTGGTGGACTTGGATAAGGAAGCAGAGGACAGGTGAGAGCTGAATCTGCCCCCAGTCTCCCTCCACTGTGGAAGCTACTGATGGAGGGTCGACCTGCAAGGTTTTGGGGGATGAGGTGGATAACCTGTTCTCCCTTGACCTGCATCCACTCAGTGCATATCAGAGAGCAGCTTATATGTATAAGGTGAGCTTAAGAAGCCCTCCCAAGGACTGGACCTCAGGACAAACCTGTCCCTGAGACCCACTCACCCTTTTAAAAAAGTTATTCATGATGCAAGGAATGTTTTTTTCAAGAGGGGGTGCTATGGAGTCTTGCAGTGGGGTTGAAATTGTACCCAACTGGCTCAGACGGTAAAGAATCTGCCTGCAATGCAGGACACCTGGGTTCGATCCCTGGGTTGGGAAGATCCCCTGGAGGAGGGCATGGCAACCCACTCTAGTATTCTTGCCTGGAGAATCCCCATGGACAGAGCAGTCTGGTAGGCTACAGTCCGTGGGGTTGCAAAGAGTCAGACATGACTGAGCATAGTAAGCATAGCCAAGGAGTGGGGAAGGGGAGTCAGTGAATGGAAAATTACTGAGAGGAAACAATAGGGGGTGGAGGGGGGATATTCTAGCTAAAGAGACTGAACCTTATTCTTGCTGATGGCAGGCCAGGTTGATTGAGAGATCATGAGAGATGGGGAGGAGCAGGGCAGGATGAAGAACCCAATCAGATATCAAGAGGGATCAATATGGAGGATATGGGGTTCTGGCTAAATTGATACGTTAGCCAGATTCTTGCTCCAGCTGGACAGTGTCAAGATGAACACGGAAGCCTGGAATTTGAGACTGAGGTGACAAAGAGCTCAGAGGAGCCCAAGTGGAGTTGGGAAGGATGGAGGAAATGTCACCAGAGAGCTCTGTGTGGGGAGGCTGGGAAGGGGCTTCCTGGAGGAGGCAAATCTTTTGGTTTGAGCCAACTCAACTCAAGTGGTTTAAACAACAGGTTGATCTATCAGCTTAGGTAAGTGCCAGGCCCTGGAGACTGGCTGCACTGGCAAGCCTCAGAGCCCTGCCTTCCTGAGTGGTAAAGGGTCTCTCCACCCCATGCTGGTGGCAAAGGCTGGTTTATATTCCCACTCAGCAAACCAGTAGGAAAACTTTTCTACCAGCACTCACCAAAGTCCTGGAGACTTGAGGGTGTACCGTCTTGCACTAGGCACTGGGTTTAGTTCACACGCGTGTAATTACTGGTGGAGCTGGGTCTAGGGTTACTGCTGCAGTATTTTGTTTCATTTTCCCTTCCATGCCCTCTTTCCCCCCACCTCCACGTCACACATTCTCTCTCTTCTCTCCTTCCTAATCAAATTTCTTAAAAAAAATTTTTTTAAATTCATTTATTTGGCTACATTGGATTTTAGTTACAGTGTGGGGGCTCTTTCATTGCAGAGCACGGAAGCTCTTCAAGCTCCAGTTGTGTCTTGAAGGCTCAGTAGTTGTGGCCCTCGGGCTTCAGTAGTTACAGCATATGAACTCTTTAGTGGTGGGTGGGGAGAAGGCGATGGCACCCCACTCCAGTACTCTTGCCTGGAAGATCCCATGAACGGAGGAGCCTGGTAGGCTGCGGTCCAGGGGGTCGAAAAGAGTTGGACGCGACTGGGCGACTTCACTTTCACTTTTCACTTTCATGCACTGGAGAAGGAAATGGCAACCCACTCCAGTGTTCTTGCCTGGAGAATCCCAGGGACAGGGGAGCCTGGTAGGCTGCCATCTGTGGGGTTGTGCAGAGTTGGACACGACTGAAGCGATACAGCAGCAGCAGCAGCAGCAGCAGCAGTGGTGGGTGGTGTGTGGGCCTAGTTGCTCCGCAGCCTGTGGAATCTTAGATCCCTGAACAGGGATCGAAGCCATGTCTCCTGCTGTTGCCAGGCAGATTCTTAACCACTGGACCACCAGGGAAGTCGGCTTCATGCCCTCTTTTGTATTAATTGAATATCTTTTAGAATTCCACTTTAATTCAGTTATCGTGGTAGCTCTGAGGAACCAAACTATATATATCTTTAAACTTTTCACAGCCTACTTGGTGGGAGTATGGTAACCATTTCGCCAAAACGTAGCAACTTTGGAGCTGGTTATGTCCATGTGTTGTCCCCTCCCGTCCCTCATGCTATAATTGTCATATGTACAGTGGTGACTCCGGAGAAGGCAATGGCACCCCACCCCAGCTCTCTTGCCTGGAAAATCCCATGGACGGAGGAGCCTGGTAGGCTGCAGTCCGTGGGGTCGCTAGGAGTCGGACACGACTGAGCGACTTCACTTTCCCTTTTCACTTTCATGCACTGGAGAAGGGAATGGCAACCCACTCCGGTGTTCTTGCCTGGAGAATCCCAGGAACAGGGGAGCCTGGTGGGCTGCCGTCTGTGGGGTCGCACAGAGTCGGACACGACTGAAGTGACTTAGCAGCAGCAGCACAGTGGTGACTCAGTGGTAAAAAATCCACCTATCAATGCAGGAAACGCGGGTTCGATCCCTGGGTGGGGAAAATCCTCGGGAGAAGGAAATGGCAACCCACTCCACTATTCTTGCCTGGAGAATTCCACAGACAGAGAAATGCCTGGAGGGCTGCAGTCCATGGGGTCACAAAAGATTCGGACACGACTTAGCGACTGAATGATAACACCTTTAAAGTCTCCCAGGTGTTGCCCATTCTTTCCAGTGTCTTCTGAGACAGATCTGCTTTTATTTTCATTATGGAAGGGGAGATTTTTATTAAACTTGAAAATTTGAAGCCACTGTAGGCTCACAGGCAGTTGTAAGAAATAACAGAGAGAGCTTTAGGTGCCCTTCATCCAGTTCCCCTCATTGGTAACATGACCAAGAATTCGAGTTACAGAGTCATACCAGGAAACTGACGTGAGTGCAGTCTGCCCTTCTCACTCATTTCACCACATTTACGTGTACTCGGCGGCCGTTGAGTCTGCAGTTCCCGCACACGTGAAAGTGAAAGTCACTCAGTCATGTCCGACTCTTTGCCACCCCATGGACTATACAGTCCATGGAATTCTCTAGGCCAGAACACTGGAGTGGGTAGCCTTTCCCTTCTCCAGGGGATCCTCCCAACCCAGGGATCGAACCCAGGTCTGCTTCATTGCAGGCTGATTCTTTACCAGCACAAGAGAAGCCCAAGAACACTGAAGTGGGTAGCCTATCCCTTCTCCAGAGGATTTCTCCCGACCCAGGAATCAAACCAGGGTCTCCTGCATTGCAGGCAGATTCTTGACCAGCTGAGCCATGAGGGAAGCCCCTTTCAGCACTGGTAGCTTTCTGTAATCATGACTGCAGTCAAGCTCCTGGACAGCCCATCACCTCAAGGATCCCTCTAGCTGCTGTTTTATAGCCATGTCCACCTTGCTTTCCCCCTAGCCATTCATCTGTCTTCCCACCCTATAATTTTGTCACTTCAGGGCTGCTTTGTAAACAGAATCACGGGGTATGTAGCCTTTCGAGATTGGCTTTTTCTCACTCAATAGAGTGAGTGAGAAAAGTGAACCACTGACAGCGCATCCGTGGCTGGTGTCGGATCAGTAGTTCCTGGCTTCTGATCGAGTTCCTTCTAGCTGATCGAGTTCCACGGATACGTTCTCGATTTGAACGGTGGTCCCATGCAAGCTATGCTCATTCTTACCAAAAGTGAGCACCCCATCCCGCCACTGTGAGGGGTCTGGCTGGACCATGTACCCCCACCTCTGTTCCAGGGGGGTGCTCCTGTCTCAGTGGGTGGAAGCAGCCATCCTGAGTGCCCCTTGGCGGCCAGTGCGCGGGAGGGGTCCGCAGCCCCTCCCCCAAGGCCTGCAGCCCACAGGCATCTTCCCTTCTCTCCTATCAGTCAGAGTGGCTTCTCCTCCTAAAACTCCAAGCTGGAAGACGTGATCAGGCCGTGATTTCTACCTGCCGAAAGAGGGCTGGCGACAGGAGACTTGACTGTTTAGGGGCTGGTAGACCCCACCCCAGGTGACCCCTGCTTCCAGTCGAACCCGATACGTGGACTGGCAGAGACCTACCCTGATGGATGGTGGGCCTCCCGGGGGCCCAGCCCCCACCTCAACAGGGAGGACAGTCAGTGGGGTGGCTGGAGGCCCCTTCCCCCTCCTCCCCAGCTGCAGCTGGAGTTCCAGGCGCCCCACCCCGTAGCCCACAGGCTGGGTAGCTGGAGGAGCTCTCACAGCCTGACATGCTGCTCCCCAGAGAAGGGACATCTCTGGGAAGGACTCGTGGCCAAAGGCCTGTTTCTGAGGGGACACAACTCTGGCCAGGTCTCGGACACAGCGTCAGCAACTTGGAAACAAAACAGGCCCCTCTGCTCCAAAATGCAGAAGTCCCAGCCTCCCTTTGGGCCACCCAAGCTGCTGAGCCCCAGGACCCGAACCCCAAGTTGCCCCAGATCTGTCCCAGCCCCCTGCAGCCCCATCTAGCCTCAGGGGCCCCCTGAATGTTAGGTCTGGATGGCACCAGGCTCTGTGGGGAAGTTCTGGGCTCTAAGAAGATGCACTTTCATCTTCCTGCTTCTGGACCTCACCGCCCCTTGAACCCCTGCTCTCCCGGGACCCCAGCTGGAGGATTGTCACTCCCACTAGCAACCTCGGAGGGTGTCCCAGCTCCGGACCAACCGAAGCCGTGCGCGCAGACCTGCCTCTGAGCTGCTCCTCCCCTGTGTTGGCCTGTCTTCTCCCTCCGCGGTGGTATTTATTTCAGCCCACACAGCTCAGCTCGGGACAGTACGGAGACCCTGAGGGGGCGGCCCAGCCTGGGGGTCCCCGACATGCAGTGCTGATCCCTGACCCCCACCAACCTACAGGGTTACAGTTCCCTTGGCCAAGGCCCTGTTGCCCACTTGCCATGGAGGCTGCTGGTGTAATAAAAGCTCATTTCCTTCAAGTCCCTGGCAGGCTTGAACCTCCTGTGGGCTGGGGAGGCTGAGGGGCAGCTCCAGGGGCTGAAGCCGGCTCTCATCTGGCCCTTTGCTTCCATCCCTTCATCCACAGCCCAGCCTTTCCAAGGAGGATGGGGAGGAGGCTTTGGAACACCTGAACCCCAAGATCATCATAAATTCAGTGCGTTTGTAAAGAATCATTCCAATATGGGGGCTTAGAACCCGGCTGTCAATACAGGAGACGTGGGTTCCATCCTTGGGTCAGGAAGATCCCCTGGAGAAGGACATGACAACCCTCTCCAGGATTCTTGTCTGGGAAATCCCATGGACAGAGAAGCCTGGCGGGCTACAGTCCATGGGGTGGCAAAGAGTGGGATACGACTGAGCGACTAAACAACAGCAACATAACAACAGAGGGAGGTCTCACGTACCCTTTCACCCAACTTCCCCAATGGTAACATCTTGGGATGCTCCAGTACCTCGTCACAC
>NW_011494793.1:987667-989898 GCF_000754665.1 Bison bison bison | reverse complement strand
AAATGGTGCCCATTCCCTCTGCTTGTGGGGATGGCTTGCTTACCCCCACAGATGATGCCTCAGTGGCTCCCGACACCGTGCCCCGCACTGCCCGCCTGGGTGGGAAGCAGCAGGTTATGTATGTGTGTGTGTGCGTGTCTGGGGCTGCGGTCGCCCCTCCACATGTGGTGTCCCCCAACTCGATTCAAAGCAGCCTTCAAGTGGCTGGGGGTGGGGTTTGCAGAGCTGCAGCCCCCTGAGCCTGGGTGTACACCCTAAATCTTACTCCTATTGCCCACCCACCCGCTCCCCTGGGGAGCTGACAGAGAGGAATCAGACCACAGGTGAGGAGCAGGAGGTGATGTCTGGTAACCAGGGTCACAGCAGGAGGCTGAACTCCATAGCTCCCAAGATGGGTTGCACCAGGCTTTGGGGGACTGAGGTGGGAGCCTCAGAGCCATAAAGCCCATCCCAAAGCTGGAGCCTGGCTTCTGGGGATGAGAAGGACAGCCAACAGGGCTCCCAGCCGCTTTGGCCCCCGGGGGTGTCAGGGGCCCAAGCCTCCTCTTGGGTGGGATCCTACAGCAGGTCTTAAGGCAGCATCCCTACCTTGGACTCAGTCACAAGGGAGCTGATCAGACCCAGAAAACTACATTGAATCCCCATCTTTTCCTGGGGCTTCCATAACTGAGTACCACAAACCAGGTGGCTTCAAACATCAGAAGTTTATTCTCTGGCAGTTCTGGAGGCTAGAAGTCCAAGATTAAGGTGTAGGCAGCGTTGCTCCCTCTGGGGGCTCCGAGGGAGACTGCCCCAGGCTGCTCCCCTGGCTGCTTCTAGTCGCTGCCAGCAGTCTGTGGCTTGCGGCCACATCACCCCACCTCTGCCCCCGCTGTCAAGTGGCTTTCTCTGTATGTCTCTGCATCCTCTTCTTGTAAGGACACCAGTCACATTGGATTTAGGGCCCACCCTGTACTCCAGTGTGACCTCATTCTAGCTAATCATACCTGCAAAGACCCTGTTTCCAAATAAGCTCAACTTGGGAGGTTCCCAGTGGATGTGAATCTGGAGGTGACCCTATTCAACCCAGAATGACTCCCTTCCTGTTCATCCAGCCTGTGAAGGGCCTGTCACATGAGTGAGGAGGACCGGGTCCCCGTCGCCCGGCTGCCGCCCTCCCTGGAGGCCGTGGCCGTGCCAGGTCCCCGGCGGAGCAACCCCTCCTGCACCTTGCTCCTGAACTCGGCAGACACGAAGTAATAGATGAAGGGGTCCACACAGCTGTTGAGGGTGCTGAGCGCCAGGCTGGGCACGTAGGCGGCGTACAGGTCCCCCCAGGCGTCAGGGCCAGGGTTTGAGAAGTGCAACAGCAGCAGCACGTTGCTGGGCGCGAAGAGGGCCACGGCGGAGACCAGCACCAGCGCGGTCAGCCGCAGCGCGTGGCCGTAGCGCCGGCCCCCAGCCGCCAGCGTGCGTAGAGTGGCCCCGTAGCTCAGCACCATGGCCAGCAGTGGCAGGAAGCAGCCGAACCCGCCAGGCAGATGAAGGCGGGCCGCCAGTAGGAGGCCTGGGCACCGGTGGGCAGCACGTCGTGACATAGCACGTGGTCAGAGCGTGACAGCCGGAAGGTCTGCTGCTGCAGCGCCAGGGGCATCGCCAGGGCAGCCGCCGCCAGCCAGGCTGTGACGCAGAGCCCGCTGGCCAGGCGCTGGCCTCGCAGGGTGCGGGCCCGCAGCGGGTGCACCACGGCTAGGTAGCGGTCCAGACTGACAGCGGCCAGCAGCAACAGGGAGCCGTACAGGTGGCCGTAGAGTGCGGCCGTGTCCAGGCGGCAGGCGGCCTCGCCGAAGGGCCAGCGCTGGCCCCGCAGGTGGTAGGCAATCCGTGGCGGCAGCGCCAGTGCCAGCAGCAGGTCAGCGGCCGCCAGGTTCATCAGCAGCATGGTGGAGGGCAGTCGGGGCACCTGCGTGGCCAGCACCCATAGCGCCAGGCTGTTGGCAGGCAGCCCCACTGCCAGGGCCAGCCCATAGAGCGCAGGCACCAGCCTCGTGGGCACCCAGCCCAGCAGCAGGGCCCGAGAGCTGGGAGGGAGCTCCAGGGTGTTGCTGTCATTGGCACAGGGCTGGCCGGGGAAGCTGCGGGGGTGGGGCCTCTGTGTGATGTCTGTGGGGAGAGCGATCCAGAGGGAAGGGGATAGAAGCATCACCACCCCTAACCCCCACCCACCAATCCCTCATCTGGTTTCCCGACTG
>NW_011494793.1:980422-987567 GCF_000754665.1 Bison bison bison | reverse complement strand
CCCCCCCCACCCCCAGTTCGCTGTCTTTGCTGGCTCTGGGCGACCTCCCTCTCAGTCCCAAGGCAGGGCCCGAGGTCACTCACCATCGCCTTCTGCTGCGCTCCCCGTGTCCTCAAAGCCGATGGGGGTCAGGGTGTCACCCAGGCTGAACCCCAGGGCCAGAGGCCACAGCAGCAAGAGTACCCACATGTTGGTGGAGCTGGGTGCTCGCTGCTCTGGGCTGTGGCCGGCTGACCTCGGTCTTCCTGCCTGGCTGGACCCCCACCCCCAACTTCCTGAGTGCCCGCGGAGGAGTTAACAGGGCCGTGTGAGATAAGCCAGCCCCTGTCCTCACGAGTGGGTGGGCGGCCCCAGGCCTGGCCTAAGGAGATCGGGCAGCTGGGGTCACTCCGGCTCTAGGTGCTCAGCCAGTGAGATGGAACCTCCAGCCCCGGCCCAGCCCAGGAAGCCCCCGGGGGCCAAGTGGCCACTTCTTGCTGGCCAGTCACATCTCGGTTCCAGCCCTCTGGAACCACGTCCCTCCCTTTCTTGGAACCAGCCCTCTGCACGACATCCCTACCCCCCAGTCAAGAGCTCTTGGCCCCTCCTGAAGCCCTCTCCTCCCAAATCCACACCCCCGGCTCTGGCAAGCAGGACACCAGGTCAGAGGTCAGAAGAGGGGAGTGGACCCCCCGTAAATGCCCCTGGCCCTCTGTGGGGGCTGCCGGACGTCATGCTGCTTAACGCAACACAAGCCCTCAGGTAGATGCAGAGGAAGATGGAGAGAGCAGAAAGCCTGGTGAGCCTGGGGTCTGCTGAGGATTGAGGAGGTTTTGGTCTTCAGCCAGAGCCCCCAGTGCTGACCACGTACTGTCCTGGGGGTCTTAGGGGAGCCCAGCAGCGGCTATCTCTGGGAGGGAACTGCTTCCTCTTCTCAAAGCCCCTTCTTTTCCTGTCCTGGGCCCACCCTCCACCTGGGGTCCCAGGTGTGACCAGGGGCTACGGCCGTGCCTGAGCTGGAGGGAGGCAGCCAGCTAGGCCAGAGAGCACCCTGAGCCCCCTTTCCTTCAGGCCTTCACCCCAGAGACCTCTCCATGTCCCACCCAGAGGGGAAGGTGCTCCTCTCTCCTGAATGAGATCCCCCTCCAGACCTCAGAAGGAGCTATCCCATCCTAGCCTGGTTCTTGGTTTCTGTGTGGTCAGGGCTGGGCCACAGTGGTGGGGCAAGGTCGGGGAGCAGGGGCATCCTGTGGGAACCGTGGGGAGGAAAGAAGAACTCGGGGTTGGAGAGGGGATTGGATGAGACGGTGTCCTGGTATGGCAAGCCCTAATCTAGCCACACAGCTGGGGACACGGGGACCAGCCAGGAAATGACCAAGCAGTCCATGATAGAGTCAGTTCAGCTGGAGGCTGAGATGCCGAGGTCCTTGCCCCCAGCCCCAGGGTTGGGGGGGCAGATACTGAGGCTTGGGGAGCTTCAGCGGGAGCAGGGGTCACAGCCAGGAGCCTCTCCCTCATTTCTGAGCAGTTTCCTCCAACACCAGTAACACATTCAGCCCCATGCCTGCGTCTCACAGCACACGTGACCAGTGATGATGGGGACACTCTCACCGCACAGGAAAGTGGGGACGGGGACCCCCTGCCGCCCCTCCAGGAGAGAGCAGGAAGCCTGCTCAGGGGAAGCTGGGGGCGGCGGGGGCAGCTCTTCCCCGCCCTGAGGAGGGTGGCTTGACTCAGGAGTTCCGTGTCTAGAAATTTATGGCAGATACACACGCGCAGGAAGACGTCTGTGCCGGGAAATTTCCAGCAGTGGGGGCGGGTGTAGGAGGTGCCATAAATAACTCCCCCTCCCCCACTAGTCACCATGGAAACAGCCCTGTCCCACAGGAGAGGGCCCCCAAATACAGTATGTGATGGTTCAGGGCGGCTGTCCCAGAAAAACGACAAGCCACATGGAGGCACCCTCTGGGGGATGCTGGGGGCCGGCTGCCTTCAGAGAGACTTGGGGGCCTGCTTTTCTCTGTGTGCTTTTTTGTACTATTGGAACTTTGTGCACTGTGCATCACTTCCCATAAAAACTTAATTTTTATGCTTAAAATTTTATGCTTAAAACAAGGCATAGTAGTGGCTGTAAAAGGAAGGAAATTCTGACACAGGCTACAACATGGATGGGCTTCATTCAAAGACACTGTGCTGAGTGAAGTAAGCCAGTCACGAAAGGACAAATGTTGCATATTGCTGATGTTCAGTCACTCAGTCATGTTTGACTCTGATCCCACGGACTGCAGATCGCCAGGCATCCCTGTCCTTCATTATGTCCCAGAGTTTGCCCAAACTCATGTAGAGTTGATGACATCATCCAACCATCTCATCCTCTGTCGTCCCCTTTTCCTCCCACCCTCAATCTTTCCCAGCATCAGGGTCTTTTCCAATGAATCAGCTCTTTGCATCAGGTGGTCAAAGTATGCGTGCGTGTGTGCTAAGTCGCTTCAGTCGTGTCTGATTCTTTGTGACCCCGTGGCCTGTAGCCCACCAGGCTCCTTTCTGTCCGTGGGATTTCCCAAGCAAGAATCCTAGAGTGGGTTACCAAGCCCTTCTCCAGGGGATCTTCCCGACCCAGGGATCAAACCTGCATCTCTTAGGTCTCCGGCATTGGCAGGCAGGTTCTTTACCAATAGTGCCACCTGGGAAGCCTGGCCAAAGTATATGATTCCACTTATATCAAGTCCTTAGTGGCCACATTCAGAGACACAGAAGACTAGACTAGTTGGGTACCAGGGCTGGGAGAGGGTGGATGGGGAGTGAGTGTGTAACTGAGGACAGGATTTCAGTGTGGGAAGATGAGGAAATTCTGGAGATGGTCGGTGGGCACGGTTCTACAGCCACATGGATGTGCTTTCTTCCCTCCCTCCCTCGGTTCCTTCATTCCTTGCCAAGCCACAGGGCTTGCAGGATCTTAGTTCCCCAACCAGAGATCAAAACTGCACGTGCACCTCAGTGAGAGGGTGGAGTCCTAACCACTGGGCTCCAGGGAATTCCCAGTGTGTGTGGACTTTTTACCACTGAACTGTACACTTAAAATGGTCACGTGATACATTGTGGCACAGGTACTTTACTACAACAGTGAGAAGAGTGGCAAACAGACCTCAGCCAGCAGCTAGTCCTCAATTCCTTGTCCTTCAGCCTCACCTCCCCTCAGCAGAAGGGGGTCGTGGGGATGTTTCGGGGACAGGTGAGTGAGAGGAAGGGTGGGCCGGGGGGGAGCTGTAGAAGCAGGGAGGGTGGCTTTGAAGGGCCGGAGCAGGGGGAGACCTGCAGCCCCTCCCACCTGGGGCTTCTGGACCTGGTGTCCCGAGTGGGTGGGTGGGTGGGTGCAGAAGGTTCACAGCAAACACTGCAGTCTTCAAATTATGTTCCGCATGTACCACACTCAGAGGAGACGTCTCACTCCTACCATGTGAAAACTGAGGTGGGAATGAATATTCTAGAAAATACTCCGCAGACAGGGCTACACCCTAAGGGAACAAACCCAGGCGCATGCCCTGTGGTCAGATCAGCTCCCTTGGCAGCAAGAGGTCACCCCAAGATGTGCTCACAGGAAATGACTGACTGAACCTCACAGCTTTAGGTATTTAGTTTTTAACTTTAATGTGCAAATAAATAGAAAAGGAAAACTACATTCAAAACAGCTGCAAAGGAAGTACAAGCCCCAGAACATAAATTTCTTCAAAAACGGAAGAGATGCTCCCTAGAAGCATGCAGGGCAGGGGCTTGGTGGGGTCTGGCCTGCACCCCAGGCCTGGGTGCAGCTACAGGTGGGGGGCTGCGGGCTCCTGAGGAGGACGGCTGCTGGGAGGGTCTGGGTCAGGAATTCTGGTGGATGTCCTTCTTATAAAACAAGGATGCGTACAAAGTGCGTGAATTACACTTGAGAAAACACGGGCGAGGAGACACCCGGGCAGGACGGGTTGGCCTGGAAATTGCCCGGGGCTGGAGTCTAAGGCCTCGCAAACCTAGAGTTCCACAGGTAACTTCTAGAATTTCCGGAACCTTGGGTCTGGCACAGCTCAGCTGCAGGAAGGCGAGTACTGCGGCTGGAGGCGGCGGCTGCACAGGGGTGCTACCGGGCTCGTGTGTCGGGGGAGCCCACCCGTGTCTGATGATGCCAGGGGCCTGGCCAGAGCTGTCTCATGGTTCAAAGGGCTGGTCCCTGGCCCGAACTACCTGGCATTCTTGGCACAGAAAGCCCTCCGCCCCCACCTGTGCCCACTCCAGGGTGGCGGCTGCAGGAATGGAGGCGCTGGGGTGGGTGGGCGGAATTCAACAAGGAAGGCAGTTACCCCCAGAGAAGCTGTGGCACATGGCCGCTGTAGAAGTTACAACCACTATGAGCATAGAGGAATAAATAGGTGTGTGCATATATATACTTCTAGAATGTCCATCTTCGGTACACAAGTGCACCCCAGGCCCTCCCAGGGAGGGGGCACTCGAGCTCAGCGGACGCGCCAGGGGGGCCCCTCCCCATAGGGCACAGAGCGCAGCTGTTGGATCAATACAGGGTTTGAGCCTCTTTCCCAGAGGAGGGTCTTCCGGGCAGTCCTGGCACCGCCCACCCAACTCCACATCTGGGCATCCAAGGGGACCCCAAGAGCTGAGAGGGCTCATCTCATTTTCAAAGCCGTCAGTGCAGGTGTCCAGCTTGGGGAATGTTTCTAGAAGCTCTCACAACCCCTCGGGAAGGACACGCTTTTCAAGCAAGTCCACCCAGGCCTGACTCCTCAGGTGCCCAGGGGTTCTCAAAGGCTGCTCCCTCCCAAACGTGAGGCCTGGCGCGGCTCTTCGCCGACTTTCACCACGTGCAGAAAAGGACTGCGGCCCCAGGCCTGGGGGTTTGGCACGCATGACAGGAGTGGCCCCGCAGGCGTGTGAACGTGCTCACTTGTGCCTTGGCCAGTGCACTGATCCTCCCCGCGCCAGCGGGGACCAAACCCCTGGAGTTCAAGTGCGAGGGAGGGCAGGTTTGGCACAGGACGGGCCCAAAGGAAGTGGGGAAGCCAAGAGGGATGACAGCGTGGGGCCAAGAGCTGCCGCCACCCGCCCTTCTCCGGAGCTCAGCCCATAGCAGCAAGGCTGGGGGACGCTCTGCGCCCCTCATGTTGTTCATGAGAACGCCCAAGGGGCGTGCAGGCCCAGGAAGCGCGCACTCTGTGGTGCGCTGCCGAGTGCCCGCGCGGGGGCGTCAGGGCGAGGCCGGGCGGCGGCTGTACTGCACGCGGTAGCGGTTCACGGGCAGCCCGTGCACCCGCACCGTCTCGCAGAGCGTCTTGCAGGGCACCATGTCCTCGTCGTCCTCCCCCATCAGCCAGTCCTGCACCAGACTGGCTGCCTCCACTGTCACGTTGTCCTCCAGCCAGCGGTTGTGCCACTCCGCAAAGTGCTGGTGGTGGCGCAGAAGGACCAGGGGCTGCACCTGCCGGGGTGGGGAGCAGCGATGAGGACGGCCCAGGCGCCCCAGGGCCAAGCACACACCCCAGAGGGCCGTGGTCAGACCTCAGGGGCCCACACACCCCAGAGGGCCGTGGTCAGACCTCAGGGGCCCCCACACCCCAGAGGGCCATGGCTCAGACCTCAGGGGCCCACACACCCCAGAGGGCCATGGCTTAGATCTCAGGGGCCCAGGCACCCCAGAGTGCCATGGAGTGCAACTTGGGGGCCTAGGCACCCCAAAGGGCCATGGGCTGGATCTCAGGGGCCCAGATACCCCCAAACAGCTGTGGGCAGGCCCCAGGTTCCCGGGGCTCGGGCAGGGAAGGACACCTGCTTGGCCCGGCACAGCGTCCCTCGGCGGTACATGTAGTCCTCGGAGTTCACGATGAACAGCATCTTGTGGGTGCTGAGCTTGAAGCGGCAGTCCACGTTGCAGGCGCTTTCCACCCCGACCAGCCGCCTCCAGGAGCTCTTGGCCTCGCCGCGGAGCGCACGCACCTGCTCACACTGCCAGCGGCGGAACTTCTTGAGGTTCCTGGGGGCAAGAGGAGGACCCGCAGGCTAGGAGGTCCCCACAATCCAGAGACAGCGGGAGGACGCCTGACCTCCAGGGCTGGAGAAATGTAAACCGAGGCAACAGAACCCCCCACCCGCCCCCTTGGCTCCCGTGACCTCACACCCAGGCCGCTGGGCGCTGGTGACCGTGGGAGAGGCCCCCGGGGCCCGGGCCCTCTCACCTCTGCAGGAACACGGGCTTCAGGAGGAAGCCCTCGGTGGGCGAGCTGGAGGCGCCCTCCGCTCCCACGTACTGCTCCACGTACCGAGCCAGGTGCTGGAGGGACAGAGGGAGACGGCCCATGGCGTCAGTGGCTCCGGGGCCCTTCATCTGCATCCCTCCCAAAGCTCCAGGCGGACCCGGATGTGTGCTGGAGACCAGAAGGTGGCAGTGCCCAGGGCTCAGCTGCGGTGGGGCAGGTACACCCAGGCCGAGGTTCAGATGGTTTATGGAGCTTCACGCTTAAGTGAATAAATCCCTGCTGTACAACTGCTTCACTGTATCTGCCATGTGGTAAGTTCACACGGGAAAAGGGAGGCCCCTGACATGGAGAGAGCGGGGTCCGGGGGATGGGTGGACGGGAAGGGAGAGCGGGACACAAGCAGCAGGATGGAAGAGGGAGAGACAGGTAGGAGTTGGGGGTGAGCAGACGGCAGGGCTCACAGGGGCCACTAGGTCCTGGACGGGCACAGCCTGCAGCATCCAAGGGACGCTTCAATTGCTCACCACCCTGTTAAAGCAGGAGGCTGTTCCAGACTCAAACTTAACAAATGCACATTTGCTGGAAATGTCCAAAAGGGAAAGAGTGTGCAGGCCCACCCTCGCTTGTTATCGAAAGTGTGTCCCGTGAAGGACGCGGAGGGGCGCTCTGGTGGCTGTGGTGGGCGGCGTCCCCAGCTCTGTGAAGGCAGCTGGAGGCTTCCAAGCACTGTTTCCCGTCTCAAGGACAGCAAGGGGAAGGTGCGTGTCAGTGTGGGCCAGGAGCGCTTTCTCCTGGTGATGCGGGACACCCAGAGCTCTGAGCTTCAGGCACCAGGTGTGCAGCAGTCACACACCACAGGGTCTGAGTGACTGGGCTGGCCGCGGGTACCGTGGCGATGGCCGGGCACCGGCAGGAGGCGGG
>NW_011494793.1:972749-980051 GCF_000754665.1 Bison bison bison | reverse complement strand
ACATAGCCCTGGGCTCTGAGGGAACACCTAGAGAGCCCGCCTCCTCTTGGGGCTCCGTGGCCAGTGTTCCGTCGGCACAGAGGCACCCTGTGGACGTTCTGTGGCCTGTGCGTGGCCCGCGTGTGCACAGGCTCCTGGGGTGGGAGCCACAAGACGGATGCTGCCTGTGGCTGCCCTTAGCTCCCAAGATGTGCGCAGGGCTCAGAGTGCAGGGCCGCAGTCCTCACCTGGACCTCCACAGGGTCCTCCGTCTGGGCTTCCTCGGTGTCCAGGAGCTCAATGGTCATGATCACTTGCCCTTTGCGCTGGAGGAACATCACCTGGGGGAGGGCGGGGGACGAACAGCCTGAAGCTGCGAGAACAGCCCAGGCTGGCACAGGATGAGGTCGAAAGGTCATCAATGCCCCTCGCTTCCCCAGCCTCCAAGCCTCAGCCTTCCCTGAGGGACCACTGCTGGGTGCCCACCTCACCAGCCCTGTGGGGCCTCTGGGGCTGGGGCCACACCCAGAGGTCCTGCGAAAGCCGCACAGGGCGCTGGGCTCCTGTGGGGGGCGCGCTCTCCTGCCGGCCGGCCTCGTGTGGGGCTGAGCCGGGCTGGCTGCTCACCTTGAAGCAGTTCTCGTCGGCCATGCACCGTTCGGCCTTCCACTGGTAGCTGGTCTCCCGGGCGGCACGGACACAGCGGGAGGACAGGTTCCCGCCCGCGGCGCCCCGCTTCTTCTCGTTCAGGTAGAGCTCCACCACCTTTAGACAGACGTCGTCGCTCACAAGGTGGTGCAGCTGCGGGCGGAAGAGCTGGCTGGTGCCGGGCGTGAGCCCCCCAGGAGCGGGGAGGCACAGCCCCCGCCTTGCTCAGAGGGGTCGTGGCAAAGTCCACGAGGTAGGGGGTGAAGGTCAGCGTCCAACAGGCTGTGCAGGGCGACCTCCGTGCCAGGTGCGGACCAGACCAAATGAGCCCAGGCTACACAAACCAGACCAGACTAGAGCAAACGAAGTCAAAGCAAACCAGACTAGACCAGGGCAAGCCAGGCCAGAGAAAAGCAGAGCTAACCAAAGCAGACCAGATCACAGCAGACCAGTAAACTCTGCCTGGGCGTGAGAAACGTACAGAAACAACGTGCCCAAATGGGTGTGGTGATCACTGAAAATCACCGTGATGGCAAATGATTCTCTCTCCCCAACATTCAGTTACACGGCTTCCCTGGTGGCTCAGGGCTAAAGAAGCCGCCTGCCAACACAGGAGACGCAGGTTTGATCCCTGGGTTGGGAAGATCACCTGGAGAAGGAGATGGCAATCCACTCCAGTACTCTTGTCTGGGAAATCCCATGGACAGAGGAGCCTGGTGGGCTACAGTCCATGGGGTCACAAGAGTCAGGCATGACTTAGCGACTGAACTACAGCAACAATGTTCAGTTACAAACATAATCCCTTTAGTACCTATAAACATACTTAATGTACCTATAAACAAACTTCACCTTTAAGTTTATGAAGAGACAAGTCCTGGCAACAGCTGAGCTGCAGGGTCAGACGGAGCTGAGTCGTCTCTCTGCACTGAGCTGCAGCCCAGACAGGCCAGAGACGTATTAACACATCCTTCGCTACTCAAATGTTACTGACTGGAAAAGTTTCAGGATCACTTACATAGCAAATTGCCAGCCACAGGTGTTAGTTCCTGCAAAAATCCCCCAGTCAATAATGAGTTAAAAACGTTTCTAGTGACTGCATCTGAGTGGCAGAGGAATGACGCGATTCTTTCCTCCACTTCTTTCCCACTTTACAGTGAACAGCCTCACTTGACAACCAGGAAACCAAAGTCACGGCAAAAAACAAGAGTGCTCCCCAAAACGGTCCAGGACCACACTGGACTAGCCCGGGGCTTTGCTGTTTATATTATGTGACCAATTTCCTCTTGCTGTCGTTCAGCTGTGGGCGATGCTGAGGCACATCACCGCCAGTCCCCTCAGAAGAGAGCTAAGGCTCTTTACAGGTTGCTAAACTCCCCTCACGAAAGGTCTGTCAACAGGAGCGCCAACATCTCCTCGCACACACGCGTGTGCACGGCAGCACTGGTCACCACCGCCGAAAGGCAGACGCAACCCTAGTGTCCACTGATGGATGAATGGGAGCACAGAATGCACTCCATCCACATTATGAAATGCCATTTGGGCATAAAAACGAAGAACGCGCTGGGACTTCCCTGGTCCGGTGGTTAACAATCTGCCTTGCAATGCAGGGGACGTGGGTTTGATCCCTTGTCGGGGAACTAAGATCACACGTGCCTCAAAGCAACTGAGCCCACGCAACACAACTAGGGAGTCCCGGAGACTCGGTGAAGATCCTGTGTGCCACAACTACGACCCAACGTAGCCAAATTAACATGTATTCAAAAAAAGGACCGCCACGTGCTACAACGTGGATAAATCTTGAAAACACAATGCCAAGAGCGAGCAGCTAGACGCCAGAGGCCACCCTGTTGCCCGAGTCCGTCTACGTGAAATGTCCAAACAGGCACATCCGCAGAGAGAAAAGGGCTGGGAGAGGAAGGGTGGGGAGTGACTGCCAGTGGGGACGGGGTTTCCTTGGGGGACTACGGGAATGTTCTAGAACTAGGCAGGTAACAATTGCACACTATAAATGTACTAAGTTCCACTGAAAGATTCACTTAAGAATGGTGAATTTTACATTACATGAACTCTACCTTAACTGAAAGTGAAGAAAAGCTGCCAACCACGGGGCCAACCGCAGCACAGGACTGAAGGAAAGGGCCCGGCGCGGCTGCCCGCTCACCTGCCGGGCGATGCTCTGCACCAGCTTGTCCATGGTGAAGCCCACATAGGCGTGGATGGTGAACATCTCGCGCAGCGTGTCCTCATACTGCGTGGGGTCGATGCTGCCCTCCAGCAGGCTCCGCACCATGTCCAGGAAGGCTGGGTAGTACTCTTCCAGCTCCACTTCACCTGCGGGCGGCACCCTGGTCACTGCGGGTGCGGCTCACACAGCTGCCGCGGGGAAGGCCGCGGGGTTCACACGCGCGGCTCCCGCCCCAGGCTCCCTCAGGGCAGGCGTCTCCCCTCCCGGCGCCCAGGGGGCAGGCCCTGGGGCTCACTCGGCTGCTTCAGCCGCAGCTCCATGGCGGGGTCGTTGCCCTTCTCACGGCGGCCCTCGCACAGCAGCTTCTCCCTCTCCTTCTCCGTGCGGTACTCCAGGAGCTGCTTCTGCGCCTGGCGGTAGATCTTCAGCAGCCTGGAGCACAGGGTCTGATGGAGGCGCAGGAAGAAGTACCAGTTGTTGTTGGCGAAGAAAAGGCTGTAGACGTCGTCCAGGGGCTTGTGCTGCGGTGGCTGCGGCTCCGGGGCCGGCACCTCGCCCGCGGCCCCCTTCTCCTCTGGGGGGCTGCTCTGCGGCCCAGGCGCCGGCTTCTTCCGGTCGCCGCCAGGGTCTGCAGCCTGCCCCTGGGGGCTGGCCCGGCCCTCATCGGCAGAGTCCTCAGATGCACCCAGGTTCAGCTGCTGGGAGAAGAAGAGGCTGGGCACGAACTGGTGCACCAGCTGGTGGATGGTGCCCTGGTCCTCCTTCTGGATGGCTGGCTGCCGCTTCACGTAGTAGCTGATGAGGGCGGCCGCGTCCTCCAGGATCTGCCTGTCCTCGTACACGAAGATGAGGTGCGGCTCACTGGAGGGGGCACTGCGGCCCTCCGAGTGCTGCTCCTGGTGCTGGGGAGACAGGGCAGCCACTGGAACAGGAGTGACCCACGCGGAGAACCCCAACTCTGGGGCCAAAAGGAGGCCACACTCCCTCCACCAAGGCCTCCAACGGTGCCAAGAGACTGGGGGAATGCGGGCAGCGCTGTCTGGGCATGCAGTTCCAGCTGCCCCAGGCTGCCTGGGGGTGACGAAGGCCCAGTGCAGCACAGGCCTCCGCCACCGTCATGCATTCACACTCAGCCAGACCCTGCAAGGCTGCGACTGCTCCCGCTCCAGTTCCACCCTCTCCAGCCTTGCCCGCCTGGCTGACACCACCCTCACGTCTCCTGCCACAGTCCATTCCCCACCTGCCACGAGCCCTCCACGGTGTTCC
The DNA here is from genome assembly GCF_000754665.1 of Bison bison bison. Taxonomy (NCBI): domain Eukaryota; kingdom Metazoa; phylum Chordata; class Mammalia; order Artiodactyla; family Bovidae; genus Bison; species Bison bison. The sequence goes on along the minus strand of NW_011494793.1, from coordinate 975,973 downwards.
CATTACCTGGCACTAGCACAGGCCACCCACCTGCTCGTCCCTGTCTACCAGCCCACTCTACAACTCCCCACATGGAGTCTAGAGCCACACAGGAGCTCCATCAGCCCGAGCTGCCCCCTTCCTCCACCCTTGCACATGACTCAGAAGAGGACCCTGGCCCTGGCACGCCACCCCACACTCCTCTGATGCTGTGGGGGTGCTGAGCTTGTCCTGCTGTGCACAAGACCTTCATAGGCACCTTGGATCTCTCTCCCTGGAAAACCTCATCCTTGGGCTCACCGTCTCCTGCTACCATTACCCAGTCAACAACTCTCCTCCCAACGAGCCCGAACACCCTCAGTACCCTACAGCCTTGCATAGGCTGCCCCACATTGTACTCTCTCCTGGTGACGCTGGTCCCCTGCATGAGTCAACAGAGGCAGACACACCAGGTTCCAGGAAGAAGTGAGCGTGTGCGCTGTCCCTGTGAGCGGGGAGCTCCCGAGGTCAGGACGAGCCCTCCCTGGCGCGCTCAACAGTGGCCCTGAGGGGTTCCCCAGACTCCCCTGGAATGAGGGCCCGAAGGGAAAGAGGGGCAGGGCCTCTCAGGCTGCCCCCTGGCCAGGGGCTTCACTTTCTGGGAAGGGCAAGTCATGTGCTCCCATCTCCACTGTGGAATCTGCAGTGTCCAGAGGCCTCCTTCCCTCCTCGCTGGAGGGACGGGCGGCGTCTGAGTGGGTCCCAGCAGGCAGAGGCGGGGTGCGGGCACTGCAGCTCAGTCCTGCTCCCGGCTCTTTAGCGTGGCCTTCCTCCTACTACTTTCTGAGTCCCCACCTTGTGTATGTCACAAACGCCCTTCAGAATCTTCCAGGCAAGGGTCGGAGCTCGTAACCAGACTGTCCTCCGTGAGCCACGCAATAGGAGAAGGGTCTCCTGCCCTAAGCAGCAAGGCGCCACACACACAAGCTCACCAGGCCCCGGCCCTTCTCCCTCAGACCCCAGGGAAGGCCCTGCAGGACTCTGCTGGTGGCAGCAGGGCGGAAGCGGCTGCGCCCCCGACTCTGGGGTCGGGGTGGGGGTCTCAGGCCTCAAGGATCTGCAGCCTGAAGCGCAGAGGCCAGATCACAGAGTGGACCTTGGGGCTGAGTGGTGGGCACTGAGCGGGGCAGGGAGGCAGGAGGGAAGGTGGTCTGGGGCCAGCTCGCTCAGTGGTCTCCGCAGCCGTGTGGAGGAACACGAGCTCTGGGCAGGGTGAGCCTCCTAGCGGGGCCGCTCCAGGGCCTGGAGGTAAGACAAGCCCCACCGCTTGCTGCTCAGGACTATGTGTGGCAGAGAGTGGGGGGGAAGTGGCCCTGGCCAGCGGGGCACTCGGTCAGTGGCGCTGCTCCCTGACCCGGGCTCCGCCACCGAGCAGCAGCCCCCCCCTTCCCTGACAGCCAACGCCCAGTGAGCCGCCCCCGCCAGGATTCCTGCCTCGGGCTCCTGCTAGTAACGCTCTCCCCACAGGCATTGTTCAAAGCCCAGCTCCTCAAGCCCAGGGCCTGGCCGGCCTCACTTCAGGCCCCGTGAGCCGGACCACACCAAAGCCTGGCAGGGCACTAAGAGGGCAGCGTGGTGGCGGCAGGTGGCGCCCTCGCCTGCTGCGGCCAGCCTGGGCAAGGGGCCAGCTCCGGTGCCTTAGTTTCCCCACTGCTAAAACTGGGACAGTAACAGTACTACACAGTAAGACCGGCAAGTACGGGTTAGATGGGACCTTCCTCCCAAAGGCCGTAACACTCCGAGGCCCAGGGCGAGCAGCAGCACAGGAAAGCTGCCAGCCCCAGTGAGCTGAAGGAAGGTGCGGCGAGGCGCGGGGAGCTGAGGAGTCAGCCCTCTGCTGACAACGGCAGGGCACCTTCCTGGGTCGGCCCGGGGCCAAGGGGACACCCCTCCCATCCCCACGCAGCCCCGAGAGGGCAACGGAGGCCGGGAGGGCCAGACCCGGCTGAGGGGGCCTCACCTCGTCATAGACGCTCTCGATCTCGTTGAGCAGGCTCTTGGAGCGAAGCGCCTTGGTGTCGTTCTGCTTGAAGTTCACGGCCTGGTGGTCCAGGGACTTGAGGTACGCTTTCTCATACTGCTCCCGCCAGATCTTGTTGAAGCCCTGCTGGGCCTCCCGCCACTCCTCCTCCTTGGCCTTCAGCCTGTGGGGGCAAGCAGGCTCATTCCACCTCAGACCCACGGACCCGTTCCAGGCCCGGACGGCCCGCTGCAGGCACGGGGGTAGGCTCTGTGCTGGATGGAGGGCGGTGGGAGCGGCTGGCGGCCTCGCTGCAGCCGGCTTTACGGACGCTCAAATGCCACTGCCCTGCAGCTCCCCCGTCCCGGCCCGCGGCACTGACTGCGCTCCGTGCGGCTGCTGCGCTCCCGGTGGATGGGACTGTCGGGCTGCTCACGACTGGGGCCCCAGCACTGGGCGTACAACCAGCCCAGGGCTGCCACTTAACCAATAACTGTTCACAGCACAGGGAGGGCCCCAAAATGTGTGATTAAACAAAAGGCAAGCCATGATACAGGACAGTCCCATTTGTGCTTTAAGATAATTACTCTTCATGTTTAGGCATGATCACGTGCAGAGTGGAATTTTTGAGGACACAAATAATCACTAACGGCTGTACTTTCGTCTTGGGGATGGAAAAGGGAGAGAAAGGAAGACCAAAAAACACAATCAGCCAGCCTGAGTCCCCAAGGCCCCCCTCAGATTACACCTGGGACAAACAGCAGTAATGAGCCCCTGGGTGGTGTGGTCAGAAGCGTGAGGGCACCTTTTTAGGACAACGGGGACAGCGGTGACAGGGTTCTTCTTGAGGCTCTCGATGATCTCTGGGGCTTTGTCGCCATAAATGCGGTGGATAGCGCGGCGCTGGATCACTTCCGACGTGCCCCCCAGACAGTCGTCCAACCGGAACTTCTCCTGGTCTTCCGGTGCCATGCGGGACAGCTTCTTCTGGACGCTCTCCAACACCCGGATTGTGGCCAGGTTGGTCTCCAGGACAACGTCTAACTATGGACAGGAAGGCAGAAAGAGGTCAGCGGGTCAGCTCATCCCCCAGGGATGAGCCCGGGCCAGCAGAAGGGATGCTGGGACAGAGGTCAGGAAGGGGTGATGGATGCAGGCCCGGGGGACTGGGGCAAGCATGGCTGGTTATAGGTCCGGGCCCTGGTGCTACCTGGACCTCCCCACTGGTAGACCCATCTGAGGAGGG
>NW_011494793.1:961924-972649 GCF_000754665.1 Bison bison bison | reverse complement strand
CTGAGGAGGGGGACAGGCCCTGGCCTGGCCCTCTTCACAGGCATCGAACGCACGTTACCCTCATCACTGAGGAAGGGAGGCACAGTACACAAAGCCTGCAGGAGACTCCCCAGATCACGTGCGGGGGAGGGGGAGCCGTCCCCAGAGCTACAGCCACGTGACTGCTTCCATTTAGGGCAGAGTGAACCAGGTGGAGCACAGGCTGGCCGCTGCTGAGATCTAGGAGGGGCTGTACAGGAGCAGCGTGACAGATCCGACTGGTGGGGGACCTGTTTGGGGTCTTGGCTGGTGGTGGGCACACGGGCCTCCACAGGGGAGAGAATCCAGAGCTAGACACACACGCACAAGACAAACACTTAGGCACAAGATCCTCCCCGCCCTCCCCACATACACACGGATACAAGTGCAACTGGGGAGACGTGAGTAAGGTCACGGGCGGGGTCAAGGTCCACACCCCGGCTGTGACACTGCCTCAGAGATTTACAAGCTGCTCCCACTGGGGCAAAGGTACCTGGAGCACTCTGTTATTTTTTAAGCTGCATGTCAATCTACAATGGTCTCAGTAAAAAATTTCTGTTACAAAATTAAGTGACCCTAACTGTAGTTAATGAAATACACGCACACTTTAAAAAAAGAAAGAAAAAGCAGCATCGCGGAGCCAGCCTGGGGGGCAGCAAGGCAGAGAAGGGAGGCTTTTGGGAGCTGCCCACTGCTGGAAGGCACTGGACTCGCCGCCACCCCAGAGGAGAATAGACGGCTTCAGGAGGATCAGGATGCATCCCGTGGTGGAGGCACACAGAGAGGGCTGAGCAGGGGCCCCGGGGTCCGCAGTGCCACACCCACCTCGAAGCGCTCATCCTCACAGCGGTGCAGCTGCTCCTCGTAGGGCGTCTTCTTGGAGCTGACGAAGGTGGAGTCCTCAGACCAGGAGGGGAAGGACACCCAGGTGTCATTCAGCACCTGAGCCAAGAGGAAACGCCGTGGCTGGAGAGGCAGGGGCCCCGTGGCCAGAGGGCTTTATTGTGTGGTCCAGCGTAGAAGAGCCAAGGATAAGGAACAATCCTGATTCTACAGGAAATTACGTTGATCCCTGGGTTGGGAAGATCCCCTGGAGAAGGGAAAGGCTACCCACTCCAGTATTCTGGCCTGGAGAATTCCATGCACTATACTGTCTATGGGGTCGCAAGAGCGGGACACGACTGAGCGACTTTCACTTCAGTTCACTAATTCTGTTGTTGTTTTAGCTGCTAAGTTGTGTCTGACTCTTTTGTGAACCCATGGACTATAGCCCGCCAGGATCTTCTCTGTCCATGGGATTTGCCAGGCAAGAATACTGGAGTGGATTTCCATTTCCTCCTCCAGGGGATCTTCTTGGCCCAGGGATCGAACTCGTGTCTCCTGCGTTGGCAGGCAGATTCTTTACCATTGAACCACCAGGGAAGAGCAAATCATACTAATGGTAACATTAATTTAAAAGTGGTTTTAAGAGAAAACGTGACTTTGATCACATGAACAAATCTTGCTACTTCGGGGTTGGGAAACTTTGTCTATAAAGGGCTACGTAGCAAATATTTTGGGTTGTGCAGGTCACTGGGTCTGTTGGGTCTACAGGAGAATAGCCTTTTATTGTGCTTCATAGATGTCACCTTTTTGAAAGACAGTGTGAAGGTCTGCAGCGACCCTGCACTGAGGGCGTCCGTCAGGGCCACTTTCAAGAGTGTCTGCTCACTTTGTGTCCCCGTGCCACATCTCAGTGACTCGCACAGTACTGCAGACTCTTCTCATCGTTACTGCCCTTGTCACAGGGGCCAGCGATCAGCAACTCACCAAAGGCTCGGAGGGTCAGTGTGTTTAGTGACATAAGGTGCTTCAAATCAAGTATATACTGTTGTTGTTTTTCAATATAACACTATGCTTTGGAACTGTGGTGTTGGAGAAGACTCTTCAGAGTCCCTTGGACTCCAAGGAGATCCAACCAGTCCATTCTGAAGATCAGTCCTTGGTGTTCATTGGAAGGACTGATGCTGAAGCTGAAACTCCAATACTTTGGCCACCTGATGCGGAGGGCTGACTCATATGAAAAGACCCTGATGCTGGGAAAGATTGAGGGCAGGAGGAGAAGGGGATGACAGAGGATGAGATGGTTGGATGGCATCACCAACTCAATGGACACGAGTTTGGGCAAACTCCGGGAGTTGGTGATGGACAGGGAGGCCTGGCGTGCTGCGGTTCATGGGGTCGCAAAGAGTCGGACACAACTGAGTGACTGAACTGAACTGATAGCACGCTTAAATATTACAGACCGCAGTATAGCATAAACATAACTTCCATATGCACTGGGAAACCAAAAAATTTATGTGACTGGCTTTATTGTGGTATTTGCTTTATTGCAGTGGTCTGGAACCAAACCCACAGTATCTGCAAGGTAATGGGACTTCCCTGATGGCTCAGTGAATCCGCCTGCAATGCAGGAGATGTGCATTCAATCCTTGGGTCAGGAAGCTCCCTCAGAAAAGGAAATAGCAACCCTCTACAGTATTCTTGCCTGGAAAATCCCATGGACAGAGGAACCTGTGGGCTACAGTCCATAGGGTCACAAAGAGTCGGATACGACCGAGGGACTGAGCTCACATGCGCACACCCACACACGCCTGGACTCCACTCTGCCTTTGTCCCGGTAAAGCAGCTGCGGGATGTATGTGCACAGGGCCCATCTGTGTGCCAATAAAGCTTTACTTACAAACACAGGCTGTGAACCAGATGCGGTTCATGGGCCATGCTCTGCTGACTCTCAGACTATATATCCTGGAATCGAGCAGCCACTCTTGAATTCTGGAAATGCAGTAAGACTGTCTACTAACTTCAAAAAAGCATCCAGTGGTCAAGCTGAACAGAAACTTGCTGAGGGAGTGAGCCTGGAACAGAGCGGGCTCACGGCAGAGATGAATCTCAGTCTGAAGGATGGAGGAGGAAGCCGAAACCTGTGTGCGAGCAGTGTGTGCTCTGCGGCTTGCCAGAGCCACCAGCGGGGCAAGAAACCATCTTCTCTGCCTAGGCGTTTTGTTTTGCTACATCCCAGGACCATCTACCACCCAGTGCCCGGGGGGGTCAACACCCTTCCATCCATCTGGAACAGGTGACGAGTTTTGTGGAGAGGTAGGGCACGGGCACCATGTAAGCTGACGGAGCCCCTGGGGACGCTACCTCTTTGCAGATGGCTGTCCTCCCGCTGCACTTGGGCTGCTGGTAGGTTTTGGGGAGCGCCCGGTAGCTGGATCCGATGCGCTTGCACGAGGCATAGTCAATTTCCCGGCTTATTCCGTCCCCGGATCTGTCATTCATGGGTGGGGCGAAGGACAGCTCTTTCACCCCCAGGAAGGACTTGAACTGTGCAAAGAGCTCTGGAAATTTCCTTCAGAAACGAAGACAAATGGGATGGGGGGGAGGGAGGGATTAATCAGGAGTTTGGGATTAGCAGATACACACTGCTATACATAAGACAGATGAACGACAAGGTCCTACTATATAGCACAGGGAACTACATTCAGTAATCTGTAATAATCTATAATAGAAAAGAACCTGAGAAAAAAATAAATATATGTTTAACTGAATCATTTTGCTGTATACCAAAAACTAACATGAGATTGTAAATCAACTACACTTCCATTGAAAAAAAAGCCTAAGCACCTTCCTGGGGGTCCAGTGGTTGGTAGTCCACCTGCCAAAGCGGGGCAGGTGGGTTTGATCCTTGCTCTGGGAAGATCCCACACACTGCACAGCAACTACTGAGCTCCTGAGCCCTAGAGTCCATGCTCCGCAATAAGAGAAGCCCAAGCACCGCAACTAGAGAGGAGCCCCCACTTGCTGCAACTAGACAAAGCCTGTGCTCAGCAGTGAAGACCCAGCACAGCCCCTAAAAAATTAATTTAAGAAAAAAAAAAAGGAAGACAAATGGTAAGTCAGCCTCCTGAGGGCTTCTGAGAACGATCCAGGGATATCAGAATGGCTTTGTGCTGAAGCAGGTACTGAACAATGGTCAGAATCAACTTCAGAAAGGAGGGGTGAGAGGCAGAACTAGCATCCAACGTGGTAAAGTCATCGTGTGTGTGACTCCCCCTGCCATCCCTCTGTCACCAACCAGGCCCCACCACTCGCGGGATGTCCTTGAAGCACCCAAGACAAGACTGGCCCAGGCCGGCAGAAGCTGGAGTCAGCGATGTGCCTTGACTGGAAGAGGCCGAGCACCAGGCCAGGGGCTGGCAAACCAGTCAACCTGCCAGGCCTATCTGCAGACAGTTTCACCGGTGGATGGTCACACCCATTCCCTTAGTATTTCCTTGTGCACATTTGCTTGTGGATGATGGTGTCAGAAGCTGCGTGGTTGTGACCCTTGGTCCTTGACAGAAAAAGTCTGCTTCCCTGCTCCCTCCCCCCTTCTCCCTGGACAAATTCTCAGGAATCATAGCAGAATGGTCATGCATGTCGACTGGAAGCTTTTAAAGCAACTGACCCCCACGTCATCTGGCTTGTTTAAATGAATATCAAATTCTACAGAAAGGATGCAGATATGTTGACAGCCGGTGTGGTGATTCTGCCCCGTGACTAAGTCAAGCAGTCTCCCCTCCTTAACTGTGTGCTCCAAGACGGCCATCTGCTGTAGCCCACCTTTAAGGACCGCCTCCCCCACCCCTCAACTTGGCTCACAAGAAAAGCCCATGGGCCAATGGAAACGCAGGCAAGGAAGACGACAACATCGGTGCACAGGATGTCCAAGGTCACGGTGGGACAAACCACTCTGAAGGGTGGCGACGCTGCACCTCCAACTCCGCCACACCGTCACCGGGAGCAGCTCTCCAGACCACTGCATGCGGCTGCCCCCAACGCGCAAACCCGGAAAGCAGTTCACACATGCAGAGAGAGGCATCCTGGGGGAAGGATGCGACACGAACAGTAACTCAGCTGGGCACCACATCCAGATGAGCGAGCGGGGGGCTTCCCTGGTGGCTCAGTGGTAAAGAATTCTCCTGCCAATGCAGGAGACATGGCTTCAGTCCCTGAATCTAGGAAGACCCCACCTGCCGCTGAGCAACTAAACCCTTACACCACAGCTACTGAGGCTGCGAGCTGCAACTATCGCGCCCACACGCCGTGACTACCGAAGCCTGACAGCCCTCGAGCCTGCGCTCTGCAGGAAGAGCAGGCGCTGCAATGAAAAGCCTGAGCACCACAACCAGAGCAGTCCCTGTGCCCTGCAACTAGAGAAAAGCCCGCCCAGCGACAAAGGCCCAGCACAGCCAAACATAAATAAAACTGAAAAAAAAACCCCAAAGAACCAGCCACGTTTTAGCTGAGACGTGTGATCCTGCCATCCTGTTCTGGGCGGCATTCCAGAGCGTTAACAGATCTTCAGCAGGCCCAGAAAGTTAACCCAACGGAAAGGACCAGCCTGATGTGTGCACTCTCAGAACCGCCAGAGAAGCACCTCCTGATGAATCTAACTGGACCTCTGAGTATCCCAGTCCAAGAATGTGACCTTGGCACCAACCACAGGGAGAAACCGAGACAAATGTCCACCGAAACAGACCCTGCTGAGAAACTCATGATACATACAAGTAAGGGAACACTATGCAGTCACTAAAAGTGATCGCGTGGGTCTGAGAATTGCTGAGTTTAAAAAAAAGAGAGAAGGCTGCAGGCCAGCCTGACAGTGTGGTGTCACTGACGTGAAACTCAGCAGCCACACTCAGGCCTAGAGAACAGCGGGCGAAGAGTGAGGGGCCGGCTTCGGGCCTAGAGAACACAGCAGGAGTGAGGGGCTGGCTTCCAGGTCTAGAGAACAGAGCGGGAGTGAGGGGCCGGCTTCAGGTCTAGAGAACAAGGGTGAGTGAGGGGAGGGCTTCCAGGTCTAGAGAACAGAGGGCGAAGAGTGAGGGGCCAGCTTCCAGGTCTAGAGAACAGAGGGGGAGTGAGGGGCTGGCTTCAGGCCTAGAGAACAGAGCGGGAGTGAGGGGCCGGCTTCAGGTCTAGAGAACAGAGTGGGAGTGAGGGGCCGGCTTCCAGGTCTAGAGGACAGAGCGGGAGTGAGGGGCTGGCTTCAGGTCTAGAGAACAGAGGGGGAGTGAGGGGAGGGCTTCCAGGTCTAGAGAACAGAGGGCGAAGAGTGAGGGGCCAGCTTCCAGGTCTGATCCCCCTGAGCTCGCCCACCACCACACAATGCCTCTTTTATGAGAGCTTGCCCCGGGGAAAGGAAGAGCTATCCACTCAGGCCTCAGTTTCCTCAGCTGTAAAATGTACTGAGACGCAGCGAATGCATTTACATTCTTGAGTTCATAGAAGGCTATAAAAAACTGGTCCCCTTTTCAGTTTCTAACTGGTCCTGATGCGAAAGGAAAGCAACTCATGACCCTGGCACTGTAATAAATGTTGCTGAGATGCTCTCTCCTGCAACTTGCAGTGAGTGAATAAGCCACAGAGAGGAAAGCTTTGCCTCCTGATGGACAGAGGGACGTGGGGGGCCGCGAAGATGCGTTTGGCAAAGCGCAGCCCTGCCACAGGGATGCCGACGCGGACATGGTAAAGGATAAACCTGGAGGGAGAACCCAGGCGTGAAGAGAGGCCTACAGCCATACCAGAAACAAAACCCAGACCAGTTTTGTGTTCGGAGGAGGAGCCTGAGCTGTGTGTCTGGTGGTGTCGGCCTGGGTTGGCTGCATCGTAATTAGTGCAGAGGCGGTCACTCCTCAGCCGAGGAAGGGGGCATGACTGACATGGCACGTGGAGGGCTCCTGGAGGTTGGCAAAGGTCCATTTGTGACATGGGTTATGGGTACAAGGGATTGGCCTAAAAATGATTTTACCAAGCCATTCTTCAGTTACGTGGTTTCCTGGACCTGGGTTCTATTTTATGTTAAAAAGAAAAAAAATTTAAAAAGCTTTTTAAATTATTAGGAAGGCTCAGATAGCTGCCCCCAGAGCCTGGCAGCCCCTGCAGTTTTCTTGGGGCCTATACAGGCAGGCTTCCCTGGTGACTCAGACAGTAAAGAATCCGCCTGCAATGCAGGAGGTGATCTGCGTTTGATCCCTGGGTCGGGAAGATTCCCCTGGAGAAGGGAATGGCTACCCACTCCAGTACTCTTGCCTGGAGCATTCCATGGCGAGAGGAGCCTGGTGGCTACAGTCCATGGGTCACAACTCAGTGACTAATGCACACACACTGCGACGAAAAAAGCAAGTCGTGTGTAGTGAGGACTCACCATGTGTGAGATGTTAACAGTCTTCATGCAAGCCCACTTGGAGCTTTTTGGAAAACTGCATAGGTGTGTTTATAATCCCCTTTTGACAGCATGGAAACAGGCTCACATGGGGCTCAGCCCCAGGCTGGGCATGACCATGCTGGCGAGCAGGAAGCGCGCTGGTAGCCAGCACACTGCCCTTCCCACACGGCGCCCCCAGGCCCGCGCCATCCCCTCAGAAGCTGCCGGGCCCTGGGGCGGCTCACGCAGGGCAGCGGCACGGGATGCAAGTGGGTCGGTGACCTGCTAACAGCACTTCTCCTGGGGCACCAGGATGCTGACCAGTCATTTCATTCTTCCTGGTAATTTCTGATAGAATTTTAAAAATCATAATGAATCTCCCGGGAATTATGCTAAGTGGAAAAACGTTGATCCTGAAAGGTTACACAACACACGGTGTATGACTCCACGTAATTCTCTTGCCATGTAAGCTTCCGAGAAGAAGCACAGGTTTGAGGGGTTGCCAGGGGCCCAGAGCATAGGAGGGATATGGATCTGAGTATCAAAGGCCAACACCAGCTTCCTTGTGGTTCTGAAGCTGCTCTGTACCTGGACAGTGGCAGTGGACACACCAGCCTTCACGGGTGATACAGCTGTACACACACACGCACAACGGGAACACGCAGAGATGGGTGGTATCTGAAAGCCAACATCCTGGTTGTGGCGCTGACTACAGATGTGACCGTGGGGGAATGCTCCCCAAAGTTCCCTGTGTTCTTTCTTACAACTGCTGGTGAATCTATTGTGATGTCTGTAACAATTTCAACTTAAAAAAATTGGAAAAAACCGTTTTCCAAATACAACAGCCAAAAGATGGCTGAAAAGCATTTACAGAACAAAATGCAAGGGAGGGAAATGCCACTCACCCTAGGAACGGGCCAACCAGCTGGAGGAGCTCAGAGCCGGACACCAGCTCTTGGTTGAAGAGGGCGATGCAGCGGAGGAAATTCTCGTAGACCTCCTGGCTCTTCAGCACCCTGCGCACCTGCAGGGAGAGGGGGTCAGGGCCCCACCGGCCGCACCCGCTCCCGAGCCCACCGGGCCTGACCCCACCAGGCGCACACGGAGCCACAAGCACAGGCTCTGGAGGGCAGCTGTGGTCTGCAGGGGACTGCTCTCCACTCACACAGCACGTGCCCAGAGCCAGCTCACTGGCTCTGCCCACTGACTCTGGGTAGGAAGGCCCTGGACCACCCCTGCTTCAGAGAAGCCATACAGCTTCTGAGCAGCAGACGTGTGTCCCCAAATGTGGCATGCGCTCCGAGCTCAGCCTTTCCCACGTGTTTCGCCACCTCCTGCCCACCGCCTGCCACCAGCCCCCTGCCACCTCCCCTCACTTTGACTGCTCAGATCCGAGCTGGGAGAGGCCAGCCTGGACCAGGCAAGGCCTGGAGGTCACTGGTCCCGCCGCTCACCTTGTCAAAGAAGGAGAACTCCTGCAGAGTCCCGTACTTGCCCACGGTGGCGATGGACAGGTCTTTGGTGCCACGGAGTTTCATCTTCTTCTGCGGAGAGAGAGTCCATGCCACGGACGCTCTGTGCGTCTCACAGGTGGCCCGTGTCCATCTTTGTGAGAGTCACAGCATCGCCAACACGAGCTTTCCTGACAGGAACCGTCATCAGGTGCTGGCTGGCGGTCTGCCCAGGACCCCCACGGATGAACTTCTCAGGACCACCCACCTCGGCTTCCAGGACTGAGTGTAAAGTGGAAGTCACACAACCACCCTGCCCACAATCTGGGATCTAAATCTCAGCAACTGAGCGCTTTTGCTATCAGGCAGGGGCATCACAGAGTAAGAATAGCAAGGGAGTCATGCCCGTAGATACAGTATCAGGAACTTCTCCTGGCTGCTCCTCCCATGGGCTGTGACTGTGACTGGGGCGGGGGCTGGGGGGGAGGGGAGGAAGTGGGGTGGAGATGGCAACGAGAAGATCCTGGGGAAATCTGGGTTTTTAATTTCTGTGAAGATTGTTCTCTCTAGGCTGGACTTGGACCTGAACTTGGCCACACTCCTGAAACATCGAGGATATTACCAAACCATCTCCCAAACGCCTGAAGAATGATGAGCATGTGTCAAAAGGACACAAGAGCCAACCTAGAGGGGCCCTACTGGCCAGATCTGAGGCAGTTTAGAGTCAAGACAGACAATGATAGTCACAGATTATACTGCGCTTCCACTGCAAGGGGCATGGATGGGTTCGATGTCCGGTCTGGCAACTAAGATTCTGCATGCTGCAAGGTGCAGCCCAGAAAAACAAAGCAAAACAAGGCAAAAAAACACAAAAGAACATGATAGTAACAGATTATAACCCGAGTCCACAAAGACACACATTAAATCAACAGAGATGGAGAACAAGCTCTCCCTTCCAGCAGAAAGCCAACTAGCAAATACACAAGGGATGATGGAATAAGAAAACCACCATCACGTGAGGGTGAGGCGCACAACAGGAGAGGAACTTCAGAGCCTCTCGCCCCTCGGCAGGACACCTTGTGCAGTGACCAACCTGCACAGCTGTGCACAGGCGTCCTGCCCTGAAAGAGCTGTGAAGGTGAGAAGCAGCAGGCTGAGCAGGGTTTCCAGTTTATGCGGAAGGAGATGACACCACATCTCGCACAATCTTGTAAGCCAAGGGGAACAGGTGAACAGCCACCTTAGAGTCGAGTCGTCTTCCCAAACCCCCCCAGACAGTGAATTTCAAGCTGGACTAGGGCCCCAAGCCTGTTGCTCAGGGCCTCCGCATGCTGCTCCCCAGGCCATCTACAAAGAAGGCCAGGCTGCTGAGTGTCCACACATGTCTAGGCGCACAGCTGACGGTTACCTTCGCTGGTGCAGACACGGGACGGAGGAGGGAGGGCCGGGAGCGCTTTTTGCTGTGCTCCAGGTTCTTCTCATGCTCGCTCTTTTGAACACTGTTCATTTCACACGGCCCATTTCCTGTGAACTAAGGACACAAACACAGGAGGTGATCAGCGCTGGTGAGACACGGCCGGACCCATCAGGGCTGGTTCTCAACGCACCTGAGCACAGGGAACCACCTGCGACTCAGCTCGCAACCCCAGTGAGCACTGTCTGCCACGGGCCAGGGGCTGGTCCTACTGCGAGCTGAGCCTGGCTCTCAAGATGCTCACGTTCACTGCAGGAAGATCTGTGTGCCCAGCTCACCACAGGTACACGTTGTGAGACTGCGAGAAGGCTCATGGAAGGCCTAGGAGGACGAGGGTCCTGACGAGGGAGGGAGGCTCAGCGGGGAGACACTGAGTGGGGCCTTGGTGTGGGACTCACCCAGCAGACCACCGACAGGGTGTCTGCCTGTGTGTCTGGGTGCACCACAGGGAGGAAAAGCATTTCAGGTGAGACGACCAGTATATGCAAAGCCCTGGCAGCAAGAGGAAGCTGCTGACGGCTGCCAGGTCACTTGCGGGCCTTCCAGCC
>NW_011494793.1:955599-961808 GCF_000754665.1 Bison bison bison | reverse complement strand
AGCACTGATTAACAAGTCAGGGTGCTGGCAATATTTATGAAGAATGGTTCTGGAAGAATCTAGTCAGCGTTTGTTATCTGTATGGAAGTCTAGCAAGGGAGAAGGTGGATAGACTGTAGCTCTTCTGCGGGGCTAGGCTGCAGAGGCACAGAGCAGTCACCCCGACCCCACCATGGGGCCTTTATGCAGAGACACCACACGAAGGGGTGGCTAGGTGGATAAATCGTGCTGCCTCCAAACAAAACAGAGGCAAACGTCAGCTATGAGTCAGCTCTGTGTTGCTGCTAGGGACAGGCATATCTGATACACTGCTATTCCAAACAGGAAAAAACCCCTAGGGGCATGGCCGAACAAACAGGATGCAGTTTTTTTTTTAAAGGATAAACATTTGTTTGTACTCAGAGGTTTCTGGAAAGATATATAAGACATTTGTAAGTTTAACTCTGAGGAGAATGACTGGGAAACTGAGGCAAGAAAGAGGGAAATTTACTTTTCATAGCTGATGCTCTCATTAACGCTTTTTTTCCATGAGTATGCACTATTTTTATATAAATAATTACAATGATAAAGATCTACTACTTAACTATGGATATAGTCAAAGCTATGGTTTTTCCAGTAGTCATGTACAGATGTGAGAGTTAGACCATAAAGAAGGCTGAGTGCTCAAGAATTGATGCTTTCGAACTGTGGCGCTGGAGAAGATTCTTGAGAGTCCCTTGGACAGCAAGGAGATCAAACCAGTCAATCCTAAAGGAAATCAACTCTGAATACTCATTGGAAGGACAAATGCTAAAGCTGAATCTCCAGTACTTTGGCTGCCTGATGCAAAGAGCTGACTCACTGGAAAACTCCCTGATGCTGGGAAAGATTGAAGGCAAAAGGAGAAGGGGGCAACAGAGGATGAGATGGTTGGAGGCATCACCAACTCAATGGACATGTGTTTGAGCAAACTCCGGGATACAGTGGAGGACAGAGGAGCCTGGCATGCTATAGTCCACAGGGTCGCAAAGCCTGTCCCTGTCCAACAAAGTCTGTCCTTGTCCCTTAGGGGATTAAATTTCTTTGGAGGAGTAGTTATCCAAAGATTCAAGACTATTCCAAGAAGCTAAAGTAAAAAAATCCTCAACTGCTATCTTCCGTAGATCCCAGAACTGGTGCGAACATCACTTCTTAGAGGGGGGACAGAATGACATGCTGAATAGGACTTGGTGGCGGGGGCGGGCCGAGTGGGGAGTGAGGGGGATACCCACTGCTCGCCCAGCCAAGATCACCCAGCTGGAAAGCAAGCTCAGTATCACCAATCTTCCCCTAACAGTTCAGACAGTTCTTAGGTTTCAGTTAAATGTCCCAGTGTGCAAATGCCTGAGGCAGAAGGCCCCCAGAAACCATTTAGGCAGGGGCTGGCTCAGTTTGTGTTTGTCAATAAAGTTTTACTGGCACACAGCCACGCCCACTAACTGGTGGAAGGCCTGTGGTTGCTTTCCTGCCACCACAGCAGAGCTGTGCCTTTGCCACAGAGACTGTGCGGTCTGCAAAGCCTAAGACACTCACTGTTTGGCTCTTAACAGGAAAACTGCTGAGCCCCGATCTAGGCCAAATAGTCGAGTTTAATTAGGACAATATCCAATTTTACCTTTGATTTCTTTCTCCTGCCGTTTTAGTGGAAACATAAATGTAAGATCACTTTATAAGATGAATTATATATACATACGAGTATTTTAATAATTTTTAAAAGTTGATGAAATCTTTTAAAAAGCACAAACAGCTCTAATCACCCAATGTACACTTAAAAAAACACTGCTGGACTGAAAACAAATACCATTTAAAGAAACTGAGTAGGTGCTTTTCTGAGGGAGATGCTTATCTTTCCAGGGTGGGCTTTGTCAGAGTCCAGCTCGGTAAATGCCAAGTTGTGTCTGCCAGGGGGTGCTGCGACCACAGCCCTCAGAGAACAAGAGGCTCTACTCACCCCTCACAGAGACGCAACAAGATAACTCAGGAACCAAGGCCTGCAGACTTCATGTGAGCTGCGTAGACGGCCAGTGTAACCAGTTACCAAGCATCTGCTGTGCACCATCCCACAACTCCAGTAGACGGGGCTTCCCACCCACCCCTGAAGCAGGTCTGACGGCTGCTCCGCCAAGGCAGGACCCTGCTTTGCAGCCCTGGGCTCACCAAGGCCAGACACTTTGCTTAGGAAACTTACAACGGGCCTAGGGACAGACATTCTCAGCACATTTAGATGAGGGAGCTGAGGGATGAGAGGTGACCTGCCAGGCTTCTGCAGAGAGGAGGGGACAAAGCGAGACATGGACCACGTATGTAATTCAAAGCCCTATTCTAGGTGCTGCACCCCCACCTCCTCTCTAAGTGGGGGCCATGCTCTCGAGCCTCCTGAGCAGGGCATGTCCTCCAGAACAGTGAGAGGTGGCCGGGGACTCGGGTAGGCCTTTCCTTCCTGAAGCCACAGGGTGGGCTGCCCCTGGACCACACGGCGCTGACAGCAACGGCTCTGGGAAGGCCACTGGAGGATGCCGCTGGGTGCACATCCCTGCAGGAACGGTTCAGGAAGAGAACCGCCAACACCAGGGTCAGAGCTGAGATTCCAGACCCAGATCCAAGAGGATGAGACCCAAAGACTATCCACCAAGTATACGAGGGAGCAACAAAGGCTTCAAAGCAGGGGGCACGATGCAGCTCGAGTTCCCAGGACACAGAGGCCCAAGGGCCCACAACCTTGGGCTGAGCCAACAGAAGAAGGGTATGTTGTGGGAAGGAGGTGCCGAGATCCCTCTGCTCCTCAGCCACATGGCCCCGGGAGCCAGTTAGGAGGGTCGGTCATGAGCCAGTTAGGGAGGTCTCTGATGAGCAGGAACATGCACAGAGAAGGAAGATGGCAATGAAGCTGCGACTGCGAAGGGCATTATTTGGGAACACGGAGTAAAAAACAAGTCAGGATTCTGAAGTTCAGAGAGACACATGATGCAGACAGTGGGCTTAAAGAAGCAAGTCAGACTTGAGGGTAGGGCCATAAGGAGGCAGCCGGGCTGAGAGGCCCAGTGTACATGTGAGTTCTCTGTCCGTGGGGGGTCTAGACAGGGGCTTTGTTTCCCTGACCGGCCCAGGCATTCCCCAAGGGCTTCCAGCAGGCCAGGCAGCAGGCTGGTGCGGGAGATGGGATGACCAGCCTGGATTCTAGGCTGGATTTTCCAACACAACCATAGCAGCGCTTTCCAAAGCACTGAGTATAAGCTGGGCCCTGCAAGAAGCACTTGAAGAACAATACCTTAGTCCTGGCCTGAGCAGGAAGGGTGGTCAGTTCCACATAAGAGAGAAGGCAATGAAGCCTGGGAGGTGACATGGCCAGCTCAAGGCCCCCTGCAGCACCCAGAGCCCAAGGAGGTCCGGGCTGTGTGCTCACTGGGCTCAGTCCAGCCCCCCAGGACACCCAAGACTCCAAGAGGGTGGGCAGGACTGGCCACAGCTCCCAGACTTGACGTCAGCCCCACAGACAGGCACAGAACTCTCTGTGCCACAGAGCCAGCTTCTCTGGCTCAGTCAGGAAGTATTTCTGCATGGAAACTCTACACTTAGGGATGGTGCTCTGTGTGCTGGAGACAGTAACATGGGGATCAGCCCCAGGCTGCCCACCCGAAGTCCACCTGATCAACCAAGAGTCTTGAACGGCATCCAAACTCGGACTGCTGTTGCCCTGTGAGCCCCTTCCTGCGAGACCTGCTGCCCTGCAGCCCCGTGCCCCACTGCACCCTTACTCTAGAAGCAGACCCAGGAGAGGCGGTGGTGATGCAGGAGGGTGGGAGGAGGACTCTCTGTGTTCACCCCCAAGCTGCCGTCAAGGGCAAAGAGAACGAGTGCAGACACGATATGGGACACTCATCAACCTTCGAATAGAGGGGGCTTCCTCAACCTCAGGCTGCTTACGAAAATCCCCCAGCTCGCATCACACTCGTGGTGAAAGACCAAAGCTTTTCCTCTAAGATCAGGAGCGAGAAACGGACGCCTGCTCTCACCACTTCTAATCCACACAATACTGGAAGTTCTATCAGAGCAACTGGGCCAAAAAAGGAAACAAAAGGCACACAAACTGGAAAAACTATATTATTAGCAAATCCTAGGGAATCCACGAAAACTATCAAAGCAAACAAACGGGTTCAGCAAAGCTGCAGCATACAAAATCAACACGCAAAAGCGGTGCTGTTTCTACGTATGAGCAATGAATAATCCAGAAGCGAAATTAAGAGAACAATGGCAGGACTTCCCTGGTGGCTCAGCGGTAAAGAATTGTTCCCTGATCCGGGAAGATCCCACATGCCTCGGAGCAACTATTAAGCCTGTGCTCTGGAGCCAGGGAGTCTAAACTACTGAGCCTACATGCCGTAACTATGGAAGCCTAATGCCTAGAGCCTGTGCGCCACAAGAGAAGCCACCACAGTGAGAAGCCCGTGCAAAACTAGAGTGGCCTCCACTCTCCACATCTAGAGAAAAGCCCGAGCAGCAAGAAGACCCCGCACAGACAAAAATAATCAATCAATCAAGTTATACACAAAAAAATTCCATGACAACAAAGAGGATAAAGTGTTTGGAAATAAATTTAATCAAAGGGGTCAAGACTTACACAGTGGGGAAAAAAAAAACTATGAAACACTACTGAGAGAAATGAACATTTAAATAAAGGGAGAAATGCTGCCTATTTGTTGGGTAGAGGACTTAATCTTGTTAGGATGGCAATACTCCCCCAAACAGTTGGAAGATTCAATACAATCACTTTCAAACTCCCAATGGTCTTTTTTGCTAGAATGGAAAATCCAATCTTTAAATTCATATAGAACTGCAATGGGCCCTGACTTGTCAAAACAATCCTGAAAAAGAACCAAACTGGGGGACTCACACTTCCTGATTTTAAACTTACTACAAAGCTACAGTAATCAAGACGATGTGGTGCTGGCCAAAGACAGACATGGAGATCAACGGGTTAGAACTCAGCGTCCAGAAATAAACCCATAATACTGGCCATCTGATTTCTGATGAGTGCCAAGACTATACAACGGGAAGAGAACAATTTCCCTCAACAAACCAGACTGGACCCCCACCTCACACCATATACAAACATTAACTCAAACTGGATCACCGACCCAAACATTAGAGCTAAAACTATACAAGTGTTAGAAGGAAGCTCAGAAGTAAACCTTCATGACCTCAGAATTAGCAACAGATTCTCAGATTTGACAGTGAAAGCGTGGGCGACGGAAGGAAAAAATAGGTAACGGGACCTGACCAAAGGACACGAGCAAGAAAGCGAAAAGACAGCCTACGGAACAGAGAAAAGTATCTGATAAGGCACTGATGACAAGAGTATATAAAGAACCCTTAAAACCCAACAACCAGGAGACAAACGGAAGACTGTGCAAAGCACTTGAAAAGACAGTTCTCCAAAGGTGAACAGATGGCCAGTAAGCACATGAAATGCTCAGTATCATGAGCCAGCAGGGAAACGCAAATCACAATTATAACGAGATACCATTTCATGCCAACTCAAAGACTATCTTTTAAAAAAAAAAAAAAAGGAAATCTTGAGCATTGGTGATGATGTGGAAACTGACACCCAAGTATACTGCCAGTGGGAGCGGAAAATGGTCCAGCCACTGTGGAAAGCAGTCTGGCAGTTTCTCAAAAGTTAAACATACAGTTACCGTATGACTCAGCGATTTCACTCCGAGGTATAGACTATGGCACCTCACGCCAGTGCTCTTGCCTGGAGAATCCCAGGGACAGGGGAGCCTGGGGGGCTGCCATCTATGGGGTCGCACAGAGTCGGACACGACTGAAGCGACTCAGCAGCAGCAGCAGGTACAGACAAAGAACTGAACACGCGTGTTCAAGCAAAACCTTATACACGTGTGTTCACAGCAGCACTACTCACAGTGACCAAAGGTGGCAACAACCCAGGTGTCCACCAGTGGGCGACAGATGAACAGCTGTGACCCGGCCACACGACGGAATTACTATTCGACTACAGAAGTGATGAAGTGCTGACGCATCACGGATTAAGCTTCAAATCATGATGCTGAGCGAAAAGAAGCCATGTGCCAATCAAAGGCCACATGTCGTGTGATCCCATCTACCAATACATGAAAAGTCCAGAACAGGCGAATCCACAGAGACAGAAAGCAGACTGGTGGCTGCCTGGG
>NW_011494793.1:939761-955499 GCF_000754665.1 Bison bison bison | reverse complement strand
AAGAGGAAAGCATGGGGAGTGACTGCTAACGGGCGCTGGGAACGTTCTGCAACCAGACACAGGTGACGGCTGCACAACACTATGAAAACCCTAACACTACTGAACTGCGCATTTTAAAACGGTGAACGTCGTGTTACATGAACTTTCCTTCAATTTTTTTCTGAAACCTGTTAAGTTCGCAAGAAAAGAAAAAGAAGAGGAGGAAATGGAAAAGGCAACTTGGCAGGCCTCAGGCCACAGCAGAGAGGGAAAGGCTGACGGTGCAGTCTGTGCTCCCGAACTCCCCATCCCAGGCCCCTCTTCCGCTCCCGGGTCTATGCCCCCGCCCAGGCACTGCTGAGCCTCAGCCCACGTCCACTCGGTCCCTCCGCACAGGCAGGCAGTGAGCCTGACCCCTCCTGCACCACAGGCTCCGGTTACGGGCAGGTCTCCATCGGAAGACTCTCTGCCCCTCAAACCACCCTCAGCACCCGCTGCTCTCGGTCCAGAGAAGCCCTCCGGAGGACCTGCTCCAGGTCAATGAGGGCTTGGAGCCTGCACTCGGGGCCCATGGGTGGCTGCACTGGGTGTGGCTTCAGGGGCAAGCCAGTGTCTCTGGGGAGTGGATAAACCCAGCCTGGCCTGAAGGCTGCACTGAGGTATGGGGTTCTGGCTGGGAACGTGGCCCCAGATGGGGGTGGGTGCTCTGTACTCACCAGGGACCGCTTGGCTTCAGGCAGGAACTGTCCAAACTCGGAGAGCAGGTCCTCCTGGCCGCGGAAAAGGTTGGCCACCTCAGTAAATACCTCCTCTTCAGACATGCCTCGGAAGGGACGGCCCTTCGTGCTCAGCTGCTCCTTCTGTCGATTTTCAGGAAAAGGAAAACAAGTCGTTAGCCAAGGAGCCAGGAGACACCCTAGGCTGGGACATTCAGGCATCCCATCGTGGAGGAGAGAGAGACGATTCACAAAAGACAGACTCGGCGGGCAGAGCCCCTGACTGCTGCCACCAGGAGAGAGGGGCCCAGCCCGCTGCCACCTCGGGTTACTCCCCAACTACTCCCCTTCCACCGGCTCTGAAGAACAGCCCCGTGTGCTTGCATCTTGACCCTGCTGCACAACTTGGCCTGAGCCCCAGCCATGGATGGGGTCAGAGCTGGGAACGTGGAGGCAATGTGGGAGAGGCAAGGTCAGGGAAGGACCCTGCCTCAGCCCTCGAGCAGCACTGCTGAGCAGAGGCTGGGGAAGGGCAAGGTCAACGGCGAACCCACAGTGCTCCCAAGGGCAAGGGGCCTCGTCCTGCTGGGCAGGGGAAATGAGCTAGCGGTGGGTCTGGAAGAGGCAGAGGGCGAAGAAGAACAGGAAGGGCCTGCACGTTAAGGGACTTGTTCTCCCAGGGTCACCAAGGCCCCGGAAAGGAGATGGCTTGACCTGGAGCTTAAGACAACAGGATAAAGACCAGAGGGGTTGCAGGTTGGGAGGGCAGGAAGGGGCAAGGAGAACGCAAGTTAGCTGTCAGAAGTCAGTTCTTGGACTTCCCTGTTGGCGCTGTGGTAAGAACCTGCCTCCCAATGCAGGAGACGGCTTTGATCCCTGACCTGGGAAAACCCTACGTGAGGTCTGTGCGGCACACCACTGAAGCTGGCGCGCCTGCAGACTATGCTCCGGAACAAGAGGAGCCACCATGATGAGAAGCCAGCGCACCGCCTTTAGAGAGCAGCCTCTGCTCACACAACTGGAGAAAGCCTGGGCACAGCATCGAAAACCCGGATGGGAGAGTGGGTCACGAGGGAGGGGAGGGGACGTGTATATACCTATGGCTGATTCGTGTTGATACTCGGCAGAAAACAACAAAATTCCGTAAAGCAATTTTCCTTCAATTAAAATAAAAAGTAAAAAAAACAAAAAAAACCCAGTAGCCAAAAAAAAAAAAGAAGAGTGAATTAAAAAAAAAGTTAGTCCCTATCAACTTCACAGCCAGAACATGACAGAGCAAGCAGCACGACAAGGCTTCGACATCCCCTGCCGGAGCTGCAAAGGGGGAGAGACAGGAATGAGAGCCCTCGGCTCGCTCTCCCCTCTCGGCCCGCTCCACCCCTCAAGGAGAGGTACTTTCCAAATCCTGGCACACAGAGCACCTAGTTAGGAGGGAGGAAAAACTGCCTCCACCCTACCCTGCCCCAAGTCACTGGGACACTTGAAGACCAAAGGAAAAAACAGGCAAAGATCACTCAGCTCAGAGGACAAATACAAATCATTCCTATGCACATAAAACAGTGATCAGACTAAGTGATGTTTGAAGAAATACAATTTAAAACAGCATCACAGCAGGTGGCTCCTGCCAATGCAGGAGACTCAAGAGGCTAGGGTTCAATACCTGGGTGGGGAAGATTCCCTGAAGGAGGAAATGGCAACCCAGCTTCAGTATTCTTGCCTGGAGAATTCTATGGACAGAGGTGCCTGCTGGGCTACAGTCCATGGGGTCACCACGAGTCGGGCACGACTGAGCGCCAACATGGTGAGAGCATTTTTGCTCATCAGATTGAGTGAGTGATGGTGATCTCTGTGCAGGCGGTGGGGAGCTGGGCGCTCTCATTACAAGGTGCAAAGAAAGCCTGGTGCCACTGGCAGAGGGAAGCCTGGCGCCATCTACGATCATGTGACGGGGGCACACTCTCTAATGTGGGGATGTACTGCCTGTAAATTTTCCCACAGAAAGAGTCAGCCATGCTCCAAGGCCTGTTTTAAACAGACATCTGTTTGGGACAAATGCTAAAGAATGATCTGAGCGTGGTGTGGATTCTGCATTCGCTAATAAGACAGGATTTTGCCCAGGAGTAACAAGGGGTGTGTGTGGAGAAGTATACCTGGCTGAGCCAGGCCATGCAGGAAATGCACGCCACCCGACACGCACACACCCTCCCTCGACTGTCAGGAGCCACCCTTCCAATCTGGGGCGACATCCTCCCATCACACTTTAGGAAACTCCCTCCTGGTACCTCACAGTGACCCGCAGGCTGCAACCTTCCCCCACCCATGTCCACAGGTGAACCTCAGGTCTTCTCCAAGGTCAAGTGTTACAATGTTCACATCACTCTCAGCCATCTAAGGAGAGTACATGGTGCTACCGGTTCCTAGTAGGTGCCTATGTCCATACATTTTGTTGGCTGTGGTCTTTGTTGCTGCGCATGGGCATCCTCTAGCTTCTGCGGGCGGGGGCTCCTCTCTAGCTGCGGCACTCTGGCTTCCATGGCAGTGGCTTTTCTCGTTGTGGACCACGCGGGCTTCTAAGGCATGTGGGCTCAGCAGGTGCGGCACCCGGGCTTAACTGCCCTGGGGCATGTGAGTTCCTCCCGGACCAGGGGTTGAACCTGTGTCCCCCGCATTGGCAGGCAGACTCTCAACCCCCGGACCACCAGAAAAGGCCCAGTACCTTTTTTCTGTCAGTGTGTGGCCGACACAGTTTTTGAGTGTCGTGCCCTGAACCCATTTTCCCAAAAGCCCTGTGGCCGGGGCGTATGTACAGAGTGCGGTCACCCTGGTGACGTCAGGGCAGAGCTGGCTGTGCCTGTCCAGGCACACAACCCATGTAGGAGGCTGTGTCAGGGAACCCACTCCCCTCCAGTGACCTGAGGCAAGCACTGTGCTACAATCAGTGACCTCAGTGAACCACGTTTAATTGGGTCGGCACCACCAGCTTTATAGCCATTTTATGGATTGGAACCCCAAGGTTCAGGGTGGTGAGCAAAAGGGCTCTGAAGGGCAGGGGTCACAGCTAAGATCCGAATCAAGGCTCAACAGATTTAAAAAAAAAAAAAGTAACATGTGGCTAAATTTACTCTAGAGCCACTTTGGCCTCACAATGTCTTAAAAAAAATTCAAACCCAGACTTCCCTGGCGGTCCAGTGGTTAAGAATCTGCATGCCAATCCAGGGAACACAGGTCTGATCCCTGGTCCAGGAAGATTCCACATGCCGTGGGGCAACGAAGCCCACGGGTCGCAACTACTGAGCCCAAGCACCCTAAAGCCCGTGCTCTGCAACGAGAGAGGCCACTCAATGAGAGGCCCGTGCACCACAACGAAGAGCAGCGCCCGCTCACCGCAACCCAAGAAAGCCCGAACGGCGACCAGGAACCAGGGCGGCCAAAGATAGATTACGTAAATTAAAAAAAATCTGAGCCAATGTTCTAAAATCAGAATAACTCACATAGAAATTCACACTGCCAGCTCCTCTTGAAGAAATGGATGGTCCCTGTTGCCAGGGTGCTTGCTGGAAAAGCCGGTGCCAGGCAGAACCTGGAGTGGAGGCCCAAGCGGCTGCATTTCCAACTGACTCCTGTGGCTGTGGCTGGAGAAGGCTGAGCTGTAACCTTCCCCCTCACGCATTCTCCAAATCAACCTGCAGCCCTTCGCTACGACCTTGGTTAAGTTAGTCTAACGTCTCTGCTCAACTCCCATCAACAGAACAGATATCTCCTGGCCTTCCCTCTAATGATCCTTCTTGCCCCTGAGATGTTTGGACCCCACGCAATCTGTGTAAGACCCATAAACCCCCATGGTTGCAAACAGACTGGTGTTCAGAGCTGCCACGTGCAACCACCTCTCTGTGGGAAGCAGGAAGTTCTTGATGCTGTGCAAGGCCCGTGCAGACGCTGGATGTGAGGCTGCGGGCCACGCATGACGTCAGCACCAGTGCCCGCGGACGTTTAGGCCGTCGAAGTAGCTCCACTGGGTTTGCAGGAAGCAAATGCTGTTCATCTCATCAACATTTACGCGGAAAGGAATCTCACTTCTTTATTTCTCTTATTAAGGTTGTGCATAAGACTTCACTTTTAAAAGTGAGTCCTTGGGACTTCCCTGGTGGTCCAATTGCTAAGACTCCGTGCTCCCAAGGCAGGAGGCTGGGGTTCAATCCCTGGTCGGGGAACTAGATCCCACAAACCACAACTAAAAAGTCTATGCCGCAACTACACGCTACAACAAAGATCTACGACAGGGCGCAGCCAAATAAATAAATGAAAATAAACATTTTTTTTTTAATGGGTTCTGTTGGTTACAAAAACAAAAAGCAGCAGAGACTCCATGTCTGCGCACAGATGATGTCTGAACTCCTTGCATGACACCGATGCCCCTTGCCACTGGCCTGCCTGTACTCCCTGCCAATTTCCCTGAAGCCAGCTGCCCGCTCAGGCCCCCAGGCCTTTGCATAGGCCGTGCCCAGGGCCGAGAGAGACTCTGTCTTTCACCTGATGGTTCTGACTGATTTGTTAAGATTCAACCTGAGGGGCTTCCCTGGTGGTCCAGTAGTTAAGAATCCCCTTTGTGATGCAGGAACTAAGATCCCACCTGCCACAGAGTTAACCAAGCCTGCAGGCCGCAACTGGAGTCTGCGTGTGGCAGTGATAGATCCTACTGAAGACCGAGATCCACAACCAAGTCCCAATGCAGCCGAAGTAATTAACTAAATATTAAAAGACATTCAACCTGAGTAGTTTCTCCCTGACCCCTCACGGGGTCAGCAACCTTCAGCGCTGACAAACCTCTCCTTCGCACTAAACTGAACTCGTAGGCAATGGCAACCATTCGTCTCTGTTGACCTAGTACCTGGCGCAAGGCCCAGTTGTAATCAGCATAAATAAAGGGTAGTTCTATTGTCTACATAATAACTAAGCCATTTTATAAAAGGAAAACTGTCTTCTTGCAGGGGTGGGGGTGGCGGTTCTTTAATCCTCTAATGTGTGTTTCCCAAAGAGGCTGCAGAGGTGCCTCAGAGAGCAAATTAGAAGCAGACCTACACAGAACACCAACAGGTACACTCCTGTTCAGAGCAGCGCTATTCACAGTGGCCGTAAGCGGGAAGCCACCCAAGTGTCCGCTGATGGATGAATGGAGAAAGAAAACGAGGCCAGGCCATACAATGCAGTAATACTCCGCCTCAAAAAGAAGGCCATTCTGACACATGTACAGCAGGGACAGACCTCACGGGCGTCGCGCTAAGTGACGAGCCAGAAGGACAGATACAAAGCTACTCACAGGAGGCCCCGGCAGAGCCAGACTCAGAGACAGGAAGTAGAAGGCTGGGTGCCAGGGGCTGGGGAGGGAGGAAGGGGGAGTTCTAAGAGTTTAATGGGGACACAGTTTCAATTCAGAAAGATGAAGACGTTCTGGAAATGCATGACGCTGATGGCTGCACACGAGTGTGACTGTACAGTACTTACCACCACTGAATCATACACTTAAAAACGGTTAGCTTTTACATATATACTCTACCACAGCAGGAAATGAAATTAACTCAGAAAAAAAAAAGAGCTGATCAGAATTTTACAGGAATTCATGGAGAAAATCTGAATGCTTCCGACGCACGTGACACTGAACGATGACGCCCACACCCGCAGAGAAGCGTGGCCCAAGTCTTCTTACCTGGTAAGTGTGCAGTATCTCCAGGAAGGACCTGTAGATTTCCGGGTGGTCCAGAAAGCGGGTCTTAATTTTGTTCACGTAGCTGATGGCATTGTTGAATTCCACGGAATCGGACTCCAAGGGCACCTGGGGCTTGTCCTCCTTGTACAGCGTCTGCTGCTTCACGCTCTCCGCACAGTCACTGTGGCTGTGCGAGTTCTCCTGGCAACAGTACGACAGCGAGTTACTGTCGGGCCCGACAGGGGAGCAGGTTGTGAGAAACACCAGACTGAGCTGCTGTGCGCGGGAGCAGGCAAAACTTAGCACAGGGCCGAGTCTTTTCCTTCGATACAGAAAAAGTTTACTTCTGGGGGCCTGAAGAGAGGGAAGCAGAGACGGGGCACGCAAACGGGGAGACACGGAGCCCCACCTCAGCCTTCCGAGTGCCCGTGCATTCCTGGGAGCCTCAGCAACTCACCTCTGCCCGACCCTTCTAACAGACTCAAAGACCACGAAACCATGATGCACACTCCACACTTTGAAAAATTAGCATTCACGAGAAAACTAAGAAGAGTGGATGGTTTAATCCTTTTCGGAGCACAATTCTGGGCCGTTTATAACAGTCTTCCCCCACCTCTGGCCAGTCCATTCCAGCAAGACTGTTTTCAGGTGTGAAAGCTACTCGCTGTCAGCAGGCAGGAGACTGGGACCCCGCAGGTGGGGATGGCCCCCTGTCCAGGCTGCCCAGGGCTGTGGGACTTCCGGTGCTAAGCCCGGGGCAAGACATGAGAGAAGACTGATGGGCCCTGAGCAGCCATCAAGCATGCTCTCCATTTACATGCTTTTCTGTCAACATAAATACAAATAAAAAACAGACACATGTCCCTCTCTCCTAGAAGCTGGAATCCTAACTCACAGCGGGGCAGGACCACCCCACAAAGGAGGCGACGTTTCCGCCTTTAGACTGGAATTTCACGTGTGGTCCTGAGGATGTCAGGACTGAAGGCAAAAGGAGAAGAGGGCAGCACAGAATGAGATGGTTGGATGGCATCACCAACTCAACGGACAGGAACCCGAGCAAACTCCAGGGGATAGCTGAGGACATGAAAGCCTGGTGTGCTGCAGTCCGTGGGGTCGAAGAGTCGTGCACGACTTAGCGACTGAACCACCACCTGAGGACGGCCTCGCTCTGCCACTGACCACAGCTGGGCTGTCAGGACTGACCCTCGGCTTCCTGCGGGTCCCCGCCCGGGTCTCGGGCAGGTCCGGAACCCTCTGGTTCGGCTTTAGGTCTTT
Source organism: Bison bison bison (assembly GCF_000754665.1). Taxonomy (NCBI): domain Eukaryota; kingdom Metazoa; phylum Chordata; class Mammalia; order Artiodactyla; family Bovidae; genus Bison; species Bison bison. The sequence goes on along the minus strand of NW_011494793.1, from coordinate 947,825 downwards.
GCATACACAACCCCTTTCAGGGAATCTTCTAGACCTCATCTCCTAGCACTTTGAGCCCCTTTCTTGCTCTTTTTCTCCACGGCACATACCACTTTCCTACAGGTGACACATTTTACTTATTTTACTGTCTGTCCAGCCTTGAGCTGCAGGGAGACTCCAGGGGAGCAGGGATTCTCTTTTGGACATAGCTGTATCCCCAGTGCCTGGAGCAGTGCTTCGAAGAGAGTGGGCTTCATCCACAGTTGGGGATGACCGGGTGAAATCCCCTGGCACCTGCAGCTGACCCTGGACTCCAGGGGGCTCCAGGCACACTGCCGCCGCCTCCAGCAGGCACACCGCCAGCACCCGAGTGGGTCCACTGGTGCACCAGGGCTGCTGGGCAGCGGCAACAACAGACACCGCCTCCCCACAGTTCTGGAGGCTGGAGGTCCAAGCTCAAGGGGTCAGCAGCCTCTCCTGAGGCCTCCTGGCTGGACACCTGCCCCTCCTTCCTGCTGCGTCCTCACAGGGCTGCCCCTCTGCGCGCACAGATCCTTGAGGGTACTCCCCGTGTCCACATTTCTTCCTTGTAAGGACCACAGTCAGCCTGCATCAAGGCTCATCCTAACGGCCCCATTTTACCTAATCATCTCTGCCAAGATCCTATCTCCAGATACAATCATATTCTGAGACACTGAGGGTCAGAACTCTGAGATACAAATCTGGGGTTCGGGTGGGGGTGAATGTGGGGCTGGGGTGGGTGCAGAGGCAACTCTAGGAAGCCAAGGAAAACAGAGACACAAGAGACCTAGAGCAGTCACAACTCTTTAGTACTGTTTCTCCCCGGCACTGGAATTGGTTCTAAATCACTTTGGGGATGCTCCTCCTGATCACCTTTCACTTAAACTAACAGAGATCTGATCCTGTGTTCCTCTGTGGTACACAGGTTTGTGGGTGGGAATAGCTGAGCAGGGACAGGGGGAGGGAGCAGCCGTGGAGCCCAGGATGGTTTCAGAGGAGGCTGTGTGTTCACTGGGGGCTCCTTTCCCACCAGTATAAGGGGGCATTTTTAAGCACCATGTGCCTCCTCCAGTTCTTGGAAGTGAGTTACGGTGATAAGACGGAGAACCACCCCTGCAGACCAGGGCTCCACAAGAAAGGGCAGACGGTAATGGTCCAACCACTGCGGCCAACAGTCCAGTGATTCTTCAGCAAGTTAAACGTGGTCCCCAGGTGACTGAGCAATTCCACTCCTAGGTATCCACCAAAGAACCAAACACAAGTGCTCAAGCAAATCCTTATGTTTGTTCACAGCAGCGCTGTTCACAATTGTCAAAAGGTGGAAACAACCCTCGTGTCCATCAAGTGATGAATGAATGAACAAAATGTGTTCCGTTTATGCAGTGGAATATTATTCAGCCTTAAAAAGGAATGAAGTGCTGGTACAACATGTTGCTGCTGTTGTGATCTGCTAAAGTCATGCCCAGCTCTCTGCAACCCCATGGACTGTAGCCTGCCAGGTTCCTCTGTCCATGGAATTCTCTGGGCAAGAACACTACAGTGGGTTGCCATTCCCTTCCCCAGGGTATCTTCCTGACTCAGGGTCTCCTGCATTCCAGGTGGATTCTTTACCGCTGAGCCACTGGGGAAGCCCCAATACAACATGGATGACCTTCAAAAACACAACGCTGAGAGAAGGAAGCCCAGACGCAAAAAGACATACAGTACATGACTGCATTTATACGAAGTATTCGGAACAGGAAAACCTATATAGACAGAAAGCAGATTAGTGGCTGCCAGGGGCGGGGAGGTGTGAAAGATGGGGCTGAGGAGGTCCATGTTTCTTTCTGGGGTAATAAAATGTTCTGGAATTAGTGGTGGCTGCATAGTATTGTAAATTTACTAAAAAGCCACTAAATTGGACACATTAAAATAGTTATAATGCTGAATTTTATGTTACGTAAATATCACCACAATTAAAAAAAATTTTTTAACCACAATCTTAAAAATGTAGAAGCTACCAGCCATACAAACATAAGCTGGCTCGATCCGTGGGCCACAGTTTGCCAACCCCTGGTCTAAACTTTCTGGAACAATCCAGGCCTTTGTGTGCTCTGCCTGCCGTGGGTGGCCTTGACCAGGCACAGTAGAAACGCCTGCTGGACACTAAGGAATTGCCATACGCGGCCGCCTGGTCCATCCGAGTGCTCACACACAGCCCTGCCTGGCACTGAAGAGACCCTCAAGGGGACGTCCCAACAGGGAGCAGCGGCCCCCTCCGCCCCCTGCCCCACTGCTCATCTCAGCGGGTGTTGCGTCCACCCAGAGCCGCAGGCATCCTGCCATCACCTGGATTGCCCACTTTCACCGATACCTCGCCCCTGGTCCTCAGTACCCTCCACTCCATCTGGCTCACACAGGGCCCCCCTCTAGCCTCCCAGATCTTCTCTTGTCCCCCCAGTCCACTTCTGGCATGGCAGCTGGAGGGGCCTTTTCAGAACTCTCCCCTGGCTTCTCACGCTCCTGGCTCTCTCCCCTATAGCTTCTGCTTCAGGTCCCGACCCCACCGGCTTCCTGGCTTTCTCAGGCATACCCACTCGTTCCCACCTCAGGCCTTCACGCCCCTACCACAGAGCCTCCCCCAGAGGACACAGGCGTGGCCCCTGCTCCCCTTCCTCCGCCCACCACGCCTCCCCAGGCCTGGCTTCTGCTATCTTTCACTTGTGGCGCTGAACTCCCTCTCACGTCTCACACCCATCTGTACGTGTCTCGCATGAGCCCCCACCTCAACCACGCAAGGGCCCGGAGAGCCCGGAATCTGAACAAACCCCAGTGCCTGGCACAGAGGAGGTGGCCTACCTCTGCCCCATGGATGACTAAGACATAAAGCCAAGAGGTGGCCTCCTCGAGACTGAATGGACACTGCATGACCCTTCCCAGAGGGAAGGCAGCTGGCTCCCTTTGAATGTAGAGGGAACACCAAACTATAAACCGCACCTCAAGGTTTATCTCTTAGGTTCATCTAAGCAGCTGTGATCTTGGACAAGTACAGAGGAGCCGCCCCGAGAGGCAGGGTCTATCCTGAGCAGAACTGGCAGCCAAGATTCACCACTCTCCCCCGGGGCCTCGCCCTTCAGGTGTCCAGAACGGGGACAGTCATGAACAAGTCAGGCCTGATCTGGAGGACCCCACCTGCCAGGGAAGGCAAACCAACAGGAAACAGTGCATTTTTTATTTCTTAGCTCTCCTATGCTATTTTGAAATATGTAAAACGGGATGCTGTGAAAATGACTTGGGGATGGGAATTGGTGGAGGGGGAGCTCTTTGAGGAGGTGATGTTATAACTAAAGTCAACCAGATCCAAAAAGGTGTTGGCCCCAAAGGCCGCAGCCAGGGGATGGTCTTCCTGGGCAGGCTGCCCACATCATGGCACATGTCTGTTTATCTTTCCCTTAGGCCAGTGTCTCAACCAGGGAGATTCTGTTCCCAACCCAGGGGACACTTGGCAACATCAAGAGACATTTAAGGTTGTCGTACCTGGCGGGGGGTGGGGGTCGGGGTGCTACTGGCATCAGGGGGGTGCAGCCCAGTGATGCTGTTCAACAGCCTGCAGAGTGTGGGACGGGCCCCATGCCCATGAAGAACACCACTTTGGCCCCAGCGGCAAGGCTGAGAAGCCCTGCACAAAAGGCTCCCCACAGGCTACCACTTCTCTTCCTTAGCGCTTAACCACCATTCTCTCCTTGTCTATAGCTGACAACATTAATGACGAGATGTAGAAATGGAAAATATTCACATACACATGCGCGCGCGTGCACACACACACACAGAAGTTTCTTCAGTACAGTAAAGCCAGAAAAACCAGTTAAAAAAAAAAATCACCATGGCACTAGTGAGCAGGGAGCCCTGGAAAGTTCTCAGGCTACCACTGACTTGAAAAGGCCTCTAGGAAGCTCAGAAGACATGGGGTTTGGGCCTGGCGGGAAGCAGGGCTGCAAACAGACATGACTGAAACCAAGACGGCAGCGGGTGACCGGAGGGGATGAAGGGCACGGACCTCTCGGGCGGGGGGGCGGGCAGCCCCACACATGGCGGCTCCTAGGCTGCAGCAAGACCGAAAAGCCCTGGTAGGCAGCTGTTAAGGGAACGTTCTCATCAAACTCCTCTTCAGAGTTAATAAGCCTGCAGTCACGAAATCCACCCCGGGGGCAGACAAGACTGGTCGGTTCCCCTTATCTCTCCAACAGGTCTGGAAGTCACTTGGGGAGCAGCAGGAGCCCTGCGGCTATTGAAGAGGAGAGGCTCGAGTGAAGATCCGGCCTTGGGAGCAGTTACTCCCACGGGGCTAGAGAAAGGCAAATTCCACATGGGGAGTGCAATTTAGGGCTTGATCACCAGTTTTTTCTTCAACACCCAGTGTTTACACAGCGCCTCGGATTCAGCAAAGTGCCCCCGCACACACAGCTGCAAAGAGCTCGCTTTTCTCGCCAGCCGGGACTGTTCCGAAGGTTAATCCCTGCTAAGGCTTTTATCATCTGGAGGTACAAGCACTACCTCTGGATCCTGGGGCTTCATTTGCAAACATGAAATAGTAGCTTTTTTGGCCCCAGGCTTTCAAGTACCTTTTTAAAAGTGAGGCGCACTCCTCAGCTTTAATGAGATGACTTGCTTATGGTGCTGACGTGCTGACAAGACTGCCTTGCAGAGAAAAGGCAGAACGTGTGCACTAGCCCCCCTCGGAGAGGGACCCGCCACTGCCAAGTCGCCTTGCACTGCTCTCTTTTCAAATCCTGACTCCCTAATTGATAGGAAACTGCAATCTCCTTCAACAGAGGAGAAACCTACAAAATGCTTCACGGTAGATTTTTAGCTTCCCTGCAAAAACCCCTCGGGCAGAGATGGAGGAGGAGGTGGTTCAAAGAGCTGGTTCAGTCACACCAGGGCTTCTCAATGCTGTGATTTTGCTCCCAGGAGACATGTGGCTCTGTCTGGAGATCTGTTTTTGGCTGTCTCGACTGGGTGAGGGCCTATGGGTGGAGGCCGGGGATGCCGCTGAACACCCACAATGCCCTGGCCAGCAACGCCACCAGCAATGTGTTATGCCCTAAATGGCAACAGGACCGAGGAGAGAAAAAGATAATGGCTACCTTATAAAAGTAAAGCTCAAACAGTCTTTTTCTCAGGGGGTCTGGTGAGCTCAAAGAAGAAAGGACTGCAGAGACAGAAGAGGGTGCCACCTGTCACTTAAAGAAGGGACCACAAGCCTGAGCTGAGTCCATGGTCCTGCCCGCAGGGAAATGAAGCACATCAACAATAAAGATGGCTGGTCACACATGCATCTCCACCGCTCGATTTCGTGTGCTGCCAAGGGTGATCAGAGGGATCACGGGCCCAAGCACGAGTATGGCCTGCCTAGCGCTCTGAGGGGGAGCTGCAAACCCAGACCTTGGTGGCTCCGATTGCCATTATCTTTTTTTAATCAGAGTACAGTTGCTTCACAATGTTAAGTTTCTGTTGTACAACCAAGTGAATCAGCTATACACACACATACACACACACACACACACACACACACACACACACACATATCCCCTCCCTTAGACCTCCCTCCTACTCCAGCCCCATCCCATCCCTCTAGGTCATCACAGAGCACTGAGCTGAGCTCCTGTGCTATATTCCAGAGTTCCCAGTATCTGTCTGTTTTACACATGGTAGTGTATTTATGCCAAGCCTAATCTCCCAATTCACCCCACCTTCCCCTCCCTCACTGTGTCCACATGTCCGTTTTCTACGTCTGAGTCTCTATTCCTGCCCTGGAACTAGGTTCATCTGTCCTATTTTTCTAGATTTCACATGTTAACACAGGCACTAATATACGATACTGGTTTTTGTCTTTCTGACTTACTTTACTCTCTATGACAGACTCTAGGTCCATCCACATCTCTGATTGTGACTGGACATAAAACTATGTTCGGAGAATGCCTCCCTAACATATACAGGCACACCCACTCTTGATTTAAATCTGCCAAATGGATCAATTTGGGATGCAGAGGCTGCTGGGGAAGGTGTTTCGATTTATTTTGATTTGTGCTAGAAGCATTTCAAGAAGACCGGCCCTTCACCTGCTTCCCTGCCAATGAAAAACACACGAGACACGCTGCCTGGCCTGAGTACCCCAGTGCCAGGGTGGGCGGTGCTGAGGCCACATCACTCACACCACTGCATACCTGGCTCGACAGAGGCGACTGTATGTTTAACTTGCCATTCTTGGGAATGTCTATTCTGTAGCCAAGAGGAAGGAAAGCGTTGAATCCAACAATGAGGTCAGGGTGTTCATGGAAGAGCTGCGACACTCGTCGGATGACGCCAGGTGTATCGATGCTGGAACAAAGAAGACCAGGAGTGGCAGGAGAGTCTTAGGGGGCAAACTGGGAACCGAGCTGACTTCTGACTCTCTTAAGCGTCCCAGGACACAGGCTGCTCAACAGACAACAAAGCACCCTAAACTGTGCTCTGTGTGACTCTGCAGACAGTGGTCCACCACCAAGGCAGCCAGGCCTGGGCTCCCTGTATCTTCCTGGCAAAAACCCACACAACAGGCACACAGCACAGCTCCCAAAAAACCGCAAGCACGTGCGCTAGGTTCTGAAAATGTCAGGAGAGCCAGCTGCACATCCTGAGCTCCAAGAAGAGACAGGAAGCCAAGTCCTCTAAACGGGGAGATAAATTCACTTCATACGAATTAGCGATCTGCTGTGACACAGGAGTTGTTCCCAGCAACTGACGGTAATGCATAAATGTCAAAGGCCCTGCAAATATGGAAACTGCTTAACAGCTCACGGAGAGAGGAGACAGGATTCTCCCTCAGGGCTGCAGTCAGGGCCAAGGTCTTGTGGAAGGAAACCAGGTGAGGCCTGTCGTTATTATTTCCTCTGGGAAAGCTGCACAGTGTGGATCTGATACTCACGAATCTAAGTCAGAAGGGATGGAGTCCTGGTCCCGTCTCTGCTCCTAACGTGAATCTGGGTGAACCCCTGGCCCACTCTAAGTCTCAGCAAGCCCCCTGTCAAACAAGATAGGGGATCGGGAGGTCCCCGATATATCTCTAACCCCCCTGATTCTGTGCCTATGAAAACAGCTAATGTGTTTTAAATGCCTTCTAAGTGCCAGGTTCCTTATGAAGCATTTTATGTGCGTTATTTCCCAAGCAGGCCTGGGATGAGGGCGAGGCTAGTGAGGCACTCACCTTGGGGATTAAGATTTGAGGGGGAGAGAGTGCCAAAACATTCCTTAATCAGGATAAGTAACATTTTCATGTAGTGCTTGGCGGAGGGGAAAAAAATCTAAATTTAAAAAAAAATCCCCAACGAACAAAATTTATCTTAAAAAAACCCAACATTCTGAGTAAAGACAGGATCTCACCCTGTGCTTGCCTGACTGCCTCACTCGCCTCACCCCATCCCTGCCCTCCTTCCAGGAATCCCCACAATAGCTCCACAAGGAGGGTACCCTTCTGTCCCGTTTTTTGGAAGAAGGAACTGAGGCTCTGAGAAGTCATAACCTGCGCAAGGTCACCCTATTGAGGGTCAGCTAGGGGTGGTGGCTCCCACTCCGCTCAGGCCCACTGCGGCCCAGGGCGTACCCTGGGACGTCCCCCTGGGCAGGGGCCCCGCAGGTACCTCTGGCTCTTGAACTCCTTCATGATTTCCAGGAAGCCATTGTAAGTGGCAGGATCGCTGCCGAAGCGGATCTTCACCTGGTCCAGGTAGGTGAGGGCGTCTTCCACCTGCGGGGAGGGGGAGGGTCCTGGTGGGCCGCGGTCGGCGTAGAAGGGGACGGGGCCGGGGGTCCCTGGCGGGAGGGGTACAGGCCGGGCTCCGAGGGGCGGAGGCAGGGAGTCGCGGGTCCAGGGCCCAGAGGAGCGGAGGCCGACGCAGGGCCAGGGTCGGGCGGGGCCCTGGTAGGGGGCGCCAACCTCCGGGGACTGGACGACGGGGTTCCCCAGGGACGGCTGGGGCACCACTCACATGCACCGGCAGTTTCTCGTGGCCCCCGGAGCCCGAGCGACCCCAGCGGGCGCCGCTC
>NW_011494793.1:936209-939661 GCF_000754665.1 Bison bison bison | reverse complement strand
CGGCTGGGACAGCAAAACTCCTTGAGGGACTGGCTGTAGGATCCTATCCGTAAAACTGAAATGCTGCTAACGCTTAAAGTACCACCGGTGGGCAAACCAAGGCCTGCCCTCTGCTTTTGTCCGGCCCCACAAGTAAGCTGAGAATGCTTTTTACAATTTTAAAAGTTGGAAAAACTCCGATAGTGAAGATTATTCTGCGCCACGTGAAAATTCTATGAAATTCAAGTTTCAGTGTCTGCAAACTTAAGGTTTACTGGAACACGAGAATGCCCACTCTTTTACTGGGCACCTCTGGCTATTTTTGCGCTCCGGCAGCGGAGTGAATAGCTTCTACAGATGCTAAGATCTACACAGCCTGATATATTTACTGAAATAGTGTTCTGGACCCCTGCTTTCTAGGGTTGATGTAACAACTGGGATTAGGGTTAGGGACACACCGCACCCGCATACAAGGCCCTGCATTGAAGTTTTGCCGAAATGCTTTTTAAAAATTTTTTTTATTAATTTATTTGGCTGCGCTAAGTCTTAATTGCAGCATGTGGGATCTTATTTGTGTCATGCAAATTCTTAGCTGTGGCATGTGGGATCTAACTCCCTGACCAGGGTTTGAAGTCATGCCCACTGTGTTGCGTATACAGAGTGTTAGCCATTGAAACACCAGGGAAGTCCCTGCTAAATTGCTCTTGACTTAGTCCTGATCCTCCTCTCCTCACTTCTCTAGTCCTGTTCCCATCACTTCCCCACTGGACCAGTTTGGGAGCCTCTTAACCAGTTTTTCCAGTCCCAGTGCTATCAAGAACTGAGATCATTCCACAACTGCTTCCAAATCTCCAAGGTCTTCCTATTTCCTATGAGTTAAATCTAAGCATTTGTATGCAGCATGGAAGGCAATAAAAACCTGCCCCTTATGAACCTTTTCTTGCAGAATTTTTCACCCAAGTAAGCTGCCTTCTATCTGTGCAGAAACTCCTGTCAATGCCTGCTTAGCCTGGCTGCTCCCTGACCCCATGTGTCAGCCGGAAGTCCTATTCTATCTCTTCATTACACAAAAAGCACCCTATATATCCTGCAAAATACAACCCAAATATCCTCTCTCTCAAGAAACTGCCCGACTTCTCTGCCATCCCACAGTCTCTTGTACATCAGCTTCATTTGGTATCTCTATTTGTGAAGAGGTGCAGGAAAGCTGAGACTATATTGGCAACGGGTGCATCATTTGCCAGGGGTCATGAGTAAAATTGGGACTTCCCCGGTGGCTCAGACAGTAAAGCATCTGCCCACAAAGAAGGAGACCCAGGTTCGATCCCTGGGTGAGGAAGATCCCCTGGAGGAGGGCGTGGCCACCCACTCCAGTATTCTTGCCTGGAGAATCCCATGGACAGAGCAGACTGGCAGGCTACAGTCCATGGGGTCACAAAGAGTCGGACACGACTATAGGGGGAGTTCCAGCAGCAGAAGTAGAATGGTGAGCAAAAGTAACAAGGCTTTTACCCCCACAGTGTCATCAGTCTTTCAAGAAGGATAAAAATCAATCACATACACAGATGTAAAGTTTCAACTGTGACAGATACTTCAAAGGGAAGTTACAAGTGTAATAGTTACTCTGTTCCAGTTACTCTACCATCTCCAGATTTAGAGGTTTACATGATAAGAACATTTATTTTGTTCTCCAACCTCCAGGCTTGGAAGGGATAGCTCATCCCTGTCCCCTCTGTGTCAGCTGGGTATTTGGAAGGCTGAGGATGGAATCCTCTGAAGGTTTACTCACTCACATGTCTCAGTTGCTTCTGGCTGTAGGTTGAGGCCAGTGGCTATTGCCAGAATGACCCACATGTGGCCGCCTCATGTAGCCTGAACTTCCTCACAGTATGGCAGCTAGGTTCCAAGCCCAATCACACAGAGAGGAACAACTGAGCCAGGTGGAAGCCTTATAGCCTTTTCTGATCTACCTTTGCAAGTCACACAGAATCAGAAGTCCCTCCCAAATTCAAGTGGAGAGCCAACAGACTCCAGAACCTGGGGAGTGGCCAGGTTCTGAAATAGCATGCATGATGCCTGTGTGCTCAATCGTGTCCAATTCTTTGCAACCCCATGGACTGTAGCCCACCAGGCTCCTCTGTCCGTGGAATTCTCCAGGCAAGAATACCGGAATGAGTTGTCATTTCCTTCTCCAGGGGATCTTCCCGACTCAGGAATCGAACCTGGATCTCCTGCATTGGCAGGGAGATTTCTTACCATTGAGCCACCTGGGAAGCCCCAGGAATAGAATGGGGAGATAGGAATTATTGCCATGACCATTTTTGGAAAATATCTTCTGTCACCAGACAGACTTAACCCAGTCAGGGGATGAGAAAGGCCTCCCAGAGGTAGTGATATTCTAGCTGTGTCCTAAATGATATGTAGGTGTTCACTGTGAAAATCAGAAGGAATGGCTGTGCAAAGGCCCTGTGGTGGGAATGAGTGTGGCATATTTAAAGAACTTAAAGAAACCAGTGTTCTTGGATTTCAGAGAAATGGGAGGGAGAGAGAAAGAGAGAGAGCAGGATAAGTGTAGAGGGAACAGAGAAGGCAGGCCACTCTTTCTTATGAAATGAGTTAAGGCTTTTGGACTTGGCATTTAGTGCTGGTAGAAATTGTGTGTGGGTTCTACACAAAGAACTGCTTCAGAAGCTTGGAAGTTGGAAGCAAATACTCTGACTGTTCTGCAGGGAAGTGATTGGAGGGGAGCCAGGGAGGGTGCAGGGAGGCTGTTTCATCGTTTAGACAGGCAAAGGATGATGGTGGTTTTAGACCAGGGTAGGAGAAGGGGAGGTGGAGAGAAGGTGGTGAAAGGGAGTGATATTTAGAAGGTAAAGCAGAGAGGACGAGGCACAGGGTGGACGTGGGGTTGAGGAGAAAGGAAGTGTGAGGATTCATAGCTCCCAGCCCACAAAGGTATTCTGCTCAGTTTCATTGCATTTCTGCCTGAACAGAAGCTAAGGCCGACTGAAGCACATTCTGAGGCTACCAGTCCTATCCACAGCAGCACCTCCTGGGGGAGGTCCCTCCCCTGAGAATCAATGGCACATGTGGGCTTCTCACAAGCCCCAGAGACCTTCTACATTGCTCCCCCTCCCACAAGGATCACTTTAGGTTTTCTATTCTTTTAGTAGGTCTCTTAGGATCAGAGGAAGCCCTCACTCAACTGGAGAACAGGCAACCACAAGTCAGTGCCACCTTGGGCACGGGTGTGAGTTCTGAAGGATACATGAATATATGCGTGTGTGCGTGTGTGTCTGTGTGTGCGTTCAACATGTAGGCAACAGGACATGTACATCTTTTCATTCTTGTTTTTATAAAGCATGCTGCTGCTGCTAAGTCACTTCAGTCATGTCCGACTCTGTGCGACCCCATAGACGGCAGCCCACCAGGCTCCCCAGTCCCTGGGATTCTCCAGGCAAGAACACTGGAGT
>NW_011494793.1:935383-936109 GCF_000754665.1 Bison bison bison | reverse complement strand
ATTTTCGGAGCAGGCAATGGCACCCCACTCCAGTACTCTTGCCTGGAAAATCCCACGGACGGAGGAGCCTAGAAGGCTGCAGTCCATGGGGTCGCTGAGGGTCGGACACGACTGAACGACTTCACTTCCACTTTTCACTTTCCTGCATTGGAGAAGGAAACGGCAACCCACTCCAGTGTTCTTGCCTGGAGAATCCCAGGGACGGGGGAGCCTGGTGGGCTGCCGTCTATGGGGTCGCACAGAGTTGGACGTGACTGAAGCGACTTAGCAGCAGCAGCCGCAGCAGCAGTAGAATTTCACAAGCTGCCAGAAGTCCTCATGCCCTGGTGTGAACGCCCTGCCTTGTCTTCCTTCCTGGAGCATAGGCGGTCCCAGGAACATCATGGATGTCACACCTACAGTATGTCTATGTCTACATGGTGAAGGTGAAGGGGATTCTCAGGAGTATTTAAGATTCCAAATGAAGTTGATTTTGAATTCATCAGAAAGCAGATTATGTAGGTAGACCTGACCTAATCAAGGGTACCCTTTATTTTTTAATTAAAAATTTTTTATCCATCAGCAGATGAATGGATAAGAAAGCTATGGTACATATACACAATGGAGTATTACTCAGCCATTAAAAAGAATACATTTGAATCAGTTCTAATGAGGTGGATGAAACTGGAGCCTATTATACAGAGTGAAGTAAGCCAGAAGGAAAAACACCAATACAGTATACTCTGT
>NW_011494793.1:934632-935283 GCF_000754665.1 Bison bison bison | reverse complement strand
AAAGTGAAAAGTGAAAGTGAAGTCGATCAGTCGTGTCCGACTCTCAGCGACCCCGTGGACTGCAGCCCACCAGGCTCCTCCGTCCATGGAATTTTCCAGGCAGGAGTACTGGAGTGGGGTGCCATTGCCTTCTCCTTATAAAGCATACAAAGTGGCTAAGCTAATTTTTTTCTTTACTATTCTCATCTACACAGATTAAGTTGAAAACCTTTTAGATAAACAACAAGGGCCTGCTGTATAGCCCCTACTGTATTTCCCTACAGGGAAATATATTCAATATATTATACGAACCTATAATGGAAAAGAATCTGAAAAAGAATATATATATATGTGTATATATATATATATATATCAATTTGCTGTATATACCTAAAACTAGCACAACATTTTAAATTGACTGTACATCAATATAAAAAGTTAAAATGATTTTATATGAAAATAAAAAGTAGTTTTTAAAAAATTAGAAAAAATGGAAAACCTTAGAGATGACAGTTTGGATAGACAGCTTAGATAAATTTGGGACACAAATTTCCTTATCATTTGTCTAATTTAATGACATTAAAGTAAGTTCTCTGGTAGGTCTTTTGTTGGACAGTATTTTGGCAAAATTAAGAAGATCAAAAATCCTGTATATTTTGAACTAGGTAAGTC
>NW_011494793.1:929943-934532 GCF_000754665.1 Bison bison bison | reverse complement strand
GTACATATACACAATGGAGTATTACTCAGCCATTAAAAAGAATACATTTGAATCAGTTCTAATGAGGTGGATGAAACTGGAGCCTATTATACAGAGTGAAGTAAGCCAGAAGGAAAAACACCAATACAGTATACTAATGCATATATATGGAATTTAGAAAGATGATAACAATAACCCTGTGTATGAGACAGCAAAAGTGACGCTGATGTATGGAACAGTCTTATGGACTCTGTGGGAGAGGGAGAGGGTGGGTAGATTTGGGAGAATGGCATTGAAACATGTAAAATATCATGTATGAAACGAGATGCCAGTCCAGGTTCAATGCACGATACTGGATGCTTGGGGCTAGTGCACTGGGACGACCCAGAGGGATGGTATGGGGAGGGAGGAGGGAGGAGGGTTCAGGATGGGGAGCATATGTATACCTGTGGTGGATTCATTTTGATATTTGGCAAAACTAATACAATTATGTAAAGTTTAAAAATAAAATTAAATTAAAAAAAAATTCAGCTTAAGATTTTTAAAAATATTTGGGCCATTTTTAAAGTCTTGATTGAATTTTTTACAATATTGCTTCTATTGTTTTATGATGTGATTTTTTTTTTTTTTTTTTTGGGTCACAAGGCATGTAGGATCTTAGTTTCCTGAATCCAGGGATCACCCCCCTGCAATGGAAAGAGAAATCTTTTTGTTGTTGTTGTTTTTAGTTTATTTATTTATTTTAATTGGAGGATAATTACTTTACAATATTGTGATGGTTTTTGCCATACATCAGTATGAATCAGCCATAGGCATATATGTGTCCCCTCCATCTTGAAGCCCCCTCCAACCTCCCTCCCCACCCCATCCCTCCAGGTTATCACAGAGCACCGCCTTTGGGTGCCCTGTGTCATACATGAAACTCACACTGGTTATCTATTTTACATATGGTAATATATATGTTTCAGTGCTATTCTCTCAAATCATCTCACCCTCTTCTTTTCCCACTGAGTCCAAAAGTCTGTTCTTTACATCTGTATCTTGGAAGGAGAAGTCTTAACCGCTGAACCACCAGGGAAGTCCCAGGGGCACTCTTTAGAAGAGTCTGGAAGTCAGTCTTGAAGCAGCAGAGATGTGTGATTCTGTTGGCCTTGAAGGAGGAACCAGCCACGTCATGATCTGCCTATGGAAAGAGGCGGCCTCTGGGAGCCAAGAGCCACAGGCCTACAGCTTTGCAAGGAGCTCAGCTCGAAAGGAGCATGGATCAGGGCTCTGAGCCGGTCAGTGAGATCCCAGCCCCAGTGACAACTTGTAGGACCCTGAAGAGAGAATCCAGCCACATTATGCCTAGATTCCTGACCCACAGACACTGTGAGAGAATAAAAGGCTGTTCTTTTCAGCAGCTAAGTTTGTGGTGATTTGTTACTCCGTAATAGCTCACTAATACCCCATGAAGTAGTCTTGTCAAAACCGTTTACCGTGTGATGATGAGGTGTCAATGTAGGTTCTTCAGGTGTGACGAATAGACTGCTTTGGTGGGGATGTTAATAATGGAGGAAATGACACGTGTGTGGGTGGAGGGGGGATATGAGAAATCGCTGTGCCTTCCACTCAATTTTGCTGTGAATCTAAACTGCTCTAAAAACAGTCCATTTAAGAAAATGTCTGCTCTAAATCTAATCAAGTCATTTAAGACCAGAGTTGGCAGATTGTAAATTATATATATATATATTTATTTAAAATTTATTTGTTTGGCTGTGCGGGGTCTTAGTTGTGGCATGTGGGATCTTTGGCCTTTGTTGCAGCATGCAAACTCTTTAGTTGCTGCATGTGGGATCTAGTTCCTTGACCAGGGATCAAACCCAGGTCCTCTCCATTGGGAACATGGAGCCTTAGCCACTGGATCACCTTGGAAGTCCCAATATTTTATATTTTAAACAAATAACTATATAATAAAAGTATTATAAATGTTATATACAATATAAATATATATGTTTATTGTATGTCTGTATAATACACACAGTATTAAAGTATACAGTATAAATAAGTACAAAGAGCCAGATTGTAAGTATTTTTCACTCTGGGTTCATACATTCTCTGTCACTGCAGCATGAAAACAGCCATAGGTAATATGCGAATGAAGAGGCATGGCTGTTTCAATAAAACTTTATTTACAAAAACAAACATGCAGACTGTGGCTTGCTGACTCCTGCTCTACAATGAGACTAGAGACAAAGCAAACGAATGCAGTGCAATGGGTGAACAAATCTTTATTGCATCCTAGTTTAGTTTGAAGAAATAGCTAATTAGGAATGCTTTAGGACTAATTAGAAAAATTAGGAATGCCTATTGTTAGTTTGGCAGGTGTGTGCAGTTATGTAGGAGAATGACCTTACTCCTTAAAAATGCCTCCTTACATAAGCGCTGAAGTGTCTTGATATCACCAGGGCCAGAATTAGGGTGAGGAGTCTGTGCAAATACAGGATCAGAATCCAGTTTTATTGAAAATGTTGGTATTTTGTTCAATATGCATTTTTATTCATTTTGATTTAAAAGTTATGGTAACCCAATGTCTGTTTTGATGGTTGACTATTTTTGGTCTGAGTACTCCCTCCACTCTTCTCACCCTAGTCCCGGTGTCATTTTGAATTGGTTTAGCAGGAGATTGGCAGCAATAGGGCAATCAGGGAATCTCAATAAACACATGTCCATTGTCCTCAATATTGCAACTTTGCTGTGGGTTTGAATGTTTTCACAGAGTTTAGCAAAAAAAAAAAAAAAATCTCTAGAATTTAAAGTTAAAAGTTTTCAAGTAACTAAACCCTGCCCAGGGACTTCCCTGGAAGTTCAGGGGCTAAGATTTGGCACTCCCAATGAAGAGGGCCCAGGTTCAGTCCACGGTCAGGGAATTAGATCCCACATGCCACAATTAAGAGTTCTCATGCCATAACTAAAGATCCTGCATGTCGCAAGGAAGACCTGGCATAGCCCAATAAATAAATATTTTAAAAATAAATTTAAAAAATACCCCCCCTCAAACTTATAGATACAGAAAGCAGATTGATGGCTGCCAGAGGCAGGAGGTAGGGCTGGGTGAAATGGATGAAGTTGGTCAAAAGATATAGCTCTAGGGGGCAGGAATTGGGGGACTAAGAGCTGTTTAGGTGACCAGATGTCCCGATTTGCCAGTGACTGAAGAATTATCATAATATGGAGTTTTTGTTTTAAGTGGCATCAGTTTGTTCAGTCACTCAGTTGTGTCCGACTCTTTGCAACCCCATGGACTGCAGCATGCCCAGCCTCCCAGTCCATCGCCAGCTCCCAGAGTTTACTCAAACTCATGTCCATTGAGTCAGTGATGCCATCCAGCCATCTCATCCTCTGTCCATCTCATCCCTTCTCCGCCTGCCTTCAATCTTTCCCAGCTTCAGGGTCTTTCCCAAGGAGTCAATTCTTTGCATCAGGGGCCAAAGTATTGGATTTCAGCTTCAGCATCAGTCCTTCCAATGAATATTCAGGACCTATTTCCTTTAGGATGGACTGGTTGTATCTCCTTGCAGTCCAAGGGACCCTCAAGAGTCTTCTCCAACACCACAGTTCAAAAGCATCAATTCTTCGGCACTCAGCTTTCTTTATAGTTCAACTCTCACATCCATAACATGACTACTGGAAAGTCTTGTATACAGAGTCACCATGATCACCCTACTTCTGATTTTTACCTTATAGCCTCTGTTCTATTTGATTGCTTGCCATGATAATGAATTATTATTTGTGTAACCACCTAATAAGGAAGCTGACTTCTCACCAAAAATAACTTATGATAAGTAAGTCCTGGAAGTGTCATGTACAATC
Organism: Bison bison bison; assembly: GCF_000754665.1. Classification (NCBI taxonomy): domain Eukaryota; kingdom Metazoa; phylum Chordata; class Mammalia; order Artiodactyla; family Bovidae; genus Bison; species Bison bison. Next base: position 930,701 of record NW_011494793.1, on the reverse strand, counting down.
TGGTGACTATAGTTAATAATACTGTATTGTATATTTGCTGGAATCAGAATTGCCAAGAGAAATATCAATAACCTCAGATATGCAGATGACACCACACTTATGGCAGAAAGCAAAGAAGAACTAAAGAGCCTCTTGATGAAAGTGAAAGAGGAGAGTGAAAAAGTCGGCTTAAAACTCAACTTGCAGAAAACTAAGATCATGGCATTTGGTCCTATCATTTCATGGCAAATAGATGGGGAAACAATGGAAACAGTGACAGACTTTATTTTGGGGGGCTCCAAAATCACTGCAGATGGTGATTGCAGCCATGAAATTAAAACGCTTGCTCCTTGGAAGAAAAGTTATGACCAACCTAGACAGTATAGTAAAAAGCAGAGACATTACTTTGCCAACAAAGGTCTGTCTAGTCAAAGCTATGGTTTTTCCAGTAGTCATGTATGGGTGTGAGAGTTGGACTATAAAGAAAGCTGAGTGCCGAAGAATTGATGCTTTTGAACTGTGGTGTTGGAGAAGACCCTTGGACAGCAAGGAGATCCAACCAGTCCATCCTCAAGAAAATCAGTCCTGAATATTCATTGGAAGGACTGATGCTGAAGCTGAAACTCCAATACTTTGGCCATCTGATGTGAAGAACTGACTCATTTGAAAAGATCCTGATGCTGGGAAAGATTGAAGGCAGGAGGAGAAGGGGATGACAGAGGATGAGATGGTTAGATGGCATCATTGACTCAATGGACATGAGTTTGGGTAAACTCCCG
>NW_011494793.1:929219-929843 GCF_000754665.1 Bison bison bison | reverse complement strand
GAAAAAGAATACACACGCACACATATATATAGTGGGTTGGCCAAAAGGTTCATTCAGATTTTCCCATAACATCCCAAGTGAACCTTTTGGCCAACCCACTATATATAACTGAATCACTTTGCTGTACACCTGAAATTAAGACACTATTGTAAATCAACTGTGTGTGTGTGTGTGTGTGTGTGTGTGTGTGTGTAGTCACTCAGTCGTGTCTGACTCTGCAATTTCATGGACTGTAGCCCACCAGGTTCCTCTGTCCTTGGCATTTTCCCAGGCAAGAATGGGTTGCCATTTCCTCCTCTGGGGATCTTCCCGACCCAGAGATCACACCTCCTGCCTCTCCTGCATTGACGGGTGGATTCTTTACCACTGATCCACCTGGGAAGCCCAGTATTGAATATTAACTACACTTCTTGGGATCATTTCATAATATATACAAATATCAAATCTTTACATTGTACACCTGAAACTAATACAAGGTTATATGTCATGTTTAATTTTTAAAAGGACTGTCTAGAATTTAATATAAATGGCACCCCACTCCAGTACTCTTGCCTGGAAAATCCCATGGATGGAGGAGCCTGGTGGGCTGCAGTCCATGAGGTCGCTAAGAGTCGGACACGACTG
>NW_011494793.1:916324-929119 GCF_000754665.1 Bison bison bison | reverse complement strand
GGATGAGATGGTTAGATGGCATCATTGACTCAATGGACATGAGTTTGGGTAAACTCCCGGAGTTGGTGATGGACAGGGAATCCTGGCGTGCTGCAGTCCATGGGGTCGCAGAGAGTCGGACACGACTGAGTGACTGAACTGAACTGAATTGTATATTTGAAAGTTGCTAGGACAATAGGTCTTAAAAGTTCTTACCAAGAAAAGAATGAAAATAATGTCATTTGCAGCAACATAGATGAACCTAGAGATTATCATACTAAGTGAAGTAAGCCAGACAGAAAAAAGACAAATATATGATATTGCTTATATGGGAAACCTAAAAAAAAAGATACCAATGAACTTATATACAAAACAGAAATTCGCCCACAGTTTGGCATTAACATATACATACTACTATTACTCGGAGAAGGCAATGGCACCCCACTCCAGTACTCTTGCCTGGAAAATCCCATGGATGGAGGAGCCTGGTGGGCTGCAGTCCATGAGGTCGCTAAGAGTCGGACACGACTGAGCGACTTCACTTTCACTTTTCATTTTCATGCATTGGAGAAGGAAATGGCAACCCCCCCCCCAGTGTTCTTGCCTGGAGAATCCCAGAGACAGAGGAGCCTGGCAGGTGGCCGTCTATGGGGTCGCACAGAGTTGGACACGACTGAAGCGACTTAGCAGCAGCAGCAGCAATCCCTGCTGTAACTAGAGGAGCTATATATTCCAACTGTCCTGGGAGAGCCAGCTTATTGTAGTTGTCCTGGAGTAACTGTTTGGATCACTCCGTTTCACTCTCAAAAAGTGCTTCAGTTCGGATAGTATGTTAATACAGTCCTGTTGGCACAATAACCATGCTCTCACCCTGGCTCCACCATAGCTGGGGAACCTCAAGCAAGTCACTCCGCTACAAAGCAGTGTGCTTGTCAAACATTCATAGCAACTGAACACTTTCTTAAATGAAGACTCTTTACAGAAATACCACGGTAAGCAACAATTCAAAGTAGCATTTTATTAGTAAAAAAAATTCTTTCCTATAGGCAAATTAGTGTTTACATATGAAGCAACTGATTTTCACTGAGGCTGCTGAGATGGGCACTCATATTTTAAACCAGAAGTTGTAGCTAAATCTTATTTATGCATTGGGTAAACCCCTGATTCACAGAGACATGGTGCAAAGAGTAGCTTTAATTTTTTTTCAAGGGCTCCCCTCCCCTCTAAGTTAAATGGAGATGGCAGGAGAATCCTATGCTAGTCATTTCCAACACCTTAAAAACTGCTACCCAATGTGTATTTTTAAATTACAGTTATAAAACATTTTTAAGTGAAATTTGATGCTAAGTGACATTTGCAGAACTGTCAAAGCCCTCCTTGGAACACTAGTTTTAAAAATGGCTGAATGAGACCATTGGTCAGGTCACATCCAGCTCAAAAGCCTCTATTTCTACGGCTGTTTTTTTCTGTCTGGAATTCAGCTGGAGGTTGGGGAGGAGGAGAGGATGGAATAGCACCTTGAAGGTTTGGACTCTGCTATCCTTACAGCAAAAGCCCCAGAAGCAAGTGGGGGCTTTTAGAAGGCTGCAGGCATAAAAGAAAAAGCCATTTAAGTGGAGCAGAAACAGTCAGACTTTTGAACTTGCACAAGGCAGAGATGGTTCAAAAGCATGGTAGGAAGATGTCGACAGCTTTATCCATCTGCTTCCAAGAGCCTCCAGTTTTTAAGATAAAAAGCATCTCTAGCCTCAGAGTTTGAGAGCCAAGGAGTATAGATGGAAGAATGATAACAGGTTTACTGTTTTAATGCCAATTTGGGTCACAATGAACTAGACACATGAGCCAAGTGTGTCTATAAGTGCAAATTTGAACCCATTGCCAACTTGGTTAAAATGAGGACATTTCTCATAAAAATCCAGATTTCTGGCTTTACTTATGACAACAGGAAGCTCTGGCACCAGTGGGCTGCTCTCCCCAGGGCCATTCAGGGGTAGAGTCAAGGTTCTCGTGTCTCGTGCCAAGACAGAGCAATGCCCTCCATGTTTGCATGGTCACCATCATAATCTGCTGGTCACCCCAGTGCACAGCAATTATCTTGATTACTTGTTGGTGCCTGTGGGCATTTGAATGTGCCACCCATGGAACTGATGGTTGTGCTTCTGGGTCTAAAATTAGAGTGAGGTGGTCCCAACAAAAATTGGAACAGGAAGGCTCTAGATTCTAATTTCTCAGAGTTCTCTCTGCTCGTGATCTTGAGCAAATCACGACTAACTCTGCAAGGCTGTTTCCTTATCTGTAAAATGGAAGCAGAAACTCCTGCCCTCTCTGAAGTATGGGCTGTGATAAGGATCAGACCATAGCAACTGGTGCTTTATAAATTGGCCCTGTGGTCCACGTCTGTGGTTTGGTTGGTCTCATATCCATCCATCCCCATCTTGGCTAGCACCCCAGTTACCCTGGGGAGTAGCCTCTCCCCTTCTCAGTCTACAGAGTTGGGTGGTGTTGACTCCAACCTCAGTCTGGATGGACGTGGGGTCAGGACCGCCAAGCAGAGTGCTGCATTTTCCTCAAAGATAGCTTTGTGTTCTGGGATGGGTGTATGAACTAATTGGGGCTAACAGATTTAGAACCAGGACTTTGGTTCAAACTGTTGGAAAGAGACCTTCTTTTCTGCTGAACTTGGCTGTCATGATGCTAATCTGGGGATGGACCGGAGAATAGAGCTGAGGAGAGAAAAAAATGGAAAGATGGTAGGAAACAAGGTCTGGTCACACAACTGGAGGCTTCGAGTCCAGATATATATCAACACATACTTTCTTTTTGCTTCAGTTGGACTGAATGGGACTAACTCACTTGGCGCCGTCGGGGGTTTTACACCAGCAGGCAGACTTGTGAGCGTTTGTTTGATCTGGATTCATTTCCCTGGGCACTCTCCGATCTCAAGTCCTGGAGTGCTCCTGCAGCAGCTGCCAGCTCTTCTCTCTGCCTGGATTTGACCATCCACACTGCTTTCTTGAAGTTCTTGAGAGGGTCCTGTTGTGAGATTCTTGATGAAGGGCACTGGAAACGCTCACGGATGAGATAGCCGTGTCTGGAGGGGGCAATGAAGCCATTGGAGGTTGGGATGATTCTGTTCACCACGGCATGCACAAACTGGACAGCCAGCAGTGTGCCTGTAGGGAGAAGTGGTGGGATGGGCACAAATGATAAAAATTCAGCCACAGAGATCCAATCTCACACATTTGAGACTTAGCTGCGTGGGGTCAAATTTCTTCTATCCCCCTTACTGGCTTAGGCATGACAGCAAAATTCTCATTCCCTCTTGCTTCATCCACAATATGGAAATGATAACTGAGCCTACCTGCTGAGGGGAATTCTGAAGATTTGAAGATGTTATGCATGTCAAGTGCTAAGTATCAGTTTCATCCCAAAGTGAATTCAGTCAATATTATTATTGGAGAAGGAGCGGGAAGAGAGGTTGTGAACCTGTGCCGGATGGGCTTTTAAGGCCACAGTCCACAGACTTTAGCATCTTTATTACTCTGTATTAGAATACAATGTATTCAGTTGCAATGTATTAGAACATAACTATTCAATTATACTGATTCAGTCACAGTGTTTACAGTTATAATGTATTTGATTACAATATATTCAACTCTATCTGCTATTCATTCAGCCACTTACTTGCTTTATGACCTTGAGAAAATTTCTTAATCACTCTGAACTTCAGCTTCTTCATTTGTCAAATGGGGATAGCAATAACTCCTACCCCTCCCTGCCAGTGTCATAAGGGTTCCTTTCTCTATAGGAGAATGTGACAAAGGTAACCATGGGGAGCAGGTAGACCAGCTTCAAACCACAGCCCACCCCATCTCTCAGAGCCTCAAATTTTATAAAAGGTGGGTGTGTACTGAGATAATGAAATGACTTGGTGACAGTATCCAGTACACAAGAAATGTTAACTTCTGTTAATATGTCCTTAGTGTGATGTTAAACAGAATGAGAAATGTGGAGTTTTCAAAGTGGTTGATCTTAAACAAGGCTCCCCAAACATTTACAGGACCTGAGGAAAGAGAATGAATGGTCAACGTCCTATAAGATACAATATGTAAACACTGTAAACCCAGCTAATAAACTGTTGTATTAAGTGAAATATATTCTATCCTTCTACATTGGTTGATATACCTTCAGAACACCTGGAAGGTCAGGTTTGGGTTGAGGATTCTCAGGCTCTTCAGTTCCATGTCTGAATATAACAGTATGGGAGACCCCAGATGTCTGCGATTTTCCCCTTCTCTTCCCACATCCAGCTCCATCCTACATCCCTAAGGGGCCTCAGATACATACATGTGAATCCCCACCCAGGTCACACATCCCAGACTCCATGCACACCATTCCACAATCACCTTCACATCCTGGGGGTGTGCACGCTCAAGGCATAGCCCACTTTCAGAAGGATAGACCTGGGAAAGAGGCCCACAGAGGCCCTAAAGAGGACTTCTGGGGCATGTGGGGAGGGTGTTCTGGAGTTCCAGGTTTTCAGAGCATGGGTTCTAGAAGAAGAGGTATAGCTCCAGTTGGGCCTGTTCCCTGAAGCTGCAGATACCTGCCCCCCAAGCAGATGGACCCAATGAAGGGAGGTCAGAGCAGAGCCCTCTAATGTCAAGGATCCAGAACAGGGTCTTTTGTCTCCAGACCTAAGCTCAGTCCTACCCTCAAAGCAAAATGACTCACCATCCAGCACACTCCATACAATTATGGAGCAATCTTTCAAGCCTGCGTAGACATACTTGTCATCCTTGGAGAAGCAAGCACATTGGACTCCTATACAGTAAGAGTTCTGTAGAAAAAGGCAATGTGATCTTTATTTCAGACTGAAAGACACCTAGGAATCCAGCCCCAAGGCACTTGTATAGGAAGCCAGACTTGTAAACACCTCTTGGGTGATGCATATGTGCTAAGTCGCTTCAGTCATCTCTGACTCTTTGTGACCCTATGGACTGTAGCCCACCAGGCTCCTCTGTCCCTGCAATTCTCCAGGCAAAAATATCTCCTCCAGTGGATCTTCCTGAACCAGTGATTGAACCTGCACCTCTTATGTCTCCTGAATCAGCAGGCAGGTTCTTTATCACTAGCACCACCTGGGAAGCTCCTTCTTGCGAGATGGATCAAGTTAAAACCTGGAGAGATGCTACGCATTGATATTCCTTGGCCCAAAATACATCTTCAAAGAGATTGGTTTGAGAGGATTAGTGACATTTTGCATTGGAGAACAGGAACTATAGGATTTAATTTCTTAAATGATCTTGGTTATACAAGTATTAGCTCCAATTGTATTTAATTAAAAACTATATGCTAAATGAAATTAGGAATCCTAGAACAGAAAAAAGGAACTCACTGAAAAACATATGATCCTGGACTTCCTTGTGACACAGTGGGTGGGAATCCACCTACCAATGCAGGGGACGCAGGTTCAATCCCTGATCCGGGAAGATTCCACATGCCACGGAGCCCCTAAACCTGTGCGCCACAACTGCTGAGCCCGCATGCTTTACTACTGAAGCCCGTGTGCTTGGAGCCTGTGCTCTGCAACAAAAGAAGCCTCAGAAATGAGAAGCCTGGGCATCTGAATGGAGAGTAGCGCCATTCATTGCAACTAGAGAAAGCCCACGCAAAGCAATGAAGACCCAGTGCAGCCAAAAATAAATTTTTAAAAAGATACAAATAAAAAAAAAAACCAACAACATATGATCCCAATAAAGTTGATAGCTAATCATATTGTTCCCATGTTACTTTCTTAGTTTTGACAAACATACTCTAGTTATGTAAGATGTTAATATCAGGGGAAGCTGGGTCAGGAGCAGGTAAATGGGAACCTTCAAACTATCTTCACAACTTAATCTGTAAATCTAAAATTATTCCAAATTTAAGTTTATTTTTTTAAAAAGAAAAAGCTAGGTGTATTTAACTGCTGTGGTGATATTTCCCAACTCAACAAGGCAAAAGATTACTTATATCTCAGCCTTATAGTGACTTCATCAAGATAAGTCAGGGGGGATGAAGGCATTTTGAGATGAAACTGCCTGTATTCTGTTCTCTTAGTTACAAGATTGTCTCCCTTAGTTTATTAAGAATGCTTATATCTTGCAACCTCAGGTACTATCTTTGTTCCGCATCTGAGAAAACTGGAATATTAGCACAACCTTACAAGATTGTTGTGAGGAATAAATTATAAAATGGTATTTTAATATGTATATTTGGACTGCAAGCAGATCAAACCAGTCAATCCTAAAGGAAATCGACCCTGAATATTCATTAGAAGGACTGATCCTGAAGCTGAAGCTCCAGTACTTTAGCTGCCTGATGTGGAGACCCGACTCATGGAAAAGACCCCGATGGTGGGAAAAATTGAAGCCGAAGGAGAAGGAGATGGCAGAGGATGAGATGGTTAGATAGCATCACCGACTCAACGAACATGAATGTGAGCAAACTCTGGGAAATAGTGAAGAGGAGCCTGGCAGGCTGCAGTCCATGGGGTCATGAAGAGTCGGCAGCAGTGACTGAACAATTTTGCATAATATATATGAATATGTAAATATATGATATCACGCAATCATACTGATACAAAATTTATAACTTCTTAAGAGATGGATGTGAAAACTCTTGAACACTTTGTATGTAAAGGAGTCATCAGTTTCCCTCCTCAGAGCCTTCCCAGTTGCTGTTCCTTCTGCCTAAAATGCTATTCCACCAGACTTACCTGACTTTCTTAATAGCAGCCCTTGCCACGCTCTACCTCTTTTTCTTGCCCTATTTTTCTTCAAAGGTCTTGTTGCACCCCAAACATCATGTATATGCTGCTTTGTTTTAATTTCACAAACATTTAATGGTCAGGAGCTGTCCGAGGGACAGGTACCACCTCAGTGAACAAAACACATAAAAATCCTGCCCTCACAGAGCTCACAGTGTCTCCCCGACTAGAACGTGGCTCCAAGAGGTGGGACGCTGTCTGCTATGGTCAAGCACCTTCCTCGGCACTAGAAAGAGCCCTGGCATGGGTCATACAATCAAAACCTTTGGGTGAAAGAAAGGCCAGACAGGATCAGGGTGAGAAGAGTGAGGCAGGACTGTGCCAGTGCAGGATTTGATCCTGTCTTTATTTTCACTTTTTGACTGTGCTGTGTAACATGTGGGATCTTAGATCCCTGACCAGTATCGAACCCGGGCCCCCTGCATTGGAAGCTCGGAGTCTTAACCAGTGGACTGCCAGCAAAGTTCCCATCCTGTCTTTATTTTAAATGTTGCTATTTTGGGCTTCGCTGGTGGCTCATTGGTAAAGAGCCTGCCAATGCAGGAGACACAGCTTTGATCCCTGGTCCTGGAAGATCCCACATGCCATGGAGCAACTAAGCCTTTGCACCACAACTATTGAGCCTGTGCTCTAGAGCCCAGGAGCCACAACTACAGAAGCCTGTGTGCCCTAGAGCCCATGCTTTGCAACAAGAGAAGCCACCACAATGAGAAGCCTGAGCACTTCAGCTAGAGAGTAGCCCATACTCGCTGCAACCAGAGAAAAGCCCGTGCAGCAATGAAGCCCCAGCACAGCCAAAAATAAATACATAAATAAAACATTTGAAAATAAATAAATGTTGACATTTTATTTTGTGTGTATTTTTTGCATTTATTTTTATTTTTTAAACATTGAACTAAACCATTATTTCTCTGGATGGCCAAGTTTTTTGGCATCCCCTAAAACTCTCTTCTGGAGGCGAGGACCTCTCTCACTTGACTCACACTAGTTCCGACCCTGGTTGGCTGCATGTGGTGTACCCTTAATAAATGATGCCCATCATCCATTTTCTAATGCCAGGACATGCGCATGGTGTGGTAGGCTACCCACCGTGTAGCTCATCTCGAATTTCCACTTGCACACCTGCAGGTCCCAGAGACACAGTAGGGCTTCCTCGGCCCCGCTGACTGCCAGCTGCTCTTTGTGGCTGACCTCCACACAGGTGACTCGGCTCCCATGGGCCTCCAGAGGGAACACCTTGGAATTCACACACTCGTAAAGGAAGAGGTCACCGTTGATCATGCCGTAGATGACACGACAGTCAGCCAGAATGGCCACACTGGCTATGGTGTCAGGCAGTTGGGTATAGAAGGTGTATATTGGCCCGTCGATGACTGGACAGGGGTCCCCCGGGCTGATGTCCAGCACCAGGACGGTGCTGTCATAGGCAATGGCCAGGTGCCCCTCGTCCTTACTAAGAGCCATGCAGTTGACGGCTTTCCGGGCTTCTGGAGGAGGGATACACATCACGTCTTGTCTGGAGTTCAGGGGGAACACCAGGACAATCCCCGAAACGAGGCCAGTGAAAAGGAGATTGGCCTGCTCGGCAACCTCCAGACACCTGACCTCGTTGGAGGTGTCCAGAGCATCTTGCTCCTCACCTGTCATAGAGAGAAGACCGCATCAAGAATGTATCACAGGGATACTGGTTCCCATCTTTTAAGGATTTAAAAAAATGCTTTTGTTACCCTTCAACTTAGCTATTGCCAGTCTCCCTGGTTTCACTCCTGCCCACCAATCATCCAAGCTTTAAAATATGACAATCACAACATCTCACTGCCCTGCCTCAGACCCTCTGAAGGTTTCTCAGAACCAATATACATGCCTTTCTCAGGTCTTTGGAACCTCTCATCCCAAATGTTTCCTTTTGCCACCCTCTGTAAAGGGTAGGAGAGTAAATATTTTTGCCCCGTATGCTCTCTGCTGTCACCACTTAACTCTGCTGGCACAGCCCTAAAGCGGCCACAAACAACATGGAAACAAGTGTGTGTCTGGATTTGGCCCTTGGGCTGTGGCTTACTGACTCCTATCACCTTGCCCACCACCCTGCTCTGTTTCTTCACATCCTACTCTCCCCCATGACTAGCAGGCAAGCACCTCAAATTTTACAACTTCATCTGCCTTGCTCACTGTTAACGCCCAGAGTTTGGCCCCAAGACTAGCACTAAACCAATGTCTGTCGAATCCAGACACGAACTTGAGAGTGAATTTCTTTTCTCATTTTATGATCAGCCAGGCAGAAGATTGAAGGCAGAAGCAGAAAAGGATGACAGAGGATGAGATGGTTGGATGGCGTCACCGATTCAATGGACATGACTTGGTGACTGAACAACAACAGGAATTTCTATACCTCCGTCTACCCAGTGGGGATTGGGCAGGTATTACTACTGACATGCTTAGATCCCCTTTACCAGTCAGTTCACCCAGATCTAAGACCTCATGGCTGTTGAGTGAAGGAAGCACCTCATTTAGCAATGCCTAGGGGCTGAGCCCACCACCTAGGATGGACAGTGACTGCCTGATATGGGAGTAAAAAGGCTGGTCCCTTTGCTTCAAGATGGGACAACTGTGAAGTGCAATTCGTGTTCCTGGGCTCCTTGTGGAATCAAGCTGAGACCAGCTCCATGTTCAACACTGCTGCCACCCAGCCTGCTTCCTCACTCTCTCCTCCTGGGAGCTCTCCTCTGTACACCACTTGTGCAAATATCCCCATCAGGAACCCTGCCTCCAGGGAAGCCTCAACTAAAACAGGAATTGACCATCAAATAGTCAATGACCATATGCTAGAAATTTATGAAATCGATTCCTGTTTTCTATCAGCCACTTTTAACCTAACTGGGGTGTTACACACTGAATGTTTGGGTCCTACCCCCAAAGAGGTGTTGAAGTCCTAACCCCCTAATGTGATGGTGTTGGGAGGTGGGACCTTTGGAAGGTGATTAGATCATGAGGGTAGAGTCCCCATTAATGGAATTAGTGCCCTTGTAAGAAGAGACTCTAGAGATTGCTTCTTTCTCTGCTCTCTGCCATTGGAGGACAGATTGAGAAGGTGGCCATCTGCAAACCAGGAAGTGGGCTCTCAACAGACATTGATCTGCCAGGGCCTTGATCTCAGACTTTCTAGCCTCCAGATCCATGAGAAATAAGTGTCTGTTCTTTAATCTTCTCCTCTTCCTGTCTATGGTGTTTTGTTATGACAACCCAAACAGACCAAGACAGGGGCTTCAGTTCTTACCCACACAAATGGCTGTGCTTAAGTCTTACAAACCTTCTGCCAAGTCCCAAATGCTGACTTTGTTTTTGTCCCCAGTTTTAGGGAAATAGACATAGCTGCCGTTGTGTGACACTGCTGTGAGGCCAGTGCGGTCCAAGAATGGGTTAGAGGCCCTCGGCTTCTGAGCACAGGTGAGATCCCAGACTTTAAAAGATGAGGACTGACGGGAAGCAGATGCCACCAAGGCCCCACCCCGGGCCAGCAGGCTCACAGGGGCCCCGACACCGTCCAAGATGTCCAGCAGAGTCCCCTGCGCTGACAGACTCCACACCTGAGGATGGAAGCAGAGCGGCAGAACTTCTCCTTATGCTGCTGCAGTTCAGGAGGAATATTCTTAAGCTCACTTGTCTGCCCAAGATGAACTTTCAGGCTGGAGGTCAAGGGCCCTCACATTTCCTCACCCCCTCAAACCTTCCTACATCTCATCAATCAGCTACCATGGCAGTTCTCAAAGTGTGTTCCAGGGAACCCCTGGAAGTTAGCCTCCAGGTGGTTCTGCAAAAGGGGAGTTTCAGGGAGTTCTACAAAAACACAATTATTTTTGCTGTTATTTAAGAAGTCATTTGTCTTTTTTACACATTCTTCCTCTCATAAATGAGCAATAGTCTTCGAGAAACTATGGAATATGTTATCAGAACAGATGGGAGAATGTAGAATCAAATATGAGAATCTGATTGTCTTCTATGAAGCCAGACAAGAAAGAGATTTGCCAAAATATGAAATGATAACACTTTTCATGATTTTTGTGTGTGTGTTTCAGAAAATAATTACTGTTTTCACAAAATTATGCTATTATATTCATATGTCACATTGAGGAATTAATGGAGAAGTATTTTTAGATTTTGGCATTTAAAAATTTAACATGGTAAGTATCAGTAGATACTAAATGCAATACAGGATCTGAAAAATGACACTTGTAGAAAAACTGGTGAAATAGGATCGAGGTCTGTAGATGAGTTTTGTCCCAAATGATATTGTCCCAATGTTAATATCTTGGTTTTGATAATGAGATCAATGTGATATAAGATGTTAACCCTGAGGATAGCTGGATGAAGAGTTGATATGTATAGTTTTATGTTTTACGGAAGAGTTGCGAAGAGACCCAGAGAGTACTGATATATGTGTGTGTGTGTGTGTGTGTATAATCATATACATATATATGTACATATATATGTGTGTGTGTGTATATATATGTCCAATCCTGCTCCTCTGAAAGTTATATATATATATAAATACATATACACACACACACATATATATGGGGCTTCCCTGGTGGCTCAGGTGGTAAAGAATCTGCCTGAAATGTGGGAGATCCGGATTCAATCCCTGGGTCAGGAAGATCTCCTGGAGAAGGGAATGGCAACTCACTGCAGTATTCTTGCCTGGAAAATCCCATGGACAGAGGAGCCTGGTGGGCTACAGTCCATGGGGTCACAAAGAGGTGGATGACTGAGTGACTAAGACACACACGTATATTTATGAGATCTGGGCTCTCTTCACAATTCTTCTGTAAGAACCTAAAACTATTTCAAAATAGATCATTTGTTAAAAAATATATGAATCATGCGGATATAATCCACATACCTGAAAGCTCCTTGAAGGTTCTCAATAACCTTTAAAAATCTAAAGAGGTCCTAAGACCAGAATGTTGCTGCTACTGTATCACATGCTCTTCTCCCCAGCTTGGAGGACTTTGAGCTTAATAGGATTTTTTCCCCATCTCCCCAACCCTGCTCCTCTGAAAGTCAAACTCTTCCCAGTATTTTATGTTTAGCAGGAATGCTCTCTCTTTTGTTGAGTGCTTTAATAATTCTCCCTAGATCTGTCTCTGAGTCCCAGAAGACCACCCCCACCGTGTCATCCAATGACCTGCTCTGTTTTGCCTGCACTAGTCTTTGTGGGTTTCTGTATTTTGAAGCCAAATGATCCCTAAAGAACCATACTTTGGGACTTCACTGGTAGTCTGGTGGCTAAGACTCCTTGCTCTCAATGCAGGGACCTGGAGATCCCATGTGCCACAGCTAAGAATTTGCATGTCACAACTACAAGATTCCACATATTGCAACTCACACCCGGAACAGCCAAATAAACAAATATTTTTGTTTAGAAAAAGAATACTTCTCTTCCAGAGGTGGAGGTGAGGATGATGGGCCATGCATCTCCCCCTCACCTGAATGAGTGCATCCCGGGACCCGGTGACAATCAGATTGTTTTCAGGACCAAAAACGGCTGTCTCTACCACATCTTCGTGTTCAAGGTCAGTGGCCAGGAATCGATGAAATCCCTGTGCATCTGCCAAAAATATCCTCACGGACCTTCCAAAACCTAAAACAGCAGAGACCAAGATTATACTTTTCACTCCTTGAGGAATTTGAGAGTAATTGAATTCAATCAATAATGATTTTTTTTTGAGCACCTACTATACGCAGGTGGAAAGGATACAGTGGTGAACAAGCTAGACCAGGCCTCCATCATAGAGCCTACAGTTGGGGAAGGGTGAGCACACCAGTGATCAATAACCTCATAGAAAACAGTAAAGTTATTTATTATCACAAGGCTATGAGTTTTCAGAGAGCTGATTCTGCCTGTTTGGGTTGCTGGTGGTCTCCCAGAACAAAGCTGGACACATGGTAAATACGTTTTGAAGGTGGAGGGAGGGGTGGGAGGGCAGGAGGAAGGAAGGAAAATAAAA
>NW_011494793.1:910684-916224 GCF_000754665.1 Bison bison bison | reverse complement strand
TAAGGGCAATGAAGTCAGGGGCTGGATGCCATGAGAAAAACAGGACTCAGAGACGCACATAGCAGAGAAAGCAACGTGAAGATGGAGGCAGAGACTGGAGAGATGTGGCCATAAGCCAAGGAATCCCGGCAGAAGCTGGAAGAAGCAAAAAACAAACAAGTGAAGAAAAAACAACAGCGTAAAAAAACAAACAAACAAACAAAAAACATACTTCTCAGAAGACTTTGGAGGGCGCCAGTCCCACCAATGCCTTGATTTTGGACTTCCTGACACTAGAACCATGAATAAAGATATTCTTATTGTTTTAAGCCACCATGCTTGTACGGTAATTTATTGTAGGACATTTGCATTGCCTTTAGAGAGATGAAGAGGTGGCAAGCACTGGAAGGGTGGGAATAGCATGAGATGCCCGGAAGGAAGGAAAGGCCAGCTGTGTTTGAGAGAAGCATGGAAGCCAGTGTGGCAGGAGCAGAAGGAAGAGGAGGTGAAGGAGAGGAAGGAGGAGGTAGATTTAGCAAAACAGCAACAGGAACCTCCTTAGTGGTCCAGTGGTTAAGAACCTGCCTTTGAGTAGTACTGATGACCCTATTTTCAGGGCAGCAATGGAGAATCAGACATAGAGAACAGATTTACGGACACGAGGTTGCAGGGGTGGGGGGTGGGAGAGAGGAGAGGGCAGGACGATTGGAGAGATGAGCAGGGACACATATACACTGTCGTATGTAAAATAAATAGCCGGTGGGATAGCTGTGTGACTTGGGGAACTCAAACCGAGGCTCTGTGACAATCTGGAGGGTAGGCCCCCATTAAAATCATGTTGATTTCATGTTGGGTTTGGGGGTCTATTGCATTAAATAAGATGTATTAATAACACAAATGCCACTTATTTCTCTTTACCTTTTTAAATGGGGTCACGAGAACGTACACAATACAAATGTGGTTCACATTTGTAGTTTTCATTGCTGGACAGCGCTGGTCTAAAGTGTCTTGAACCCTGGAAATGGCTTTGTAAAAATCAGACTGAAGGATTTCCCTGGTAGTCCAGTGGCTAAGACTCCATGCTCCCTTTGCAGGGGCCTGGCTTCTGTGCCTGGTCAGGGAACTAGACCCCACAGGCTGCAGCTAACGATCCCACATGCGACAATGATCAAAGGTGCTGCCTGTGGCAACTAAGACCCAGTGCAGCCAAAAAAATAAACTGATTAGTTTTAAAAAATTGGACTGGGACTTCCCTGATTGTCCAGTGGTTGGGAATCTACCTTCCAATGCAGGGGACAAGGGTTCAATCCCTGGTTGGGAAACTAAGATCCCACATGACGCAGAGCAACTAAGCCCATGCTCAACTAGAGAGTCCATGACAGTAATAAAAGATCTCACACGATGGAAGGAGGATCCCACATGCCGCAACTAAGACCTGATACAGCCAAATAAAAAAATAAAAATGAATATTAAAAAAAAAATTAGACTGATCTAAGGTGACTCAGACGGTAAAGAATCTGCCCGCCATGTGGGAGATCCGGGTTCAGTCCAGGTTGGTAAGATCCCCTGGAGAAGGGAAGGGCTACCCACTCCAGCATTCTTGCTGGAGAATTCCATGGACAGAGGAGCCTGGCGGGCTGCAGTTCCTGGGTTGCAAAGAGTCAGACAGACTGAGCGGATACCCTTTCCCTTTCAAGGACAGTGAAAGCGATCTGTATGATGCTACAATGATGGATATACATCATTACCCATTTGTCCAAACCCACGGAATACACAGCACCAAGAGTGAACCGTAATGTGAGCCACAGACTTTGAATGAGGATGCTGTGTCAGTGGGGTTTCATCAAACTCGGAGCTGCAACAAGCGTGCCGCTCTAGTGGGTGATGTTGAAAACGGGGGAGGCTAATGGGAGCAAGCAGGTACCTGGAATTCTCTGTGCCTTTTGCTCAGTTTGGCTGTGAGCCTAAAACTACTCTAAAATGTTTTTCTTTAAAAATAAAATCAGGATATGGAGCACCTGTTTGTCACCTCTACCAGGAAGCCTTCCCTGACTACTTCAGGCTAAGTCATAGGTTCCTGTACCCCCTGATTCTTGTCTGAACATGGCACCAACCAGCCTTTCCTGTGGCTACCTAATCACTCATATCTCCTGATATGAGGGGTTGTGTGGGCTGGGTGTACTCTCTCCTCTCACCGCATGCCTCTCTATCCCTGTAACTCAGGCAGGAATAACCACTCTCATTTCAGAGGTAATGGAACAGAAGTCCAGAATGTTTCAGAGATTTATCCAGAACAGGGGTTGATGAACTACAGCCCGTGGGCAAAAATTGGCTGGTCATCTATTTTTATATGTGAGATAGTAGTTTTTAAGTTTTTTCCATCCTTGAAGAAACTAAATAGGATTACTATTTCATAACACATGACAATGGTATAAAATTCAAATTTCAGCATCATGAAAGTACTTTTTTAAACTTTTTGGCCACACTGCATAGCTATAGGATCTTAATTCCCTGACCAGGGATTGAACCCCTGTCCCCTACATTAGAAGTGTGGAGTCTTAACCACTGGACCTCCAGGGAAGTCTCTCAGCATCCATGCAAATGTTATTGGCACACAGCCACACTCACTTGAAATCTCATCCATGGTGGGCTTCGCATTACAAGGACAGGGTTGGATAGTTATGACAGAGACCAGCAGTGATGTTTACTATGAGGCCCTGTGCAGAAAGAGTTTGCCCACCCACGTCCCCATTTCCCCAGGCCCCTCTCCACTGCCAACCAAACCCAGAGTTGCTGCCTCATGGCTCCAAATGAGAGCTAAACGCTACCTGCAGCGAGAAGAGACTCGTCTTCAGAGACCACCAGGAACCCCACAGCTTCCGGAAGCTTTTCCAGCAGGCTGTCTCCTTCGGAGGAAACCTGTGCAGAATCAAGGATGCCCATCAAGCGTTTCCACCAGGTTAAGGGTTTAAGGTCAAGGGCTTGCGTGTGATGCAAGGCCCTGCCACTCACCAGCTCTATGATCCTAAGTAAATTCCTTCAGCCCCAGGCTGCCTCAGTTTCCTCATCTGTTAAGTGGGCGAAGATCCCAGGACTGCCTCACGGGGCTATCATGGGGTGAGAAGTGCATGGGATGGAGCCTTCTGTCTCATAATCAACCCTCCCAAAGTGGTAGCTCTTATTATTATTACTGTTGATGTTATTGTTGTAACCAACTCAGGGACCCGGCGACTATCACAGCACTCTAGTTTTCTGCCCCAAGAAGAGCTCAGAGATCATAAATAAGATTGAAAGATAGATTGCAGCTGGAAGACGGCAGTACCGTTCTCCCCATTCCCAAGCTGCAGAGATGAACTGATTTTGTTCAGCTCTTAGAGGAAGGTTTGGGTTTATTTTTGGTTGTTTTTGCCTGAAGAGGGGCAGGAGGAAGTTAATTTCTGCAATGGCTGTTGATGAAATACAATTTTTATTTTAAGGCAGGACAAGAAGAAACTAAACATAAAATTCTCTCTGTGTGTTAGTTTGGGCCTTCTCCCTCCCTAAGGGGTAGAGTGCGTCTGCCTGACACAGTAGCCAGCTCTCCTCAAAGATGGGAGTGCCTGCTCAACCACAAAGATGAATTTTCCTTTCTTCTTCTTTTTCTTTTTACAATTTATGCTTTAATTTTGAGGGAAATGGAGATAGTAGTACGAGTAATTCTTTTCCATAGATATTTCACTGTGAAGGAGAGTCTTTTTAAGATTCTCATTGGTTATCTATCTTATATATAATAGTGTATATATGTCAATCCCAGTCTCTCAATCAGTGTTATATTAGTCTCTACTAACAAACGAAGTGCAACAAAGTGAATCAGCCATACGTATACATAGAGGGCTTCCCCGTGGCTCAGCAGTAAAGAATCTGCGTACAATGAAGGAGCCACAGGAGACACAGGTTTGATCACTGGGCTGGGAAGGTCCCCTGGAGGAGGGCATGGCAACCCACTCCAGTACTCTTGAAAGGAGAATCCCATGGACAGAGGAGCCTGGAGGGCTACAGTCCAAAGAGTCGCACAGAGTCGGACACAACTAAAGCGACTTAGCACACACGCACACATATATCCCCTCTTTTTCAGATATCCTTCCCATCTTGGTCACCACAGAACGCTGAGCAGAGTTCCCTGTGTTACACAGTGGTTTCCTGCCAGTTATCTATTTTATACATGTGTGTGTGCTCAGTCGCTCAGTCATGTCCAACTCTGTAACTCTATGGACTGTGGCCCGCCAGGCTCCTCTGTCCCTGGGATCTCCCAGGCAAGAATACTGGAGTAGGGTGCCATTTCCTTCCCTAGGGGATCTTCCCAACCCAGGGATCAAACCCACATCTCCTGCGTCTCCTACATTGGCAGACGGGTTCTTTACTGCTAGCAACATCCTAGGAAGCCCCTCGAAAAGCAGAGTAGAACCTAAATAATATTTAACCTTAGAAAGAAGATGCTTCCTTCGAGCCTCTAGTGGAGGGGTCTGAATCAATTTAATCTGTACTTCGAGTGGGCCTGGACTTGACTGCATCTTTAGTTTAAGCTGATCTTACCACTGTCTTCACATGTTTTGAAAGTAGAATCAAGACTTTCTCCCCAGCAGGGCTAGGATCTGAAGACTAGTGAGATTCTAGAGACCCCAAGTTCTTACAACCCAGTCACCATCCTTCTAAATAGCAGAATTGATCTCTCTTCAGCCTGACCACCCACTTTTTGGGGGTGCTGGGGATTGTCGTCCAGTCACGCCAACAGTTTTCTGCCCCGATATACATGTTTCTAGGAATCTAGTTTGAGTTCTGCCAGAAAAAGACACTGAGAATAGTATTTGAGTGCAACTAGTTTATTTGGGGGTCAATCCCAGGAAACACTGGTATAGCGTGGAGAATTGAGACAAGGAAGGAAAGGCAGCCAATCAGTGTGGCTCAAGAAGCAGTTGCCAATGCAGGCAAATGTACATGAGTCCTGCTGGGGATGCCCTGAGAGAGAGTAGAGCATGCATCAGAGTTGCCCCCACTGAGGGATCAAGAGCTGGGTGGGGTTCTACCCACCACCTCTATTTCAGATTGGGAAGAGGCTGCTCCCAGGAGTAGCAATGCCAAGACCAAGTGTGCGGGTGTGGGGAGAGAGGGGCAGGAAAATAAAAAGACTCAGCTAGGTGCAGGGTCACAGATGTGCAACTGTAATATCCAGTGCCTGACATCAAGCCTTCTGACTGCTGAGACATCCATTTCTAAAGACACCCATCTTGAATAAACAAGCTGGCAGCTGCTAGCAAAACCACTGGATAAGGAACCAGGCTGCCCACCATGAAGGTTCCTCTTTCAGAAAACGCTGGTAACCTAGATAACTGACCACGTGGGTGACCCTGCCTTCCCCTTCCTACATCCTATCTCCTCCCCATGTGTTTTAAATTTTCCAGTAAAGATTGGATCCACAAAAGGCTTGGTACCCTACCCTCAAATCTGTGTGGTCCTCGGGCATGCTATCTACCTTCCTCAAAGTTCTCTGATGGGTTTTAGCTGAAGTGCATCCCATGATCATT
>NW_011494793.1:902965-910584 GCF_000754665.1 Bison bison bison | reverse complement strand
AAAAAAAAAAAAAAAAAAAAAGAGCCACAAGAGCCGGCCCAGTCATAAATAGGGGCTCCGTGGGAGAAACGTGTTAGAGCCCCCTATGAGTGATGTGTGCCCAGGAAAGCACCATAGGCATTCCTAACCGAGGGCATTACCATCAGTAGCCAGGGGACCGAAAGAATAGCCTTCTGAATCGAGGGGATTGGCACGGGGCATCAAAGATGAGTTACACAGGGAGAAACCTGAACTCAACTAACATTACGTTCAGTTTACTCCACTGTTATCCCAGTGCTCCCCCCCTACCCCGGCTGACTGGAAGCCTGGAGAGGTGCCCGTCTGTGCATCCCTTTCAGCGCCCTGCATGTAGGCTCCCTGTTTGCCCCCGTTTTACAGATGAGGAAACTGAAGCTCAGTAAAGGGCTGAGTAGCCCAAGAATACAACTAGGTAGAGGTACAACTGGGATTTTCCTTTTTTTTTGGTTTGTCTTTGTTTGTTTGCTTATTGAAGCATAGTTGATTGACAACATTGTGTTAATTTCTGGTTTATGACAAAGCGATTCAGTATATATATTCTTTTCCATTATAGTTTATTACAGGTTATTGAATATAGCTCCCTATGCTGTTCAGCAGGGCCTTGTTATTTATCTATTTTATATATAGTAGCTTGGATCTGTTCATTTCAAACTCTTAATTTATCCCTACCCCCCATCCTCTTTCCCCTTTGGTGACCAAAAGTTTGTTATCTGTCTGTGAGTTTGTTTCTGTTTTTTAAATAAGTTCATTTGTAGATTCCACATAGAAGTGATATCATACGGCATTTGTCTTTCTCTTTTTGGCTTACTTCACTTAGTGAGATACTCTCTAGATCCATCCATGTTGCTGCAAATGGCATTATTCCGTTCTTTTTTTATGGCTGAATAGTGTTTCCATATGTATATGTACCACATCTTCTTTATCCATTCATCTGTCTGAAGGATATTTAGGTGGCTTCCATGTCTTGACCATTGTAAATAGTGCTGCAATGAATATTGGGGTTCATGGATCCTTTTGAATTGGAGTCTTCTCTGGATTTATGCCCAGGACTGGGATTGCTGGATCATAGGGCAACTCTATTTTTAGTTTTTTAAGGAACCTCCATACTGTTTTGCACAGTGGCTGCACCAACTTACATTCAGGACTGGGGTTTTCAAATTCAGTGAGTCTGACCCTAGAGTTCATCTTCCTTGCTAGGCTGCAGGATATTAGTGAAAATAATCAGTGATTGAAGGAGTAATGGGAAGCAACCAAGAGACCTGATGAAAGGACTGGGATTATCTTCCATGATCATGGTTGGTGCCTTGATTGCTCAGGGAGGCTACGAGGCATGGGGTCCAGAAATCTGGAGTTTGGGGGTGATTCTTTTTTTAAACCTTTTATTTTGCATTGGAGTATAGCCAATACACTATACTGATGCTGAAGTTGAAGCTTCAGTATTTTGGTCACCTGATACGGACAGCTGACCCATTGGAAAAGTCCCTGATGCTGGAAAAGATTGAGGGGAGAAGGAGAAGGCATCAGAGGATGAGATGGTAGTACAGCATCACCAATGCAATGGACAGGAACTTGGGCAAACTTCGGGAGATGGTAAGGGACAGGGAGGCCTGCTGTGCTGCAGTCAATGCGGTAGCAAAGAGTCAGGTACAACTGGTCGACTGAACAACAACAACAACATAGCCAATTAACAATGTTGTGATAGTTTCAGGCGGACGGCAAAGGGACTCAGCCATATGTATACATGTATCCATTCTCCCCGAGACCTCCCTCCCATCCAGGCTGCTGTACAACACTGAGCGGAATTCCCTGTGCTATAAAGTAGGTCCTTGTTGGTTATGGGACGATTCTTTAGTGGCCATATTTCTCCCTTCCTGAAACTCTCACCTCCTCAATAGGACATGCAAAACCCTCTGTGATCTATTTCCATTCCACTTCTCTTTTCTCCACAACACCAAGCATGTTCCTACTGCCTCACCACGCAACCCCCTATTCCCTCCATCTTTGCTTATTCATCTTAGTAATCCTTTCTTCTTCTGAGGCTGTCTCCCTGGAGAGGAACCTTCCAAGACTGCCTCTATCAGAAGCATTTGTTCCTTCACCCAAGCAAGAACATGCTATTTCTACCTCTACTGAAAACAGACTCTGTTCCTCTTAGTATGACTGTGAGTCATTGGAGAGCCTGGCTCCCTCCCTAGACTGAATTCCTCCCTAGACTGACGATGCGGTTAGACTCTAATGCATGGCGTGGTGCCCTTGTTCCTCCACCTGCAATTCTGATATAATGCAATCTTGGTGCCCCATCCATGCCCCTCAATGCACTCCTCTATCCCTGAAGGGTGCGCACTGCACACCTGCAACTCGGTGCTGGGAGGTTGTTTTTCTGACCTCATTCCCTCATACACTTGGCCCCTGTGTTAATGCTCCTTGGAGCAGCCCTCACCTAACCACTGATGGAGCTGGTGGATAGAAACCCAAGTCCTATCCCCTCATCAGGGACAGTTCTGATACATGTTCTATACTTTCTCCCAGAGCATCCGCAGAAAGACTGAGCATCAACAGTTGCGCATTGGCCAGCCCCCAGGAGACACCAAGAGATGTTTCCTGGACTGTGCTGAATTGCAAACCCCTAGAATGAAGAAGCCTAGTGTCATTCATTAAAAGATCAAAGGTGATGGAATAATGCCATCTGCAGCACACGGGTGGATCTATACGACATCCTTTATACGTGGAATCTAAAAAGAAATGATACAAATGAACTTATTTACAAAACAGAAGCAGACTGACAGATTTAGAAAAGGAATTTATGATGGGGGGAGAATATAGGGAAGTGATAGTTAGGGAATTTGGGAATGACATGTACACTCTGCTATATTTAAATGGATAACCAACAAGGACCTACTGTATAGCCCAGGGAACTCTGCTCAATGTTATGTGGCAGCCTGGATGGAAGGGGATTTGGAGGAGAATGGATACACATATATGTATGACAGGGTCCCTTTGCTGTCCACCCAAAACTATCACAACATTGTTAATCAGGTATACTCTTAATATGAAATAGAAGGTTAAAAAAAAAAACAGATCAAAGGTGAGATGGTTTCTCCCAACTTCTAGGACATCTAAGCACTTTGGAGCTGAATTAATGTTGACTCAGTCAACATTAGTTGCTTACCAAAGAGATGGAGCCCATGCTGGACCCAGTAACCATCATTCCTCGTTTCTGGACTGAGACCCCACAGGCAAGTGTATCTTCTTTGATGCTGGACAAACGTTGCCTCCTGTGCAGTGTTCCCGTGGCTGAGCTCCACAGACTGATCACGCCACCCTGGGACACAGTCAGTAGTGTGGCCTGGGAAGCCAGCACTGCCATGCATACCCAGGGGTCAGAGGCATCCCCCAGGATACGGAAAATCAGCTCTGCAGTTTCCAGGTTCCAAGCACTGATCTAACAGAATGATGAAAAGACAGAGCCATGTCAGAGGGAGACCTAGACCGCAAGTTTGCCAGAGTCAAATGCAAGACCTGTTCTTTTTTCTTTTTGGTCATTGCAATTGAAGTCTTTTTATCTTTACACAAATTTTAATGGTTCCTTTCCCTTTATTGGTTTTTGTTCAGTCGCTCAGACGTGTCCAACTCTTTGCAACCCCGTGGACTGCAGCACGCCAGGCTTCCCTGTCCTTCACAATCTCCCAGAGTTCACTCAAACTCATGTCCATTGAACTGGTGATGCCATCCATTTATAGTTACTACAAAATATTGACAATATTAAAACCTGCTCTTTTTTAGAGTTTATGCATTTTATTGTCAACGCTCCATCAGTTTAAAGAAAAAGGAGGGAAGGACTTCCCTGGCGGTACAGTGGGTAAGAATCCACCTGCCAATGCAGGCAAATGGGTTCTATCCCACTAAACCCATGTGCCACAGCTACTGAGCCCATATGTTTAAATAACTCAAGCCCGTGCGCCTAGAGCCGGAGCTCTGCTACAAGAGAAGCCACTGCTATGAGAAGCCCGTGAACCGCAACCAAGAGTAGCCCCTGCTCACCACAACTAGAGGAAGCCTGAGCACATCGACGAAGACCTGGTGTAACCAAAAACAAGTAAATCAATTGAAAAAGAAGTAACCGGCAACGTTTTTAAAAATTTGATTAAAAAGCAAAAAGGAGTGGGGAAGTGGAAGGGATCCTGGAATGGATTCTGGAATGGCAAAAGAACATGTGTGGAAAAACTGATAAAATCCAAATGAAGTGTGGAGTTGAATTGATGGTAATTGTCCATATTAATGTTTATTTTTGATAAATGTACACTGGTTATGTAAGACAGCATTGGAGAAAGCTGGAACAAGGCCATACAGGAACCCTCTCTACTATCTCTGGAGTTTTTCTACAAATCTAAAACTGCTGGGAGTTCCCTGGTGGCCCAGCAGTTAAGAATCCACCTTTCAATGCAGGGGACACAGGTTTGATCCCTGGTCAGGGAACTAAGATCCCACATGCCATGGGCAACACACTCTGGAACCCGGGCACCACAGCTAAAGAGAAGCCTACAAGCCACAACAAAAGATCCTGCAAGCTGCAACTAAGACCCAACACAACCAAAAATAAATGAATATATATATTTTTAGGAAAAAAAGGGTATTATTTCTCAAATCATTTTTAAAAAATAAATAAATAAAATTGCTCTAAAATACAGCTTTAAAAAAATAGAAAAACAGCCGTGCCATATGCATATATGTTCATTCCAAGTAATTACTGATGTATAATTAGAGAAGTTTCATCCTTAACCTTATCCCCAAAAGTATCTTTTCATCAAAAGTAATCATTTAAATAATTCTATTAATTCTACTTGTGGGGTTTACACTAAAGGACTCGGAAAAGATACACAGAAAGATATATACATGTGTATATATGTATAAGGAAAGTTACCTCAGCTATTTGAACATGCAAAGAACTGGAAGCAACCTGTATGTCCAGTATTAAGGGATTAGTTAAATAAGCTGCAGCAGAGCCATGCAACGGAATCTTATGAAATCACTAAACATGCTGATTTTGAAGAATTTTTAAGGTTGTGGGCAAAGATCCTTTTATAAAGCTGTACATATGGTTTTATCCCCCTTTTGTTTCATACACACATATATACACAGACGCACACCGTAAAAAGCAAAATTATGATAATGGTTAGGTTTGCAGTTATTTATTATATACTATTCCTTTACTATATTTTCCCAACTTTTGCTGATAACATAGCTGATTTCTAGAATCAGTTTTGAAAACAACCCACATCTCTGTAATAGTTAGGCCTACACTGTCCAATAAAAATATGATGTAAGCCACACATGATGTTAAATTTTTTATAAGCCACATTTAAAAAGGTAAAAAGAAACAAGAGGTATCAATTTCAATGATATACCTTTTTAACCCAATATATTCAAATGTTGTCATTTCAACATATAATCAATACAAAATTATTATTGAAAGATTTTACATTATATTTTATGACACTGAGTCTTTGAAATCCAATGTGTGTTTTATCCTTACTGTGCCTGTATGCTCAGATGCTCAGTCACGTCTGACTCTGCAACCTCATGGACTGAAGCCCACCAGGCTTCTCTGTCCATGGCATTCTCTCAGCAAGAATACTGGAATGGGGTGTCATTTCCTCCTCCAGGGTATCTTCCTGATGTAGGGATTTCACCTCCATCTCCTACCCCTCTCGCGTTGGCAAGGGGATTCTTTACCACTAGCGCCACCTGGGGTGCCCTTTGTATACAGTTCAGTTCAGTCGCTCAGTCGTGTCTGACTCTTTGTGGCCCCATGGACTGCAGCACTCCATGCCTCCCTGTCCATCGCCAACTCCCAGAGTTTACTCAAACTCACGTCCATTGAGTTGCTGATGCCGTCCAACCATCTCATCCTCTGTCGTCCCCTTCTCCTCCTGCCCTCAATCTCTCCCAGCATCAGGGTCTTTTCCAAGGAGTCAGCTCTTCACAGCAGGTGGCCAAAGTATTGGAGTTTCAGCTTCAACATCAGTCCTTCCAAAGAACACCCAGGACTAATGTCCTTTAGGATGCACTGGTTGGATCTCCTTGCAGTCCAAGGGACTCTTAAGAGTCTTCTCCAACACCACAGTTCAAAAGCATCAATTCTTTGGCGCTCAGCTTTCTTTATAGTCCAACTCTCACATCCATACATGACTACTGGAAAAATCATAGCCTTGACTAGACGGACCTTTGTTGGCCAAGTGATGTCTCTGCTTTTTAATATGCTATCTAGGTTGATCATAACTTTCCTTCCAAAGAGTAAGCGTCGTTTAATTTCATGGCTGCAATCACCATCTGCAGTGATTTTGGAGCCCAAAAAAATAAAGTCTGCCACTGTTTCCACTGTTTCCCCATCTATTTGCCATGAAGTGATGGGACCAGATGCCATGATCTTAGTTTTCTGAATGTTGAGTTTTAAGCCAATATTTTCACTCTCTTTCACTTTCATCAAGACGCTTTTTAGTTCTTCACTTTCTGCCATAAGGGTGGTATCATCTGCATATCTGAAGTTATTGATATTTCTCCCAGCAATCTTGATTTCAGCTTGTGCTTCATCCAGCCCAGTGTTTCTCCTGATGTACTCTGCATGTAAGTTAAATAAGCAGGGTGACAATATACAGCCTTGACGTACTCCTTTTGCTATTTGGAACCAGTATGTTGTTCCATGTCCAGTTCTAACTGTTGCTTCCTGACCTGCATACAGGTTTCTTAAGAGGCAAGTCAGGTGGTCTGGTATTCCCATTTCTTTAAGAATTTTCCACAGTTTGTTGTGGTCCACACAGTCAAAGGCTTTGGCATAGTCAATAAAGCAGAAACAGACATTTTTCTGGAATTGTCTTGCTTTTTCCATGATCCAATGGATGTTGGCAATTTGATCTCTGGTTCCTCTGCCTTTTCTAAATCCACCTTGAACATCTGGAATTTCATGGTTCATGTACTGTTGAAGCCTGGCTTGGAGAATTTTGAGCATTATTTTACTAGCCTATGAGATGAGTGCAATTGTGTGGTAGTTTGAGCATTCTTTGGCACTGCCTTTCTTTGGGATTGGAATGAAAACTGACCTTTTCCAGTCCTGTGGCCACTGCTGAGTTTTCCAAATTTGCTGGCATATTGAGTGCAGCACTTTCACAGTATCATCTTTCAGGATTTTGGAATAGGTCAACTGGAATTCCATCACCTCCACCAGCTTTGTTCGTAGTGATACTTTCTAAGGCCCACTTGACTTCACATTCCAGGATGTCTGGCTCTAGGTCAGTGATCACACCATCGTGATTATCTGGGTCGTGAAGATCTTTTTTGTACAGTTCTTCTGTGTATTCTTGCCACCTCTTCTTGATATCTTCTGCTTCTGTTAGGTCCATACCATTTCTGTGCTTTATCGAGCCCATCTTTGCATGAAATGTTCCCTTGGTATCTCTAATTTTCTTGGCGAGATCTCTAGTCTTTCCCATTCTGTTGTTTTCCTCTATTTCTTTGCATTGATCGCTGGGGAAGGCTTTCTTATCTCTTCTTGCTATTCTTTGGAACTCTGCATTCAGATGCTTATATCTTTCCTTTTCTCCTTT
>NW_011494793.1:900434-902865 GCF_000754665.1 Bison bison bison | reverse complement strand
TTCTTTGGGATTGGAATGAAAACTGACCTTTTCCAGTCCTGTGGCCACTGCTGAGTTTTCCAAATTTGCTGGCATATTGAGTGCAGCACTTTCACAGTATCATCTTTCAGGATTTGAAATAGGTCAACTGGAATTCCATCACCTCCACCAGCTTTGTTCGTAGTGATGCTTCCTAAGGCCCATTTGTCTTCACATTCCAGGATGTCTGGCTCGAGGTTGGTAATTACACCATCGTGATTATCTGGGTCATGAAGATCTTTTTTGTACAGTTCTTCTGTGTATTCTCACCACCTCTTCTTAATATCTCTGCTTCTGTTAGGTCCATACCATTTCTGTCCTTTTTTTGAGCCCATCTTTGCATGAAATCTTCCCTTGGAACTCTAATTTGGACTCTAATGTTCCCTTGGTATCTCTAATTTGGACTCTAAGTGGACTGCCTCAGGGGCAGAGGCTCTGGGTGCAGTAGACCAGGTATGGCATAAGCCCTCCTGGAGGAGGTTGCCGTTAACCCCACCATAGAGCTGCCAGAACTTACATGGGACTGGGAAATGAACTCTTGGCAGGCACAAACAGAACCCTTGTGCACACCAGGACCGAGGAGAAAGGAGCAATGACCCCACAAGAGACTGACCCAGACTTGCCCGTGAGTGTCCAGGAGTCTCCAGCAGAGGCGTGGGTCAGTGGTGCCCTGCTGCAGAGCTGGGGGCACTGCGTGTAGCAGTGTGGGCATGGGACCTTTTGAAGGAGGTCGCCATTACCTTCATTACCTCCACCATAGTTTGAAGTGAAGTAAAGTGAAGTCGCTCAGTCATGTCCAAATCTTTGACACCCCATGGACTGTAGCCTACAAGGCTCCTCTGTCCATGGAATTTTCCAGGCAAGAATACTGGAGTGGGGCACTATTTCCTCCTCCAGGGGATCTTCCCAAGCCAGGGATCGAACCCGGGTTGCCCGCTTTGCAGACAGACGCTTTACTGTCTGAGCCACCAGGGAGGCCCCTAGTTTGGCCCCAGGTAAATAACAGGGAGGGAACACAGCCCCACCCATCAACAGAAAATTGGATTAAAGATTTACTGAACATGGCCCTGCCCATCAGAACAAAACAATTTCCCCTCAATCACTCTCTCTCATCAGGAAGCTTCCATAAGCCTCTTACCTTTCTCCATCAGAGGGCAGACAGACTGAAAACCATAATCACAGGAAACTAACCAATCTAATCACATGGACCACAGCCTTGTCTAACTCAATGAAACTATGAGCCATGCCGTGTAGGGCCACCCAAGACGGACAGGTCACGGTGGAGAGTTCTGACAAAATGTGTTCCACTGGAGAAGGGAATGGCAAACCACTTCAGTATTCTTGCCTTGAGAACCCCATGAACGGTATGAAAAGGCAAAAAGATAGGTCACTGAAAGATGAACTCCCCAGGTTGGTAGGTGCCCAATATGCTACTGGAAATCAGTGGAGAAATAACTCCAGAAAGAATGAAAAGATGGAGCCAAAGCAAAAACAACACACTGCTGTGTATGTGACTGGTGATGGAAGTAAAGCCCGATGCTGTAAAGAGCAATATTGCGTAGGAACCTGGAATGTTAGGTCCATGAATCAAGGCAATTGGAAGTGGTCAAACAGGAGATGGCAAGAGTGAACATCAACATTCTAGGAATCAGCAAACTAAAATGGACTGGAATGGGTGAGTTTAACTCAGATGACCATTATATCTACTACTGTGGGCAAGAATCCCTTAGAAGAAATGGAGTAGCCATCATAGTCAACAAAAGAGTCTGAAATGCAGTACTTGGATGCAATCAAAAATGACAGAATGATCTCTGTTCGTTTTCAAGGCAAACCATTCAACACCACAGTAATCCAAGTCTATACCCCAACCAGTAATGATGAAGAAGCTGAAGTTGAATGGTTCTTTGAAGACTACAAGACCTTCTAGAATGAACACCTGAGAAAGATGTCCTTTTAATTAGAGGGGACTGGAATGCAAAAGTAGGAAGGCAAGAAACACCTGGAGTAACAGGCAAATTCGGCCTTGGAGTACAGAATGAAGGAAGGCAAAGGCTAATAGAGTTTTGCCAAGAGAATGCACTGGTCATAGCAAACACCCTCTTTCAACAACACAAGAGAAGACACTACACATGGACATCACCAGATGGTCAACACTGAAATCAGACTGATTATATTCTTTGCATTCAAAGATGGAGAAGCTCTATGCAGTCATCAAAAACAAGACTGGGAGCTGACTGTGGCACAGACCACGAACTCCATATTGCCAAATTCAGACTTAAATTGAAGAAAGTAGATGGCAACCCATTCCAGTGTTCTTGCCTGGAGAATCCTGTGGACGGAGGAGCCTGTTGGGCTGCTGTCCATGGGGTCACACAGAATCGGACACGACTGAAGCGACTTAGCATGCATCGCA
>NW_011494793.1:893452-900334 GCF_000754665.1 Bison bison bison | reverse complement strand
ATGCATTGGAGAAGGAAATGGCAACCCACTCCAGTATTCTTGCTTGGAGAATCCCAGGGATGGAGGAGACTGGTGGGCTGCCGTCTATGGGGTTGCACAGAGTCGGACACGACTGAATCGACTTAGCAGTAGTAGCAGCAGCAGCAGGGAGAACCACTAGACCATTCAGGTATGACCTAAATCAAATCCCTTATAATTATACAGTGGAAGTGAGAAATAGTTTCAAGGGATTAGATCTGATAGATAGAGTGCCTGAAGAACTATGGATGGAGGTTCATGACACTGTACAAGAGGCAGGGATCAAGACCATCCCCAAGGAAAAGAAATGCAAAAAAGGCAAAATGGTTGTCTGAGGAGGCCTTTGTGTACAGCACATCTCAATTTGGAGTAGCCACATTTCAAGTGCTCGATAGCAACATATAGCTGGTGGTCACCATATTGGACAGCAGAGCTTATAAACTACCAATATTACTCACATGTTAACAAGTACCAATTACTTTTATTACTTCATTGTAGAACAATTAATAGCTATTAATCATTTGGTACTTACTATGTACCAACAAACTGGAAAATTCTTAAAGAAATGGCAATGCCAGACCACCTGACCTGTCTCCTGAGAAATATGTATGCAGGTCAAGAAGCAATAGTTAGAACAGAACATAAATAACATAACATATCAAAGTTTGCAGGGTGTCGGTACAGCAGTACTCAGAGGGAAATTTATAGCACTAAAAATGACTGTATTAAATACTATGAAAGGTCTCAAATCTTAAGGTCAGAAAGAACTATCAAGGTTATCTAATCTTCAAAACTCTAAGTTTTGAAGTCCCTTATGGCACCCTCTCAAGTGGTGATGTACTTCAGCCTCATTTCAGGGAACACCTCTTATAAACACAATGTGCCATCTTTGACTGCTCTGGTCTCAGCCTTCCTTTGCCAACAGGGCAGGTATTTGTTACCTTTGAGCCTGAAGCTGAATACACAACCTTCTTTGCTTCATCCACACGAAGGCTCCAGGTCTGAGATTCAGTGGGATCTTTTGAACCTCCATCCCAAATGGTGAATTTCTCCTGGCCAGACAGTAAGTCCCACAAGCGCAAGGTCTGGTCTTTGGAGGCAGAGACGGCATGTGTCCCTTGGGCAAACACTTCCACACACCTCACCTCTCCTGCAACAGACCAGGGTGGAGGAGAGCACATTAGCTGGGAACATTTCGACCTTCTGACTATTAAAATATCTATGGGCTTGGAAATCCCTGGTTTACCAAAGAAGAGATGTACAGATTAGAACACGTCTGAATTACAAATAATGGAATGTGGGGACTTTTCTGGTGGTCCAGAGGTTACGGGTCTGCCTGCTAACGCAGGGGACACAGGTTCGATCCCTGGTCCAGGAGGATTCCACATGTGGAGGAGCAACTCAGCCTGTGAGTCGCAACTACTGAGGCCTCACTCTAGAGCCCGTGAGCGGCAACTACCGAGTCCTGGCACCACAGCTCCTGAGGCCTGTGTGCCTTCAGGCCCGTGCTCTGCCGTAAGAGTAGCCCCCACTCACCGCAACAAGAGGAAACGCCTGCACAGCGACGAAGACCCAGTACAGCCAAAAATAAATGCATGCATACATGAACACATCAGAAACCATAACGGAATGTGGCGAAGCTAAACTGAATGAAACAACCGGTTGGGATTAAATCATTTGCCCAAATGTTGACTCTCTAATAAACAGATCATTGAAATGTATAAAAGTTCATCATCTAGGGAGTATTTAAAGTTAATAAACTAACAAAAAAACTGAAGTGAGATTATAGAAAATGTCATACTCGTGGAGAGATATTTTTCTAGGAAAAACATGAAATCTGGAAGACATAAAGGGGAAAAATTGACCGATTGGATTGCATAAAAATGTAAAACTTCAGAAGGATAAACTTGAAAGATATCACACACTGGGAGAAAATATTTGCAGTCCATAACAGATAAGTGAAGACCCTCCCTAATAAACAAATAGTTCTTACAAATAAGCAAGAAAAATGCAAATAACCTACTCACAAACGGGACAAAGAATATAAACAAGAAATTTACAGAAACAGTACAAGTGAACAACAAGCATTTGAAAGTGATACTCAACCTCACTTAGTAACCACAAAAATCCATCATGAAATACCAGTACTATTATTATTCATTGTATTGGCAAAAATTTGATGGATTGCTTGCTGGAGTGCTGGCAGAGATACAAGAAATCAGTTATTCTTATACTCCACTAATGAGAGTATGCTGCTGCTAAGTCGCTTCAGTCATGTCCAACTCTGTGCGACCCCAAAGACCGCAGCCCACCAGGCTACCCTGTCCCTGGGATTCTCCAGGCAAGAACAATGGAGTGGGTTGCCATTTCCTTCTCCAATTAGAGTATAAGTTGATAAAAAACTTGCAAAGATGTAATTTGGTGACATTTTTTTAAAGTTAAAATGTGCAACCTCTTGGTTTTGATAATATACTATAGCTGTACAAGGCATTGCTAGTCTGGGAAGGTGTATAAAAGTACATGGGAACTCTTTGTACTATTTCAAAAGTTTTTCTGAGTCTATAGATTTTTTTTAGTACAAGAAGCTAAGAAAAAGAGAGAAAACATGAAAAATGTGCATACGGTTTGACTAAGAAATCCCACTTCTAGAAATGGTGTCTTACAGAAATAATAGCATACATGTGTGAAGATGGATAAGGACTTTAATTGCAATATTGTCTAAATAAAACAAGCAAACAAAAAAAAACTGAGGACTTTCCTGGTGGCCCAGTGGCTAAGACTCCGATCTCCCAAAACTGGGGGCTCGGGTTCAATCAATCCCTGGTCAGAGAATTAGACTCCACATGCTAAAAATTCCACCCAGTGCAGTCAAATAAATTAATGTATATTTTTAATGTTCAAAATGGATGGAGGGGGTACCCTGAGGGCACAGAAGCCATTCTAATTTTTATTAAAGAAAACACCCAAAGGGAAAAACACGTGCAGTCACACACACTGAAGTCGATCGGGTTCTGGGATCTCTCAGGTGTGGGGGGATTTAAAGGGCTGATCCAGCCCCAAAGCTTCAGGGTCCTGGTTAAACTGTCTCCAAAAGAGAACCTCGTTTCAAGGTTTTTTCTTGTTTAATCTTTCCTCTTTAACAGCAGCCTGAAAGAAGATAATTCTCTTTTTCCACTAGAAATATAAAACTGAAAAGCCCATCCTGGAACTCCCCTGGTGGTCTGTGGCTAAGACTCCATGCTCCCAGTGCAGGGGGCCAGAATTCGATCCCTTGTCCAGGAACCAGATCCCACATGCTGCAATGAAGTCAAAGATCTTGTGTGCCTCAACTGAGACCCGACGCAGCAAAATAAAGAAATTAACAAATAAATATTTAAAAAACCAAAAACAACCTATGAAAAGAGAGTTGGTTAAATAATATGGTGTGTGTTAATTGCTCAGTCACGTCCGACTTTTTGGGACCCCATGGACTGTAGCCCACCAGGCTCCTCAGTCCATAGAATTCTGCAGGCAAGAGTACTGGAGGGGATAGTCATTCCCTTCTTCAGGAGATCTTCCCCACCTAGAGATCAAAGCCAGGTCTCCTGCACTGCAGGCAGATTCTTTACCATCTGAGCTACCAGGGAAGCCCAAATAATGTGGTACACCCATATAAAGAATACTATGCAAGAATTAAAAATAATAAGAAGGAAGGAGATATATATATATGCCCTGGAGAAGGAAATGGCAACCCACAACAGTATTCTTCTGGGAAAATGCCATGGACTGACCACACACACACACACACACATATACATATATGCACTGACCTGACCATAATAGTCATTATTACTACAATAGCCAATATTTACTGAGTGCTTTCTATGTGCCAAGCATAGCTGTTAACATGCATTAAACTCCTTTAATCTCATAACAACTCTTTGAGATAATATTATTATCACATTGGGCTTCCCTTGTGACTCAGGTGGTAAAGAATCCACCTGCAATGCGAGAGACCTTGGTTCAATTCCTAGGTCAGGAAGATCCACTAGAGAAGGGGATGGCTACCCACTCCAGTATTCTGGCCTGGAGAATTCCATGGACTGCATAGTCCATGGTGTCAAAAAGAGTTGGGCATGACTGAGTGACTTTCACTTTCATATTGTATAGATGGAGAAACTGAGTCATAGCCTAGGATGGTAACTTATGCAAAGCCACATGGCTAATAAGTAACTGAGCCAGGATCTCAGCCAGGAGCCCAGACTCTCAATCTCTACAAAACATTGATACAATCTATTGGGCTTCCTTGGTGGCTCAGATGGTAAAGAATCTGCCTGGAGACCTGGGTTCGATCCCTGGGCCAGGAAGATTCCCCTGGAGAAGGGAAAGGCAACCCACTCCAGTATTCTTGCCTGGAGAATTCCATGAGCAGAGAAGCCTGGTGGGCTACAGTCCATGGGGTTGCAAAGAGTCAGACACGACTGAGAGACTAACACACGTACATTGTGACAAAAGCAAGCTGCAGCCCAGTGTATAAAACAGCACGATGTGATTTTTGACAGGAGCTCAAAAGACAGAGCTATGTCTGCATAAGCCTAGAGAAAAAATTGCTAATGGCATATAACAGAGTGTGTGCACTGATCACTTTTGGGGGAACACTGAAGGATCGAGGGAGAGTAAAGGAAGGGCATTTTGTTTTAGAATTCACATGGCACCAGTATTTGGAATGATTTTTATTACTTGAGATTGGGGTAGTTTTCAACCAGAGTTTTTATAAATAATAACACTTTATAATACTTTCCATACATAGGCCATTATATTGCTGTTAAAATGAATTAGTGGACCCCCTTGGTTGTCTAGTGGTTAAGAATCCACCTGCCAGTGCAGAAAACATGAGTTCAGTCCCTGGTCGAGGAAGACTCCACGTGTCACAGAGCAACTGAGTCCACACGCCACAGCTACTGAAGCCCTCGCGCCCTAGAACCTGTGCTCTCCAACAAGAGACGCCACCGCAGTGAAGAGCCTGCATATCGCAATGTGGATTAGCCCCTGATCACTACAGCTAGAGAAAGCCCATGAGCAGCAACAAAGACCCAGCACAGCCAAAAAGAAAATGAATAAAAATGAGCTAGAGATATATACATGATATAAAAAGAGGCAAAAAAAAAAAAAAACAGGTTGCGCAAGTTTATGTGTCTATATATAACCATATATATCACACAGATATAATAACCAAGAAGAGAGATAAGAATAGAGTGTCGTGAAATATTTAGAAAATGATGAGTTTTGAGTATTTATTACCTTGTTTCAATAGAATTGATTAATTGTATGTTTCTGTAATCTAACATTTAAGAATGGCTGTTTGAACATAGGGAACAGACTAGTGACTGCCAAAGAAGAGAAGGAGTAGGGAAGGGATGGCGGAGAAAGCGATGGCACCCCACTCCAGTACTCTTGCCTAGAGAATCACATGGGCGGAGGAGCCTGGAAGGCTGCAGTCCATGGGGTCGCTAAGAGTCAGACATGACTGAGTGACTTCACTTTCACTTTTCACTTTCACGCATTGGAGAAGGCAATGGCAACCCACTCCAGTGTTCTTGCCTGGAGAATCCCAGGGATGGGGGAGCCTGGTGGGCTGCCGTCTATGGGGTCGCACAGAGTCGGACACGACTGAAGCGACTTAGCAGTAGCAGCAGCAGGGAAGGGATGGACTGGGAGTTTGGGATTAGTAGATGCCAACTGTTTACATACAGAATGGATAAACAACAAGGTCCTACTGTAGAGCATAGAAAACAATTTTCAATTTCCTGGGATAAACCACAATGGAAAAGAATGTAAACAAGAACACATATATGTGTATAACTGAGTCACTCTGCTGTACAGCAGAAATTAACACAACTTTGTAAATCAACTATACTTCAATAAAAAAATTTTTTTAAGAAAAAGAATGACCACCTCTCCTAATTCTTGAAAATTTCACAGTTGACTCTCAGAAGCCAGTACAAAAGACCTCTAGCACCCTACCATGTGATGGGAAACTTTTACTTTTCCTATTACTTAGGTCTACAGTGTTTTCAGGGCTTTCCTGGTGGCTCAGATGGTAAAGAATCTTCCTGCAAGGCAGGAGACCCGGGTTCGATCCCTGGGTTGGGAAGATACCCTGGAGAAGAGAATGGCAACCCACTCCAGTATTCTGGCCTGGAGATTTCCATGGACAGAAGAGCCTTGTGGGGCTACAGTCTGTGGGGTCGCAAAAAGCTGGACATGACTGAACAACTAACACACACACAGTGTTTTCGTTTTTTTCAGTAAATTGATTACTGAGTTTTTCTGATCACAAATAATAAGAGTTTGAAGACTTTAAAAAATGAATCAAGGTCACCATGAGTCAGCTACTGTACAGAGATTGAATCATCCTCTGGAAAAATAGCCATCCTGATGAAAATAATAAAATAAAGAGACTCATTTGTCAATACTCCATCAGTACGTACTCCACTGCAACCCCTTAGACAAAAAGAATAAAATTCAAGTATCTAATGCTGAGAACTTTGGGGTTAGGGAGTGTTTTCATCTGTTGCAGCCTGTTTGGAAAGCAATATGATGACACTTCTCAAAACCTATAGGAATGTTCATACCTTCCAAGTCAAGAGTGCCACTCACTGGAAATATTAAACAGAATGAAAAAAATACTGACCAAGAGTTAAAACAGATTCATCCCAGTATCATCCAAATAGAAGATAACTAGAAATAGCCTGAGTGAAGTGAGTGAGTGAAGTTGCTCAGTCGTGTCCGACTCTTTGCGACCCCAAGGACTGTAGCCTAACCAGGTTCCTCCGTCCATGGGATTTTCCAGGCAAGAATACCGCAGTGGGTTGCCATTTCCTT
>NW_011494793.1:882510-893352 GCF_000754665.1 Bison bison bison | reverse complement strand
GCAGTGGGTTGCCATTTCCTTTTCCAGGAGATCTTCCCGACCCAGGGATCAAACCCAGGTCTCCCATATTGTAGGCAGACGCTTTACCGTCTGAGCCACCAGGGAAGGTTAAAAAAAAAAAAAAAAAGCCTAAATAGCCACAAAATGTTTAAATAATTTTAAACATTTAATAAATTCTGGAATATGATCTATTAAGATAAATGAAATATTTTTAGTGCATTTAAACAGTATAAAGATGACGATACAATGAATCAGAGTAGCATTATTCACAACAGCCCCAAATTGGGAACAGTGTAAATGTCCTTCAAGTGACGAATGGTTGAAAACCTGTCGCTTGCATACAAGGGAATACGATTCAGCAATGCAAGCGAACAAACTATCTATGCTTGTAACGATACAAATGAACTGCGAACGTGTTAAGTGGCGAGAAAGAAAACTGACGCACAAGATCGTATAGTATACAATTTCACGTATAAGAAATGTCCCCAAAGCACAAATCTACAGCCTCAGAAAGCACATGAGTACTTGCCACGGGGCTGGAGCGCCCACTCACACTATGTGTCAGTCGCTCAGTCGTGCCCGACTCTTCGAGACCCCATGGACTGTCGCCCCATCAGGCCTCTCTGTCCATGGGATTCTACCGGGGTGGGGTGCCATTCCCTTTTCCAGGGGATCTTCCTGACCCGGGGATTAAACCCAGGTCTCCCACATTGCAGGCAGACTCTACCGTTTGAGCCACCGGGGAAGTGCCCACTCACAGAGGTGAGCTAAATAAGCTATTGTTTGAAGCTACTGTGTTTGGGGTGATCTTGATTTTGCATTTTCCTTTTTCGTATTCTTTTCCATCACGGTTTATCACAGGACACTGAATATAGTTCCTATGCTATAGAATAGAATCTTGCTGTTTATCCTTTCTCTACACACACGTTTGCGTCTCCTCACCCCAAACTCCCGTCCAGCCCTTTCCCAGCCCCACCCTTGGCAACCACGTCTGTTCTCTTTGCTGTGAGTCTGTTTCTATTTTGTATATAAGTTCATTTGTATCATATTTTAGATTCTACATATGAGTGATACAATACAGAATTTGTCTTTTTTCTGACTTAGTGTGATAATCTCTAGGTCCATGTGTGTAGCTGCAAATGGCATTATTTCATTCTTTTTGTGGCTAATATTCATATATATTGTATATATTACATCTTTGTCTATTAATCCATTGATGGTTGCTTCCAAGTCTTGGCTATTTTAAATACTGCTGCTATGAACACAGGGAGGCAGGTATCTTTTCAAATTGTAGTACATATATATGCCCAGGTATAGGATTCCTGGATCATACGGCAACAATCTTTAGTTTTTTGAGGAACCTCCTTACTATTCTCCATAGTGGCTGTTCTGATTCGCATTCTTGTTTGGGGTGTTTTGTTACATGGCTGTAGCTAGCTGATGCAGGAACAAAGACCACAGTTTTTATACAGAGAAGTGAATTGGTGGTAAATGGACCCTGAAAACTGGCTGATCACTGCAGGACTCTAGGAGGAGCCTGATCGTCAGCCCCATTTTCCAAGCCTCACCTGTGTGTCCAGGAAGGATGTGGATCACCTGCTGTTCCTCCATGTCCCACACAGCCACCATGCCCTCCTGCGTGCCAACCAGCAGCAGCTTCTCCTCCAGGCTCCA
Organism: Bison bison bison; assembly: GCF_000754665.1. Lineage (NCBI taxonomy): Eukaryota > Metazoa > Chordata > Mammalia > Artiodactyla > Bovidae > Bison > Bison bison. The sequence goes on along the minus strand of NW_011494793.1, from coordinate 891,678 downwards.
TGCCATGGCAGTGATGCCTGCAGCCACACAGAAACAAGAGCTCACGGGTCTGAGTTCTCAGCCATGAAATACTCCCCCACTTCGCAGATAAGGAAATTGAGGCACAGAATCAGTTCCTTGTCCAGAGTCACACATCTAGAAGTGGCAGAGCTGGGATTTTAAAACCAGCACTGTCAGACGCCAGATGCAGACTCTGAGCTGCTCTGAGGCAGGAAGATGGGCTAAACCACTGTTCAGTCATAAGTGTCTCTAGTTCAGCGATTCCTACCCAGGGGTGATTCTGCGCCACACGCCCAGGGCACACTGGGAAATGTCTGGAGAAATTTCTGGTCATTACAACTGGGGTGTCCACGTGCTCAGTCACTCAGTTGTGTCCGACTCTGTCCCCATGGACTGTGGCCCACCAGGCTCCTCTGTCCATGGGATTCTCCAGGCAAGAATACTGGAGTGGGTAGCCATTCCCTTTCCCAGGGGAATCTTCCCAACCCAGGGGTCAAACCCGCATCTCTTGTGTCTCCTGTATTGATTGGCAGGCGGGTTCTTTACTGCTGAGCCACCAGGAAAGCCCAGATGGTGGGGGAGGTGTTAAAGTCAGCGCCAGTCCAGGTCCGAGAATCCAGGATTGTATTTCCACCTCACTGGGACAGGATATGAGGAGGTGGGATTTTTCTCTTCTTTCCTTATTTTTTTATTTTTATTTTTTTAATTTGTGATCACTCAAGAGCTGTGTCACCTTGGAAATGAGAACTCAAACTTTTCACCTTAAAAAAGAAGCAACTGGGAATTCCCTGGGGGCCCAGTGGTTAGGACTCCACACTTTCATTGCCGAGGATGCAGGTTCGATCCCTGGTTAGGAAACTAAGATCCTGCAAGCCACATTGTACATCCATAAATAAATAAAAATGAAGAAACTGAAGCCCAGAGTGGGTAGGAAGCTTCCCAACCTCAACATGTCGTGTGTGTGTATGTGTTAAATTGCTTCAGTGGTGTCCGACTCTTTGCGACCCTGTGGACTGTAGCCCACCAGGCTTCTCCGTCCGTGGGATTCTCCAGGCAAGAATACTGGAGTGGATTCCCATGTTCTCCTCCAGGGGATCTTCCCGACCCAGGGATCAAACCCACGTTTCTTATGTCTCCTGCACTGGCAGGCAGATTCTTTACCACCAGCACCACCGGGCGACGTGACTAGAGCTCATGCAACTGGCACAGTGGGTCTGAAACACAAGACATTTTCCTACTGAGATGAGAAAAACCAAAAAACTTGTGCGCTGTGACTGCCTTTCCTTATGCTTGGACAGATCTCACCAATCAATCACCACGTTCTGTGATCGGCCCCACCCCCTACAGTAGCCATTCTATTGATATCACGCCTCTTTTTGTAATAAAATCCACAGCCCACAGGTTTCGTTGAGTATGTAGCTACCCAGACTAAGAGCGTATTTCCCAGGCTCCCTTATAATCAAAGATGGCCATGTTCTCTCCAGTGAAACAGGAGCAAAAGTGACAAGTTCTGCTTCAAGGTTGTGTCCTCGAAGGGAAGGGGACTGCCGTCTACTTCTTCCCTCTTCCCCCCGGCTGGAATGCCGCTGTGATGGCAAGGGCTGGAGCAGCCATTTTGGGCCATTAAATGCAAACCTCACATTGAAAATGGCAGAGCAAAAAGTTTGAAAATGTCTGAGTCCCTGACAACCTGGAGACACCATATTACCTTTATTTATGCATGGACCGTTGTGTGTGAGACAAATGAAGTTCTTTTTTATTTCAGCCATTGCTATGTTGGCTTTTGTTACAGCATCAGAATCAGTATCGTAATAAATGTACATTCTTTCCTGTTAGACTCAGTCTTATAATCCTTCTCAACACAGTATTCTGGTAGCTGTCCCTAAATCATTTTTTTTTCCATGCATTGTATCAAGTGTCTCTTAGAATTTCTCTTTTTGAAGCTCTGTGCCTTGAGAGTGTAGCTTTCCCTACAAGTTATAATGGCTGGTATTTGAACAACAAGCCATTTGTGTTCAGTAGCCTCAGGATTAATGTGAGGCTGTGGGTGGGCAGATAAAGGGCTGGATGCGTGGTGGTGGGCTGGCGGGTAAGTGGACAGGTAGATGACTGGCCGCACGAGTGGGTTAGTGAACAGATGGGTATTAGAAGGGTAGATGAATTTGATAGGTGGGTGGGTGAGTTGATGAATGGCTGAGTGTCTGGATGGGAGGAGGGGTATTTGAGCAAATAGAAGGTGGCAATTTGGGGAAAATGAAAGGTAACTGGTGTGGATAGAATGGTGAAAGGAAGGATGACTATTGGAAATATGGACAACTGATGGTGGATGGATGGGTGGATGGGTGGGAAGGAAGAAGGGAAGGAAGGATGGAAGGACATACAGATGGATAGATGAAAGGGAGGAAGGGCAGATGGAGGGAGGGGTGGATGAATGGAAAGACGGATGGATAGCTGAGTGGTTAGAAGAAAGGAAGAGAGGGAGGGAAGGAGTTTGGATGGATGGAAAGGCAGACAAATGGAAGGAAGAGAGGGATGATGGGTGGACGGACGGAAAGATGGGTTGGAAATGGATGGAGAGAACAAAACCCTCTCATCCTGACATTCTGGTGTCTCATGGAGAACCTAAAAGTCCCACCAGCCTCTCCAGGGCCAGGCAGGAGCCAGTCTTCAGTTTCCAAACTTACTAGCATGAGGCTGTAAAATCACAGAAGCTATGGTGAGATGGGCACCGAACTCTTAGTGACGAGACCCCAGAGGCAGTCAGCATCTGCTTGCTCTGGGCTCAATAGCCGTATTTACACTAGTCGTCTACAGTCCCTGGGGGACAGATGGAGTCAAGTCAGCATGAGACAGCAGGGCCAGGCCCAGCTGGCACCCTTGGGGCTTCCCAACTGGCAGAGGGGAGCCCCAGAGAGCAGCCTGCAACCACTGCCCCCAGGCAGACAGGGACTGCGCTGGGGACACCTACCTTTGTGACAGCCGCTGAGGGTTGCCCGAAGGGGCCCTCCAGGGGGCTGGAGGAATCCTCCGAGGGGCACCAGCACAGGCTGTGGGCACATCCGGAACCAGCTCTGTGCCTGTTGGCACAGCTGTCCCACCAGCCCGGGATGTGAAGTGCTGAAGAAATGGAGTCTGGCCAGGAGTTCTGTGTACAGGATGCTTCTCTCTGCAACAGAGGGGACGCTGGTTGAGGGGAGGGGCCCTGCTCCCCCAGCTGGAGCCCTCCGCACTTCTGCCTCCATTTCTGTTCTCTCCACCCACTCGCCCCTACTTCAAGTGCACCAGGAGGATCCCCACCTCACATCCTAGACCTTGGGTTTCCTGAAAACAAAGACAATGCCTGTCTTGCTTATGGCTACGTTCTGAATGCCAAGTGTGTAAGTCACTCAGTCGTGTCCTATGCTTTGTGACCCCATGGATTGTAGCCCACCAGGCTCCTCTGTCCTTGGAATTCTCCAAGCAAGAACCCTGAAGTGGGTAGTCATTCCCTTCCCCAGGGGATCTTCCTGACCCAGGGATTGAACCCTGGTCTCCTACACTGCAGGCAGATTCTTTACCGTCTGAGCCTACAGGGAAACCCAGGCACCCAACCAACGTGTAGGATCATTTCACCAGCAGTTCATAGTTACTGAGTGGGTTAGTGCCCTGTGGCTGCTGGAAACAAGACAACTTGGGGGGCTTCAAACAACAGAACCTTCTTCTCTCACAGTTCTGGGGGCCAGAAGTCTGAAATCAAGGTGTGGCCAAGGCTGTGCTCCCTCCAGAGGTTTTGGGGGAGCATCCTTCCCTGCCTCTTTCAGCTTCTGGGGGCTCCAGGCATCTTTGGCTTGTGGCCACATCACTTCAACTTCCTTTTTTTATTATTTAAAATATTTCTTTCTTTCTTTTGGCTGCACTGGGTCTTGGTTGCTGTGGGCTCTCTCTAGTTGCAGCAAACAGGGGCGACTCTTGGTTGCGGTGCACAGGCTTCTGTGTGGTGGTTCTCTGTCGCAGAGCACAGTCTCCAGGTGCCAGGGCTGCAGAAGTTGTGCTTTGTGGGGTTAGCAGCTCTGTGGCGTGTGGGATCTTCCTGGACCAGGGACTGAACCCACGTGCCCTGCATTGGCAGGAGGATTCTTATCCACTCTACTACCAGGGAAGTCCTCAATTTCTTTTTTTTATTTTTAATTTTTTATGCAATTTAAAAAGGTTACACTCTATTTACACTTATTACAAGATATTAGCCATATTACCCATGTTGTACAATACATCCTTGTAGTCTATCTTACTCCCCCACTCCTGTTTTGCCCCCTCCATTCCCTCTAGGGCTCCCCTAGTAGCTCAGCTGGTAAAGAATCCACGTGCAATGCAGGAGATCTGTGTTTGACCCCTGCGTTGGGAGGATCCCCTAGAGAAGGGAACACCTTCTGGAGAACACCACTACAGTATTCTGGCCTGGAGAATTCCATGGACTGTACAGTCCATGGGGTTGCAAAGAGTCAGACACGGCTGAGCGATGTTCACTTCACCATCCCCTCGCCCACTGGTCGCTACTGCTGCTAAGTCGCTTCAGTTGTGTCTGACTCTGTGCGACCCCATAGACGGCAGCCCACCAGGCTCCCCCATCCCTGGGATTCTCCAGGCAAGAACACTGGAGTGGGTTGCTATTTCCTTCTCCAATGCATGAAAGTGAAAAGTGAAAGTGAAGTCGCTCAGTCGTATCCGACTGCAGCCCACCAGGCTCCTCCATCCATGGGATTTTCCAGGCAAGAGTACTGGAGTGGGGTGCCATTGCCCACTGGTAACCACCAGCTTATTCTTGTGAGTATGCTCCTTTTTTATTATATTCACTAGTTTGTTCTATTAGATTCCACATATGTGATATCATACAGTATTTGTCTTTCTCTGTCGGGCTTATTTCATTTAGCACAATCCCCTATAAGTCCATCCACATGGCTGCAAATGACAAATCTTCATTCTTTTTTATGACTGAGTACTAGTCCACTGAATATATGTAGCAAATCTTTATTCATTCATCTGTCCACGGACATTTTAGGTTTCTTTCATATCTGGGCAATTGTAAATAATGCTGCTATGATCACGGGGGCTCATGTATCTTTCAGCGTTTTTGTTTTGTTTTGTTTACCCTGGAATGGAATTACTGGGTCATAAGGTAGCTCTATTTTTCAGTTTTTTTGAGAAACCTCCATACTGTTTTCCACAGTGGCTGCACCAATATTCCCACCAACAGCGTGTATGTGCATCCACCCAATTTCTGCCTGTGTCTTGACATGACCTTCTCGTCTGTGTGTCTCCGCATTTTCCCTTTTTTGGGGGGGTTTCAAATCTCATTCTGCCTTCTTATAAGGACATTTGTGATTGCATTTTGGGACTGCTTGGAGGATCCAAGATAAACTCTCCATCCTAAGAACCTTAATCACATTTTCTTTCACCATATAAAGTGATAGTTATAGATTCTAGGGATTAGAGCAGGAAATGGCAACCCACTCCAGTATTCTTGCCTGGAGAATCTCATGGACAGAGGAGCCTGGCAGGCTATGGTCCCTAGGGTCACCAAGAGTTAAACATAACTTAGTGACAACCACCAGGGATTAAGAAATAACTATATTGGGACATCCTTAGTGGTCTATGCCAAAAGCCTTTGACTATATTGACTATGTCAAAGCCTTTGACTGTGTGGATCACAATATACTGTGGAAAATTCTGAAAGAGATGGGAATACCAGACCACCTGACCTGCCTCTTGAGAAACCTGTATGCAGGTCAGGAAGCAACAGTTAGAACTGGACATGGAACAACAAACTGGTTCCAAATAGGGAAAGGAGTACGTCAAGGCTGTATATTGTCACCCTGCTTATTTAACTTATATGCAGAGTACATTATGAGAAACGCTGGGCTGGAGGAAGCACAAGCTGGAATCAAGATTGCTGGGATAAATATCAATAACCTCAGATATGCAGATGGGAAGAACTAAAAGAGCCTCTTGATGAAAGTAAAAGAGGAGAGTGAAAAAGTCGGCTTAAAGCTCAACATTCAGCAAACAAAGATCATGGCATCGGGTCCCATCACTTCATGGCAAATAGATGGGGAAACAGTGGAAACAGTGGCTAATTTTATTTTCTGGGCTCCAAAATCACTGCAGATGATGATTGCAGCCATGAAATTAAGACACTTACTCCTTGGAAGGAAAGTTATGACCAACCTAGACAGCATATTAAAAAGCAGAGACATTACTTTGTCAACAAAGGTCCATCTAGTCAAGGCTATGGTTTTTCCTGTGGTCATGTATGGATGTGAGAGTTGGACTATAAAGAAAGCTGAGTGCCAAAGAATTGATGCTTTTGAACTGTGGTGTTGGAGAAGACTCTTGAGAGTCCCTTGGACTGAAAGGAGATCCAACCAGTCCATTTTAAATGAGATCAGTCCTGGGTGTTCATTGGAAAGACTGATGTTGAAGCTGAAACTCTAATACTTTGGCCACCTGCTGCGAAGAGCTGACTCCTTAGAAAAGACCCTGATTCTGGGAAAGACTGAGGGCGGGAGGAGAAGGGGATGACAGAGGATGAGATGGTTGGATGGCATCACCGATTCAATGGACATGGGTTTGGGTGAACCCCGGGAGTTGGTGATGGACAGGGAGGCCTGGCGTGCTTCGATTCATGGGGTCGCAAAGAGTCGGACACGACTGAGTGACTGAACTGAACTGAACTAGTGGTCTAGTGGTTAAGAATCTGCAATGAACAGGACAGAACATAGGTTCCATCTCTGGTTGGGGAACTCAGATCCCACATGCCTCAAAGCAACTAAGCCCATGTACCACAACTACTGAGCTCTCACAACTAGAGAGCCTGTGTGTGGCAACTCCTGAGACTGCATGCCACAATTAGAGAGCCCATGTACGGCAACTGGAAAAGCCCGTGCACAGCAACGAAGACCTGATGCAGCTAAATAAGTAAATAAATATGTATTTTAAAAGTAACTACATCTTGGGGAGGGGGCAGTCTAGATGTATCATCACTATCACCCCAAAAACTGAGGCATGGTGAGGTTCAGAAGCGGCAACCCACTTCTGTATTCTTGCTTGGAGAATCCCCACGGACAGAGAAGCCTGGTGGGCTACAGCTGATGGGGTCGCAAAAGAGCTGGACATGACTGAGCGACTTAGCACACACACACGAGGTTTCAGCGGCTTACACAGCTCACACGAACTGTGGGGCCTGGGGCAAGGGTGGCCACGCCCTGTGCCTGGGTTTGCTGGTGGGTGAAATCGGGTAAGGTCAGGAACAGGAGCAAGTGTCCCACTCACCACAGGCGTAGCAGTTAAGGTGGTGCTAACAAACTTAACTGTTAAGATAAACACTACTTTAATGCAATTTTTTTTTTAAGAAAATCAAAAGCATGCCCCCAGATCCATGATGAACAAAATATCAGTCTTTTAAATAAAAACAAACAGGAATGGCACCACGCCAAGTCATCCTGGAGCCTGAGGCAACGGGAGATATCCATAATAGGACTGGTTTCTAGGAGCTTGCTGGGAAGTACTGGAATGTTGTGAGAATGCACGGTTGCTCAGCTGCACCATCTGGTGGCAACATTTCTCTCTACACCTTCTCCTTGCACCGGGCAGCCACAGGTTGTCAGTCAAGGAGCGCTGCAAAGAACATACTGTGATTTGAGCTTTGAAATCTTTTCTTAAACTGGCCCAAGGGTATTTTCCTGGGAAATCAGTCCCTTTGAGGTTTAAAACCTCTGGTGAGCATGAATGCAAGAAGAGGAAGGCAAAAGCATCATCCACTTGGGTGGGATCCTGCTGCTGCTGCTAAGTCACTTCAGTCGTGTCCGACTCTGTGCGACCCCATAGATGGCAGCCCCTCAGGCTACCCCGTCCCTGGGATTCTCCAGGCAAGAACACTGGAGCGGGTTGCCATTTCCTTCTCCAATGCATGAAAGTGAAAAGTGAAAGTGAAGTCGCTCAGTCGTGTAGACACCACCTTAGCGCTATCCAACATTTTGCAGATGATGAAAGCGGAGGCTCGGGGCAGAAATGGCCCCTCCAAGGCCATTCAGGTCAACAGCATCAGTGCTGTCACATGACAGTAAAAGGCTCCTCGGAAAGCACCATGGGGACAGGCTCTGCGTGAATTGACTTGCAAAGTTTCCCCAGCAGCCCTAGGTGGGAGGGTTCACCAACATCCCCCATTTTGCAGATGGGAAAACTGAAGGCTGCAAGGCACGGGGAGGGGTGAGAGTGAGGGAGGTGATGAGGTAGTAAGGGACTTGAAGGTCACACTGCCAGTAAATGCCAGAGCCCAGATTTAAGTCAACTTGGTGAGACCAATATCCATGCGCTTGGACTGATCTATGTAATAGGGGTGGACATTTGGCAGGGAGCAGGGGCAGACAGACTCTTACCTGGAGAATCCCAAGGACAGAGGAGCCTGGTGGGCTACAGCCCATAGGGGTGCAAAGAGTCAGACATGACTGAAGCAGCTTAGCATAGCATAGGGGCAGATAGAGGATGCAAAAGAAAGCCAGAGAAAATAATAACTAAAAAGTTAAGATATGTGGAAGTAGCATGTAGCAATGGAATATGCAGGGGTGTGGGGGCCAGGGGTGTCCAGCCTCAGTGGTAGCCAGGTAGGCTTCTCAGACAACCAGCAGTTGCAGGTATGAATGAACCATGGAAGGAATACAGGAATTAAGCATCCTTATAAAATCACTTGTAAAAACACTCAAATCAAAACCAACTGGGATGGGAATTCCCTGGTGGTCCAGTGGTTAGGACTTGGCGCTTTCAGTGCGAGGGCCAAGGTATCCGTGGTTGGGGAACCAAGATCCCACAACCTATGCAGTGTGGCCAGACAAAAACAAACAAAAAATCCAGTTGGGAAATGTATGATAAAAACCATCACGGGGACTTCCCTGGTGGTCCAGGGGTTAAGAATCCTGCTTGCACAGGACAGGGCTCACGTTCGATCCCTCGGTTGGGGACATAAGGTCCCACATGCCATCAGGCAGCTAAGCCCACGTGCCACAACTACTGAGCCCCTGCGATGCAACTAGAGAGAAGCCCTCGAGCCACAGCAAAGATCCTGAATGCCACAGCTAAGACCGAACATAGCAGGGGAAAGAAAAGAAAGCACATCCCGGCCACTTCACACTCAATAGG
>NW_011494793.1:873096-882410 GCF_000754665.1 Bison bison bison | reverse complement strand
CAATAGGATGGCTTTTTTTTTTTTTTTTAATCAGAAAATAACAAGTGTTGTAGAGGATATAGAGAACCTAGCACCTTTGTGTGCTGTTGGTAGGAATGTAAAACGGCACGGCCAGTGTGGGAAAAGAGCTGGCAGTTCCTCAGAAATTAAACACAAAATTACCAAATGATTGAGCAATTCCACATCCAAGCATATATCCAAAAGAACCGAAAGTGGGGTTTCAAGGAGATATTTGTACCCCCATAGTCACAGCAATGACAGAGGATGAGATGGTTGGATGACATCGCTGACTCGATGGACACGAGTTTGAGCAAACTCCGGGAGATGGTGATGGACAGGGAAGCCTGGAGTGTTGCAGTCCATGGGATCGCAAAGTCGGACAAGACTGAGTGACTGAACTGAATGGAACTAATATTCACAGCAGCATTACTTCCAATCAACAAAAGGTAGAAACAACTCAAGAGTCCATTGAAGAGTTAATGGATGACCAAAGAATGGCCCATCTACACAATGGAACACGAGAGATGCAGGTTGGATCCCTAGGTCAGGAAGATCCCCTGGAGGAGGGCATGGAAACCCACTCCAGTATCCTTGCCTGGAGAATCCCATGGACAGAGGAGCCTGGCAGGCTACAGTCCATAGGGTCACAAAGAGTCAGACACAACTGGAGTGACTTAGCACACACATACACACAACGAAACATTATTCAGCCTTAAAAAGGAAGGATATTCTGACATGGATGAACTGAGGACTGTATGTTAAGTGAAATAAGTACTCACAAAAAGGACAAATATCGCATGAGTCCACTTACATGGGTCCCTAGAATGGTCAAATTCCTAGAGATAGAAAGTAGAAGGGTGAGTGCCAGGGGCTTAGGGAGGGGGAAAAAGGAGCGAGTGTTTAATGAGGACGGAGGTTCAGTTTGAGAGGACACACAAGTTATGAAGATGAATGGGGTTGATGGTCGTGCAACGGGGTGTGAATGGACTTAATGCTGCTGACCTGGACAATTAAAATGGTTCATTTTATGTTACGGGCATTTTGCCACACTTTAAAAAAATACAAACAAAATTCCATCCTGGACAGAGTATCACCTGAGGACACAAGAGATCCTTCAAACTCCAGGCCAGAGGGTGGGCCAAACCCTGCTCAACGACTTTCCCTGAGAGCTAAGAATGGTTTTTGTAAAACCATTGATGTTTTTAAATTGATATGTGTAATTAGTGGGATGACAGGAAATGCTGACTTTGAACCCCAACTGAGCCCTAAATGTTATCTGCCTGATCAAGACTTCCCCGGCTTTCTCATGAGTAGACCTAACTTACAAAAAGCTGTGCTCAGTTATTATCATATGAGTTTCACTAATTAAAAAAAAAAATCTGTGGGAACGTTTTCTCCCTTGTTATATTAAATGTCATGGGCTTCCCAGGTGGCGCTAGTGGTAAAGAGCCTGCAGGTTCGATCCCTGGGTCCAGAAGATCCCCTGGAGTAGGAAACGGCTACCCACTCCAGTATTCTTGCCTGGGAAATCCCATAGACAGAGGAGCCTGGTGGGTTACAGTCTATGGGGTTGCAAAGAGTCAGATACGACTGAACACCATCTATCTATACTGTCAACATAATTTCCTCAATTTTGCCTAATATGTTTCCTATGTGGCCCTTTCTAGAATAAGATACTGGAGGAATTCCCTGGCAGTCCAGTGGTTAGGACTCTGTGACCTCACCGCTGAGGGCCTGGGTTTGATCCCTGGTCTGGGAACTAAGATCCCACAGGCTGCATGGCAAGGCTAAAACAATAAAAATAAACTTTAAAAAGTTTTTTTAAATAGAATACATCGCTGGGCTGAAGTGAGAGGAAGGGCTCTGCCTTGGTAGTTTTTACTCCTAAACTCTCCCAGATTCAATCCAAAGTTCTAGAAGCTGGAGCTAGGAGAAAGCCCTCAGCTATAACAGGAAAGGTGTGTGAGTGACTCAGTGAAGACACTGGGCTTCTAGAAGTGGGTGCAGAGTAGACCGCACCTCCCCCGTCCCGCCGTCTCCGCACCACTCACCCATGCCTCGGAGCTCCACTGCCGGGCGGCACAGCTGGAGAGCTTCCCGGACCAGGCTGACCTCAGGGCAGTCCATGTATGGGGCGCACAGGTCAAAGTCTTCCAGCAGGCCCTCGATGCCCCCAGAGAGGCCCCGGCAGCAAATCCAGGTCATGCTGCCTGTGGGCAGAAGGGGGCGCTGTGGGGAGCCTGCAGCTTCTTTCAGCGCATCGTGGGAGGTGGCTTCTCAGCTCCTTCTTTCTCTGAGGTTCTCACTCGCAGCCTCACTGACATTCGGGGCTGGGTCGTATTCCGTGGTGGGGCCATTAGGTAGGGTGGACGAGCAGTGTCCCTGGTCTCCACCCACTAGATGCTAGGGACGCCTCCCAAGTGATGACCGTCGGAAAGATGCATATTGTCAAGTGTCCCTTAGGAAGCAGAGTCATCCCTGGTTGAGAATGATAGGAATGGATGGATGGATGAGAATGAATGAAGAGATGGATGGATGGATGGGGAGAGAGAGAGAGAGAGGGATAGATAGATAGAAAGATGGATGGACGGATGGACAATGGACAGACAGATAGACAGACATAGATGGTAGATGGTTGGGTAGATCCCCTGGAGTAGGAAATGGCAACCTGCTCCAGTATTCCTGCCTGGAAAATTCCATGAACAGAGGAGCCTGTCGGGCTATATAGTCCATGGGGCTGCAAAGAGTCGGACAGACACACCTGAGCAGCTGAGCGTGCACACACACACACACACACACACACACACACACGGTAGATTGATAGGCAAATAGGTGGATGGATGGATAGATAGATATAAAGATGATAGATACAATGGTAGAGAGAGAGAAATTTAGGTAGGTTGGTAGGTAGATAGTTATGATAGATATTGGATAGATAAATATAAAGATGATAGATACAGATGGTAGAAGGAGATATATATGTTAGATGAGATTTTATGTTTATATATATATATATATAGAGAGAGAGAGAGAGAAAGACATGATAGATGTGGGCAGATTATAGATAGATGCAGATAGATAGGCAGAGAAGGCAATGGCAACCCACTCCAGTGTTCTTGCCTGGAAAATCCCAGGGACGGAGGAGCCTGGTGGGCTGCTGTCTTTGGGGTCACACAGAGTCGGACACAACTGAAGCGACTTAGCAGCAGCAGCAGCAGATAAATAGGCGGTAGATAGATACTAGATAGACAGCCGTATATGGTAGATGAATAGAGATGGTAGGTGATAGACTGACAGGTAGACAGGGCCTCTCTCATTCTAAGGCAGTCTCTCATCCTCTATACTGTCAGCTAGCCCTAGATGCCAGCTGCAACCGAAGTATCTCCAGACATCACCTAGGGTCCCTTGATGGGTGTGTATGTCGGGGCGGTGACGGTGCAGAACCGCCCCTGGTGAGAACTAGTGCCTTAAAAAGTGCCAGAGATTTTAACCTTCACGCTTCCACCTTGTCAGGCTCCAGAAAGTGGGAGCACCAGACGGTCAGGGACCCACGCAAGCCCCTCCGAGACCTTACCCAGAACCTCCTGCTTCAGCTCCTCGATACGGCCGGCATGGAGCAAGTGGTAGGGTAACTCCTTCAGCTTCCTCAGGTTTGCAACCGTGTCCGAGAACCACAGGGGCTGAGGGGCCACCTGCAGAGGAGGAGAGAGCTGGCAGCCAGGCCACTAAGACACAATCTCATTCATTCACTCCACAAACATGGGCCAGGCCAGGTACCAGGTGATGCTGGAGGGACAGTGACACGATTTCAGATGGGGACACCCACACATACCCACACACAGGACATACCCACACACAGGCTGGGATAGGAGGGGTCTGGGGCTCCGGGAATCCAAGGGGCATTGAAACTGGGTCTCACAGGGTAAGTAGGAGCCTGTCTGGCAAAATACATTGGAAATGATGGCATTTCAGAGCAAGGGAGCATCATGTGCCCAGTGGTGGGAGAGAGCAGGATCAGAGTTTGGGAAGGCTGAATTATAAGACAGAGTGAAGGATCATGGTTGGGATGAGACTAGGGAGGATGTCGATAGTAGACAACAAAAGCACCGAACATCAGGCTGGGGAGATTGGACTGGAGACAGAGGGTGCTGGGGAGCCATGTGAGATATCAGAGGAGAGACATGATCAGATTGGATGGTCAGGGGCATTGCTGGGGAAGAGGGACTGGAGTGGGAGGTCCTGAGGCTGTGAAACCAGGAAGAGGGGCAAGCCACATCCTAAAGAGATGAGGCTGAGCCTGCAGGAGTTCTGGGCGCACAGCAGAGCGTCTATGAGAAACCAGAGAGGAGAAAGAATCAGGCCTGGCCCTGCCTCTGGCCTCCCTGTCCCGGAGGGAAAATGCAAAAGAGAAATCAAACTATAATAAAAGACTCAAAAGTGTATTCCCTAGCTGTCGTCACTGTGCTATGTTTAGGGCAAATGTTAACAATAGGGAAGTCTAAAAGAAGTGTCCACGGGAACTCTTACACTCATGGCAACTAGTCTGTGACTCTAAAATGATCTTGAAACTAAAAGCTTCTTTTAAAAAGTCTGAGCTCTGGACTTCCCTGGTGATCCAGTGGTTAAGAATCTGCCTGCCCATTCAGAGAACATGGGTTCAATCCCTGGTCCGTGAAGATTCCATGTGCAGAGGAACAGCTAAGCTCGAGTGCTGCCACTACTGAAGCCCATACGCCTAAAGCCCATGATCCGCAACTAGAGAAAGACCGCTTGCAGCAACGAAGACTCAGCACAGACAAGAATAAAATAAATACACAGTCTGAGTTCTGACTCGGAGAGAAGGGCACATGGAGTAAAGAACAAGTAGTCAAGGGAATTCCCTGGCAGTTCAGTGGTTAGGACTCTGCGCTTCCACTGCAGGGGACACGGGTTTGATCCTTGGTTTGGAAACTAGATCCCATAAGCTGCGTGGCATGGCAAAAAAAAAGAAAAAGAACAAATAAGCAAAAGGAAGGAAATTAGGGAAGACTTACTGAAGGAGAGGCATTTGAGCTGTGCCTCGAGGTATTTGAAAGGCAAAAAAAAAAGAGGTGGCAACTTGTAAGCTAAGGACCCAAGTCTTAGAGCTCCTGAGTACAAAAGAAAGACGGAGGAAATACGTGAATAGTGACTGGAAGTCTGGGAGCAGCTCTTCAGAGCAGGGACTTGTGGGTTTAGCTTTTATTTTACTGTTTGATCCTCTCTGTGTTCTCCAACAATTACACACTACTCTCCTAGGTGGGAAACGAAATGAGTGTTATTTTTAAAGTGAGTAACACTTTGGGAGAACCAATGATTGAAAATTGAGTTGTATCAGGGGATTCACAAGGAAAACATCAACACCCCCACCACTCACACACACACACACACACACACACACAAAACAAGGAGGAAACTTGTGTGTTTCAGGATGAATCAGATCATAAGGAATTAAAATTCTGGGATGCCATGACTTTGGAGATAAGCTTTTAATGTTGTGATTTTGTTTTCTCATCCTGAAAGTTAGTGGAGCATCAATTCCTCATCTGCTGCTCCCCACCCTTCAAATAATGTTTGGGGACTTTCCGTCCTTTGTGAGCAAAGAAGGAAAGGAGGCAGAGTGTGTCTGGGTTGGAAATAGGGAATGGAAGGGGGCACGTGGCCCCAGCCTTGCGGGCACAGAAGTGCGGAGGCTGAGAGTGGGGAACAGGGGCCCCCGGACACCTCACCTTGCGGTCCAGGTTCAGGGGTTTTCCCACGAGTGGCAGGGTGATGAGTTTCTTGATGCCCTGGCTCCAGGCCCCCGAGAAGAAGTCGGCCAAGACTCCGTGACTCTTGGCTTTCTCAGGCCCAGACAGGTAGAGCTCTCGGACCACCTCGGTCAGCTGTCTGCAGAGAGGAGACATGGGCTGATGGGCCTGGGGCACAGGCTGGGCTCAGAGGTGGTGACTGGCCACCACTTCAGGAAGTGGTTCCCAAGTGCCAGTCCATCCTAAACTCCTTCTAGATGCTTGCTGGCTCAGCTGGCTGCCTACACTACTTGGTACCTACCATTTAGCTCTAAATCAGCCCATCTTACCTTTTTCTTAAGTAATTTTACTTTAAAAAGGAATATTTGATAAACAACAAGACCTACTGTATAGCACAGGGAATTGTATCTTATAATAATCTATAATCGAAAAGAATCTGAAAAAGAATATATATAAAAATATACTGATATATATAAATATATATTAATATATAAGACAAAATATATAAGTATAAATAATATATAAGATAATTTATATACAAAAAACTTATATAATATAATAATATATAAGGTAATGTATATATAAGTACTAATTTGTATATAAAACATATATAATATATATGTTTTTATATATGTTATTTATATATAACATATGTGTGTGTATATATATATAACATATATAATATATGTATATATCTGAATCACTTTGCTGTTTTCTTGAAACTAACACAAAACTGAATTAACTATGGTGGTGGTTTAGTTGCTAAGTCATGTCTGACTCTTGGGAACCCATGGACTATAACCCTCCAGACTCTGTCCATGGGATTTCCAATTTAAAATCAGAGAATTTGGGTTCCTCAATAATTAAACATAAAACAAGTTACTGTATGATCCAGAAATTTCACTCCAGACTATATACCCCCCAAAGAATGGAAAAGCAGGCGTTCAAATAAAAACTTGTGCATGCCTATTCACAGCAGCTCTAGTCACAGTCACCAAAAGGTAGAAACAGCCACGTGTTCATCAACGAATGAGTGAATAAACAGAATGTGATCCATGCCTGCAGGGGAATATCATTCAACCATAACAATGAATGAAGCGCTAACACGTGCTGTGACACAGACAGACCATGAAAATGTCACGCTGAGTGAGATAAGCCAGACGCAATAGACCACACTGTGT
Source organism: Bison bison bison (assembly GCF_000754665.1). NCBI lineage: Eukaryota > Metazoa > Chordata > Mammalia > Artiodactyla > Bovidae > Bison > Bison bison. The sequence continues at coordinate 875,461 of NW_011494793.1, read as the reverse complement.
GCGATCACGTCCATATGAAATGTCCAGCACAGGCAAATCCGTAGACAGAAGGCAGGCTCAAGGTTGCCAGGCACTGGGGGAGCAGGGACTGGGGAGTGGCTGCTAATGGGGATGGGGTACCTTTTAGGGCAGTGGGAATGTTCTGGAAGTAGAGGTGATAGTTGTACAACATGTGAATATGCCAAATGCCACTCAACTGTTCTGCTTTCAAATGATGAATTTCGTGTGAATTTCTCCTCACTTTAAATAAGCAGTTCATTGTGGGAGCTCCCTGGTAGTCCAATGGTTAGGACTCTGCCATTTCACTGCCGAGGGCTTGAATTCAATTCCTGGTCAGGGAGCTAGGAGCCCACAAGACGTGTGGTGTGACTAATAATGATAACAAACAAGTTAGCTGTGTTAGAGCTTGTGGTCGGGGGGAGACCCTTGCTTGCTGTGCTAAGTGGACTTGATTCCCTGGGAATGGGGAGTGAAGAAGGATCTGGAACGAAGAGGAACCCGATCAGGGAGTCCTTGCTCTTGGCGTCCCACCCAGACAGTGTCACCAACCCGCTCGACTCACCTGTGAGCAATGGCCAGAAGGGTGAAGCCGTCCACGGGCCGCCTGGCCAAGCAGTTACCCAGATCTCGACGAAGCCTCACCCACAGCAGGGGCGGGAAGCGCAGAAGCTCTTTGCTGGGTGGGGTCCAGTCTTGGTACACGCTCTGCAGGACCTCATCATCCAAGGACAGAACATCCTTTAGCTCCGCCTCTGAGAGCCCATGCCTGTGAAAAGGACGGACGGGCGTGGGGGCACACCTGTGTCTCCTGCGCTTGGAGAAGGCAGAAGCCGAGCGAGGGACAGATGTGACCAGCTCTATGGCATCCTGCCCATCACTGAAGGGTTCACCATGGAGATCAGCGTTTGGACAGAGCCCACTGTTAGCTGGTACTCATACCTGGTTCCAGCTGTACCCATTAAGTAAGACATTTCCTGATCTTTCTTTCCTTCTCACACCTACAGAACCCTGAACCATCCCTCCCCCAATCTCAGATGAGTCGAGTACCACAGGAAGAGAAGTAACTTGTGAAAATAATGCATAAACCACCCCATGTGTTCTTGCCTGAAAAAGGAAGTGGCTTTAAACATGATGAGCATCGGACTGGAATGGACTTCATAATACCTGCAAGCATTTGCCTGGAAAAACTAAGGGACTTGGCCACAAATTTCCTCTGGGTTGGAGAACAAGCAGAGTTCATTTCAAAGCAGATGAGAGAGAGAGGCTGGCTTCTGCTTACAAAGAATACAAACACCTTGTGTGTGTGCATTTAATTCCCTGATATTGATTAGTCTTCATTTTGCTGGAACCGCTTCCCACATTCTTTACACATACAGAATGCCTGCTCACTTGGAATTTCCTGTTGTCCAACGAGGTAGATATTAACATCAGTATTCTCTGAGATCTCTTCCACTGAGTTCATCTCATCTTTGACAGTCACAGCTATGTCAATGGTGGTGTTCTCCACAATTTCCCCACTGGAGTAGCCAGGCCATCTCCCTAATCTGCCTTTCTCCTCTTGACAGGTCTTTCCAAACCAATATTCCTGGGAGCCACAACACGAGGGTTTACATGGGGTGGTCCAGTGTTTCCTCAAACATTTCCTCTTTCAAAATAGAATCTTCTGGGATTTCCCTGGCAGTCCAGTAGTTAAGACTCTACTTCCAATGCAGGGGGCACAGCTTTGATCCCTGGTCGGGGAATTAAGATGCCACCTACCTCGAAAGTGAAAGTGAAAGTCGCTCAGTTGTGTCCGACTCTTTGCGACCCCATGGACAATACATATAGTCCATGGAATTCTCCAGGCCAGAACACTGGAGTGGGTAGCCTTCCTCTTCTCCAGGGGATCTTCCCGACCCAGGGATCGAACCCAGGCCTCCCTCATTGCAGGTGGATTCTTTACCAGCTGAGCCACAAGGGAAGCCCAAGAATACTGGAGTGGGTAGCCTATCCCTTCTCCAGGGGATCTTCCCAACCCAGGAATTGAACTAGGGTCTCCCGTATTGCAGGCAGATTCTTTACCAACTGAGCTATGAGGGAAGCCACATACCTCGAGGTGCAGCCATAAGGAAAAAAAAGAATAAAATCTTCTTTCTCAATCTTCAGTATACTCTCGAAACAAACCAGGCTTCAGTTCAGTTCAGTTCAGTTCAGTTGCTCAGTCGTGTCCGACTCTTTGCAACCCCATGAATTACAGCATGCCAGGCCTCCCTGTCCATCACCAACTCCCGGAGTTCACTCAGACTCAAGTCCATCGAGTCAGTGATGCCATCCAGCCATCTCATCCTCTGTCGTCCCCTTCTCCTCCTGCCCCCAATCCCTCCCA
>NW_011494793.1:868955-872678 GCF_000754665.1 Bison bison bison | reverse complement strand
TTTCATGGCTGCAGTCACCATCTGCAGTGATTTTGGAGCCCCCCAAAATAAAGTCTGACAGTGTTTCCACTGTTTCCCCATCTATTTCCCATGAAGTGATGGGACCGGATGCCATGATCTTCATTTTCTGAATGTTGAGCTTTAAGCCAACTTTTTCACTCTCCACTTTGACTTTCATCTAGAGGCTTTTTAGTTCCTCTTCACTTTCTGCCATAAGGGTGGTGTCATCTGCATATCTGAGGTGATTGATATTTCTCCCAGCAATCTTGATTCCAGCTTGTGTTTCTTCCAGCCCAGCGTTTCTCATGATGTACTCTGCAGGCTTAGATTCTCTCTTTGCGGTTTCGGGCACAATGAATGACTTGTCCACCAGATCAAAAAAATGGGACATCCTAAGAGGCTTTCACCCTGGATATCCAAGGGAAGCACAGCCCCACACTTCTCTGGCATCACACCCTTGCACCGGGCCCTCTTGGTAGGGACCAGGCCAGTGCATTCATTCTCAGAGAAGCAGAGGGCTGCATTCTGGAAGGCCACTGACATCAGTAAAGCATGGGTACTTTTGCTTAACCCCTGTTCATGGAGTGTTATGTCTGTGCTGCCCCCTGGAGGACAGAGAGCTCGGGGCCCACAAAGCTGATCTTCCAGTGCAGAGAGCCACATAGAAAATAACTGGGAAAAAAGAAACAGCAACACCAGTTGCTAGGAAGAAGATAAGCCAACTCACAGGAAGGAGAGGACAAGGTAAGTGGCAGGGAGAGATGGTTCTCGGAGCATGTGAGTCCCTCTGATAACGTGCCCTCGAGAGCTGGAATTGTGCAGGAGGGGGCCTTCTTCCGTTTGTCAGATGGGGAAACTGAGGTTTGCATATTCATGGTCCTGGATGGCCAGGGGGAGAGGAATTCAATTCCATCCCTGCTCTTGAAGATGTTGTGTCTCATCGAGTCTAGAGCCACGATGTCCAGTATAGTTGTCACCAGCCACACACAGTCATTGAAAGGTAAAAATTAATGAAGTTTAAAATCCGGTTTCTGGGATGGATAAGCTGGCTTTCAAGTGTCTATTTGCCACACGTGGCTCGTGGTTACCACGGTGGACAATGAGATATAGAGCATTGCCCTCATTGCCAATATTCTACTGGACGGTGCTAGAGATGAGCGCTGGGGGGTGTGCCTAAGGTCACAACTGAACCACTAGGTTAAGAGCCCTTCTCCATCCCCAGAGACATGCCTGTGACAATGTGGACCCAAAGCAGGCACCTCACCTGCCCCCCAACATGGGACCTGCCTTTCCTGCACTGCAGACAAGCTCTGTGTGTGAGGTCGCACCACTCTGCATTTGGTGCTGGCTGAGGGACCTTGGCCAGGTGATGTCTATTTGCAAGTATAGTCTCATTCTTCCTTTCAGCAGCCCTATACAACAGACACTCAGCTACCCACTCTGTACAGAGGGTGTTTGAAAAGGCCACAATGCATGGCTAACAGAGTTTCTCAGCCTCCCACCGTGATGCTAAGGGTCAGATCATCTAGGATGATAGTGGAATTCCTAGCCTCCAACCACTAGGTGTCAGCAGCATGATAGACAGATGAGAGATGATGTGATGTGCTGTGTTGTCACTTCAGGCGTGTCTGACTCTTTGTGACCCCATGATTGTAGCCCACCAGGTTCCTCTGTCCATGGCATTCTCCAGGCAAGAATACTAGAGTGGGTTGCCACTCCCTTCTCCAAGGGATCTTCCCAACCCAGAGATTAAACCCTCATCTCTTACATCTGCTGCATGGCCAGGAGCGTTCTTTACCGCTAGAGCCGCCTGGGAAGCCCTGACAGATGACAGATAGATATGTATTGCTGTAGTTGTTCAGTCACTAAGTCGTCTAACTCTTTGCAACTCTTTGCAGGCCTGTGGACTGCAGCATGCCAGGCCTCCCTGTCCCTAACCATCTCCTGAAGTTCACCCAAGTCCATGTCCATTGAACTGGTGATGCGACATAGACAGATCCATAGACAGGCAGAAGGAAAGGGAGATAACCTAGACAAATGCATGGAGACGGAAAGCAGATTCATGGCTGCCGGGGACTGGGAGAGGAGGAGGAGGAGTGACTGCCGACAGGGACAGGGCCTCCCTTGCAGGGTGAGGACCCATTCCTCACGGTTAGTGGTAGCACAACCCTGCGAATGTACTAAATGCCGCCAAACCAGACACTTCAAAAGAGTGAACTTTATGATGTGAATGATACTAGGTTGAAAAGTGTTCCTCAAAAATCATGCCCATGGGGACCCTGTGCATAGGACCTTATTTGAAACCAGTCTTTGGGGAAGTGGTCAAGATGAGGTCCCACTGAGACGGGCTGGGACCTGGGACTTGGGGGCCCTTTGCTGTGGTGCTTGCACCTGGACAAACATCTCCTCGAACAACAGAATACAAACAAACTATGAAGAACTGAAAATAGCTTCATGCATGCACCACTGGGGAAATTATGGATAAGACAGAAAAAGACCAAAAACCCAACTGCCACTTCTGAAGAGCTGGGAGCAAAAGCAGGGTGTTTCACACCACCAAAGGGGTGGACAAACCACCTAAGCTACCCCTCCAGCCTGACACCTACCTTCACCCAAATAAGGAACCAGCTCACTGGGAGCAGGCAGCAAGGGAGCTTGTCATTTGTGCCCCCTCCCCACTGCTGCAGCAATGCATGCATGCTAAATTGCTGCAGTCGTGTCCGACTCTTTGCAACCCCATGGACAATAACCCACCAGGCTCTTCTGTCCATGGGATTTCCCAGGCAAGAATACTGGAATGGATTGTCATGCCCTCCTCCAGGGGATCTTTCTGACCCAGGGATCGAACCCAGAGTCTCTTGCCTCTCCTGCATTGGCAGGCAAGTTCTTTACTACCAGTGCCACCTAGAAAGCCTGTGCTCACAGCAGAAGTACCAGTAAATTCTTGCCTGGATTTCTTGGCCTCTGATCAATTTCTATTGATTGAGAAGGCCAAGAACCCTGGTCAGTAACAATACCGGATAGGAGTAGACCCTAATCCAATGAGTGATGTCCTTCCAAGAAAGAGGGAAATTCAGAGAGACACACAGGGAGGAGACCACAAGATGACAGAGGTGGAGACTGGAGTGATGCTTCTACAAGCCAAGGAATGTTGAGCATGGCCAGCAACCCCAGAAATGAAGGAGAATGCCTAGAACAGATTCTCCTTCAGAGCCTCCAGGAGTGTGGCTCTGCTGACACCTTGATTCCGACTCTGGCCCTCAGAACTGTGAGAGAAAGACTTCCATTGCTCTAAGGCACCTAGGTTGTGATTTGTTATGGCAGCCCTTGGAGAAGAATGCACGCATACTATCTCAGTTCAAAACAGAGTGAACCCAGCAGAGACTCACCGGGAAGACACAATGTAGCCCAGCACGCGGGCCACTAGGAGCCGCCCGTGTGTCTGCTCCAGGCGGGCACACAGCTGTTGCATCGCCTCCTTAGCAGTGGAGGCCAGCGGGGCTGGCACAGTGAAGGAGGCCCACTTCCGGGCCTCCTCGAAAGCCAGCCTCAGCCGCCCTGGGTGTCCACACTCTGGGAGGCTGGCCCAGAGCATGTCCCTCTGCACCTGACTCAGTGTCCTCCTCGAGGCAGACAGCAGGAGCTGGATCATCTCTTGCCCTTGGTTTCCGGAGAGGGGTTTCACCTCCCAGTAAGCCTCTCGGTCCGTGAGCACCTGCTGAA
>NW_011494793.1:868612-868810 GCF_000754665.1 Bison bison bison | reverse complement strand
ACTCAAAGTTTCGGCTGGAGATGGTGTGGAGAAGGATGTGGAAAAACTGGACCAGCCTGGTGTGGGCCTCTAGGACCTGGGCAGGGGGCAGGGGCAGCCCGTAGGCCAGGCACACCTGGAAGCAGATGCTCTGGAGCAGGCCTCGGGCCTCAGAGCTCATCTGTGACGTCCCCAGAAGCCGCAGAATGCTCACTGTCT
>NW_011494793.1:865947-868512 GCF_000754665.1 Bison bison bison | reverse complement strand
AGCTCCTGGCGCCCACAGAAGGTCCGGTTGACCTCGGCACTGAGCCCCAGGTGGTGGCGGATCTCCTGGTAGAGCCATGCCAACTCCTGCCTGCCTGCCTCCAGCTCCCGGAGGCACTCAAGAACCTGATGGTTGGCCCTGGCCACAAACTGCTCCCCCAGCTCCTTCAGGTATCGGGCATGAGCCTTGTTTTTGGGGTTCACCAGGTCTCGGCTCCACGCTAGGTGGTGGGCCTTGAGAACTCCAGGCTGCCGGTCAGCGATGCGCCCCTTGAGGTTGCTGAGAAGGTTCTGGGCATCCGTGTCCAGGCAACCATCTGCAAGACGGTCCACCATTCTGAGGGCACAGTCTTCCAGGATGTGTTTATTGAGGTCTTGGATCTCTCTCAGGAAGACTGTTGCCCCGTGATCCCCAACCGTTGAGCTCAGCAAGGCCCGTTCTATTTCCCACTCAATGACTGCAAAAGTAGAAGAGAGTGCGGTCAGCATTATGTCATCAGCTGGCTCAAATGGGGACACTTGGGAGACACATTCCAGGAATGAGAACACTGGAATTCAGGCTTAACGTGGGCCAGAGTTACTTGGCATAACTATAGACAACATCCAAAATAATGGGCTCCAGTGTGTTCCAACAAAACTTTTTCATAAAAACAAGCAGTGGGCCAGGTTTGCCTTGAGGCCACAGTTTGCCAGAGTCACTTGGGGGCTCACAAAAACCTACATGGCTGGACCCTGCCTCCAGAAGTTCTGATTCTGCATGTCGGGGTAGGGCCTATGGTTTGAATTTCCAACAAGCTCCCAGGTGATGCTGAGGCTGGGGTTCAGAGGCCACACCAAGAGTGGCATTGAGTTAGCCACTACTCGAGAAGAGCTGACTCATTGGAAAAGACTCTGATGCTGGGAAAAACTGAAGGCAAAAATGGGGCAGCACAGGATGAGATGGTTAGATAGCATCACCAACTCCAGGGACACGGGTTTGAGCAAACTCTGTGAGATACTGAAGGACAGAGGAGCCAACATGTTGCAGCCCATGGGACTGCAAATAGTCAGACATGACTTAGCAACTGAACAACAACAACAAAATCAAAGATACCTTGGTGTGGGCAACACACAGATTGTGTGAAGCAGTGTGTATGTGAAGCAGTCTCATCATAAAACAATGCCATCAAACTCAAAATAGTTAAATATGGAGTTTATACAGCTCTTAGGTATGGCCCCCAAAGAACTGAAAACAAAAGCTCAAACACTTGTATGCAGGAATTGTTCATTTCAAAAAGGTTAATGTCATGCCATGTGAAAGCAGCCATAGATAACTTACAAACTAATGTGCTTGAGTGTGTTCCAATAAAACTTTATTTATAAAAACAAGCAGTGGGCTGGGTTTGGGCCTTGGGCCATGGTTTGCTAACTCCTGTCCCAGAGCATGCAGCAGCTGCCCTGAGGACCTGTATCTTCTAGAGCCAAGAGCCCACATTGACTTCTCCTCGGACGCCTTTGTTTTGAAATCGCAATCAGGTTTGAGTTATTTTTGAAGCTGCTCTGGGCTCATCAGAGGCTCCCAGATCTCTGCAGATGAGTGAGTCAGGACCTTGGAGACAGGACTCAGTCTCAGAGCCAAAGACAAGAGCCACTCAAAAGTCCTCCTTGGTCTGACCCCACAACCCCTTTAGCCTCATGAATGGAGATCAGAGATGAAGGCAACTCGCAGTCCTTAAATGGGATGCTTCTTGGACACATTTTGGCATGAACCAATCCAAGACTGTCTGTCTGCCAGCAATAGGCTGTGTGACCTTGGGAAAAATCACTGCACCTCTCTGAGTCTCTGTTTCCTCCTTTTAACAAGAGTACTAATCCCAAAATTGAAAGGGCTGCTATGGGGATTTTCTATGAAATAATGCTTGTGAAAAGCTGAGCATATTATGCTGAAGGAACAAAAGGTTTCAGTCTGCGATTTTATTTTCTGTGACATGGTCGAAATAAAAGAAATGAGATGGAGTTGGATTAGGGCCTGCCAAGGCTGGGGTTTGTGGGGAGGGGTGAGTGTAGCTCTAAATGGCAGTGGGAGGGACCCTGTGGTCAGGGAACAGTCCTTGTGTATCAACCATGGTGGTTACTTGAAGCTATACAGGTGATAAAATTGCAGAGAAAGAAAAGGCTCATACACACACATGCACAAACGGTTTCTGTTACTCTCTCTGTATTCTAACAATGTCCACTTCCTGGTTATAATATTGTACCCTAGTTATGCAAGATGTTACCTTTGGGGAAATCTGAGTAAAGGATACATGAAACCTCTTCCTCTTTTTTTTTTTTTCAATTTCCTATGAAACTCTATTTCAAGACAAAAAAAATTTTTTTAAGAAAGTTTAGCAAGGTGCCTGAAAAATAATATGGTCTAAAGATACTGTCTATGACACGCCTCTGACCTCCACACCCATTTGTGCTTTCTGCTGCTGCTGCTGCTGCTGCTAAGTCACTTCAGTCGTGTCTGACTCTATGCGACTCCATAGATGGCAGCCCACCAGGCTCCCCCATCCCTGGGATTCTCCAGGCAAGAACACTGGAG
>NW_011494793.1:840065-865847 GCF_000754665.1 Bison bison bison | reverse complement strand
CAAAAGGTTTCAGTCTGCGATTTTATTTTCTGTGACATGGTCGAAATAAAAGAAATGAGATGGAGTTGGGTTAGGGCCTGCCAAGGCTGGGGTTTGTGGAGAGGGGTGAGTGTAGCTCTAAATGGCAGTGGGAGGGACCCTGTGGTCAGGGAACAGTCCTTGTGTATCAACCATGGTGGTTACTTGAAGCTATACAGGTGATAAAATTGCAGAGAAAGAAAAGGCTCATACACACACATGCACAAACGGTTTCTGTTACTCTCTCTGTATTCTAACAATGTCCACTTCCTGGTTATAATATTGTACCCTAGTTATGCAAGATGTTACCTTTGGGGAAATCTGGGTAAAGGATACATGAAACCTCTTCCTCTTTTTTTTTTTTTTTCCAGTTTCCTATGAAACTCTATTTCAAGATAAAAAAAAAATTTTTTTTAAGAAAGTTTAGCAAGGTGCCTGAAAAATAATATGGTCTAAAGATACACGCCTCTGACCTCCACACCCACACACACTGCCTTATCCCTGCTGATGTCTAGGAATTTCTATTTGTTCTTTCAAAAGGGGCTTACTAGTGGGTGAGGTTTGACATGATTGCTTAGTGATCTTATTGAATAAGATCACGGCCGAGACAGGACCTTTCAGATCTCCATAACAACTCCCCTAGGTACTACTTCTGACTAGTTCCATTTTGGGAGAAGGCGATGGCACCCCACTCCAGTACTCTTGCCTGGAAAATCCCATGGATGGAGGAGCCTGGTAGGCTGCAGTCCATGGGGTCGCTAAGAGTCGGACACGACTGAGCGACTTCACTTTCACTTTTTACTTTCATGGATTGGAGAAGGAAATGGCAACCCACTCCAGTGTTCTTGCCTGGAGAATCCCAGGGATGGGGGAGCCTGATGGGCTGCCGTCTATGCGGTCTCACAGAGTCGGACACGACTGAAGCAACTTAGCAGCAGCAGCAGCAGTTCCATTTTACAGATGAAGAAACAGAGGCTCCAAGCCTGCCAGAGGTCATGCGCTGGAAAGGGGCAGGGCTGAGATGCTAATCTGGGCCCATCCCAAAGTACAGACCCCAGATGCTGAGTATGACCTCAGGGTCAGATTTCTCTCTGAGAACAATTGGCACACTTGGCTCTCTGTCGTAGAGCAAGCTGTTGTCGGGAGCCGCGTTAGGCATTACTGACAAAATGGAGGCATGGCCCTAAACCCCCTCCCTTTGTTCCGTAGACACGGACCCGGAATGAAGGAGTTAGGCTTTGTGATTCTGACTTGTTTTTTCCTTTCCTCGGCTGAGTTGACTGAAGAGAATATTAAGGTGCTTATCGTTTTTGAGAGGAGCATAAGAAGGCATAAAGCCTTCTGCAGCTGTGCTCAAAGAATAATTCATAAAGTTAATCACTGACATTTGTTCAAGGACTTTTACAAAAAAGTGTTCCAGGGTGAGCACACAGGCCACAGCTTGAGACCATGGGAGGGATTGCTATCTGAAGCCTATTTGTGAGGAAAGCGTTATGGCAAAGGAGTTTGGTGAATTTAGGGCTTGAGTGAGTGAAGTTGCTCAGTCGTGTCCGACTCTTAGCAACCCTATAGACTGTAGCCTACCAGGCTCCTCCATCCGTGGGATTTTCCAGGCAAGAGTACTGGAGTGGGGTGCCATTTCCTTCTCCAGAGGATCTTCCCCACCCAGGGATTGAACCCGGGTCTCCCACATTGTAGGCAGATGCTTTACCGTCAGAGCCACCAGGAATTTAGGGCTTAGGAATAATTAAAATAGTTAGAAGCCAAAGATTTAAGGGATGCTGTAATGTTAGCATATTCTACTATAGCTTATAGAGATTAGGGACTTTAGCGATATTATTAGCTAGAAGCCCTTTCTAAGAAATAGTGAGCTTAGGATACTAGGGGTAAACAGGACTTAGAAAGATAAGAATTAAACTGAGGAATGTGGTATGCAGCCCAGACATTAGCATGAGCTACAGTGTATTCACAAGGACACATAAGAAAAAGTAGATAAGAGAATCACTGACGAAGGAACCCCTTTTGAGGAGCAACAATGATTTTTGGAGAAAAATAAATCTGGGTCAATGGGAACTAAAAATATCAAACCTCTGACCTAATGCTTTTGTAAGAGTATAAAAAAGAATCATAAGCTTGAAATAAACAGGCAGTCCAAGAAAAATGAGAGGCTGCCTCAGTTTCTCGCCAACACCGCTCACCCCTTCAGGTTGAATCCCTGGCTGCTGGAGCTGGACTCCAGCAAGCTATAGTGACAGGGTAAGTGCTCAACAAACAGTGGACTCAACATTGTTAGACACACAAACGGTGTATCCAAAACCGGTCCGTCATGACTAGTCTTAACCAGTCAAGGTTAGCCCCACCTGTGATGCCAGGTGGGCCTCAGGTGCTCCTGATATGATGGGATGGGGAGGGAATTTCAGCTCTGTGGTCTTCCTCCCCCTCACCTATGCTGCTGCTGCTGCTGCTAAGTCGCTTCAGTCGTGTTCGACTCTGTGGGACCCCATAGACGGCAGCCCACCAGGCTCCCCCGTCCCTGGGATTCTCCAGGCAAGAACACTGGAGTGGGTTGCCATTTCCTTCTCCAATGCATGAAAGTGAAAAGTGAAAGTGAAGTCGCTCGGTCGTGTCCAACTCTTAGCAACCCCATGGACTGCAGCCTACCAGGCTCCTCCGTCCATGGGATTTTCCAGGCAAGAGTACTGGAGTGAGGTGCCATTGCCTTCTCTGCCCCCTCACCTATAATCCCAGTCAAATCATGAGAAAGCACCAACCAAGCCCAGACTGAGGGACATTCTATAAAAGACCTGGCCAGTACTCCTCAAAACAGTCATGAAAACCTGTTGCAGACCAGAGTAGCCTCAGGAGACAAAGGATGAAATGCAAGTGTGGAATCCTGGGACAGAAAGACATTGATGGGAGAACTGTAGAAATCCAAATGAAGTCTGGAGTCTAGTTACTAGTCATGTACAGATAGTAAATATTGATGTTCATTTCTGAGTTCCAGTAAATGTACCTCGATCATACTTACTCTTATATGAGTAAGAGAAATCTACACTATCTTTGTATCTTTATAACGTTGTAACTTTTTTGTTAATCTAAAATTATCCTCAAATAAAATTTTTAAAAATGGATTATCTCCTTACTAGAATTACTATATATACAGTAAATAGCAGTCAATATATTTTAATAAAATACTATTAGTATAAATTACTACATTCAATACCTTTTAATAAATCAATATATGTAATATGTTGATCAAATGAATTTATATATTTTATAGTGTGGGTAATATAAATCCATATATTTAATATTTTATAACATAAATTCATATATTTAATAGTATGGATAACATGAATTCATATAGTTAATAGTTTGGATAATATAAATTCATATATTTAATAATGTGAGGGCTTCCCTGGTGACTTGGTGGTAAAGAATCTGCCTGCCACTGTAGGAGATACGGGTTTGATCCCTGATCCGGGCAGATCCCAGACGCCAGAGCAACTAAGCTGGTGCCCCACACCTATTGAATCTGTGCTCTAGAGCCCGGAAAACGCACCTACTGAGTGCACACTGCAATTACTGAGGCTCTCGTGCCCTAGAGCCTCTGCTTTGCAACAAGAGAAGCCACCGTAATGAGAAGCTGGTGCACCGCGACTGAGGAGCGGCCCCCACTCCCTGCAACTGGAGAAAGCCCGCGCAGTGAGGAAGAAGGCTCCACACGGCCAAAATAATAAATAAAATTATATAAAAAATAAGGTGGGTGATGTAAACTGTCATACTAATAAGGCGTAAACTGACGTTGCTGCTGCTGCTGCTGTCACTTCAGTCGTGTCCGAGTCTGTGTGTTACTTACTAATCCATAAATAATAAGAACCTTTTTCTTACTGAAAGAACCTATTTCTTTCCTGAGTCAGCAAGCAATGGGGCAATGGCTTGATCTCACTGCCTTTTTAGAAACACCTTTCTGCTAGCCCGGTGTGGAGGACGGAAGGGGCAGAGGACGAGGCTCGAGGTGAGAGGTGAGGGAGCAGGTGATGAACTCAGCACAGAGGGGAAACTCTTCTCCCCTCCTTGGGCAACAGAGACTCCTTCTTCCTTCGCTTCAGTTTTCAGAGGCAGGTACATTGATGAAGGACAATTTCCTCAGTAGAAGCCGGCTCTCAGCTAGCCCGGGGTGACCCACTCTTCCAGAAGTTTTCCCAGAACTGTCCTGGGTTTGGCCCTAAGAACCCTGAATCCTGGGAGGGTCTCGGTCCCAGGTGTATGGGGATGGTGGTCATCCTAGGACAAGTCCCCCGAAGCCAGGAGCCTGCCTGAGAGAAGGGAAGGAGCCCGAAGAGAAGAACCCTAAGATGCTGAAATTAACCAGGATGTGACTACACTCTCTTGGATCAGAAAAATAATCTTTCTCAGAACTGGGCCTCCGGGAGCTAGGTTGGTTTAGCATTTATAGAAATGCAGGCGGTGGTGTTTGGATAAAGCCTGACGTGTATTTTGAACCCCTGGGCATTTCCCAGGGACCCTAGGGGAGTCTTGGCAGCCTCACCTGACCGGTGGTAGCGGTACCACCGCTCCTGGCTGATGAGCCCCAGTCTGCGGGCCTCCTGGGCTCCGGAGCGCAGTGCAGAGAGCAGGGTGGCCTCTTCAGGCCCAGAGGCCTCCCCAGTGCCCAGGGCCTGCAGCAGGTAGGCGGGGGGCACCGCGTTCTCGTCTCTCCAGAAGCATCGTGCCACCAGCTCCAGGTCGCGGGGCCTGGCGGTCAGCTGAGCCTTCAGCGCCTCCCACTCCTTTTCCTCGATCCGTGTGGGGACGGGGCAGGGGCCGTACTGGTCACCCACGAGGGCCTGGAGGAGAGAGAGTTGGAGAGGGGTGGTATTGGGCTCAAGTCTCGGCTCAGGCACTTAGCTCAGTGACCCTGGGTGAGGCATGCCGAGCCCTTAAAATGAGCCTGGTGGTTGTTCCACAGAGATAATTAGATTAATGTAAGCAGATCGGTTAGGGGTCCCCAGAGAAAGGGAACCGGTAATGGCTTTCTTGACATAAGAGAAACCATTTTGGCCTAAGCCATTTTGTGATTGAAGCCTGGTCTCAATGCTTGCCCTTGAACACATCTAAGTAATTAATTATCTTAAGGGAAGTGAGACAATGCAGGAATAAAGGAAAAGCAGTCAAGAAACAGTCCAATAGTCCAGTTGTTAGGGGGAACCACTGACTAAAGCCACCCACCCTAGCCAGGCCCAGTAGTGACCACCTGCATGAGTTATCTTAAACAGGGGGTCCTGGTAAGGGATGCAGAATCCCCTGAGGAGGGAAATGTCAAAAGGTGGTTCAGCGGTAAAGAACCTGCCTGCAATACAACAGATGCGGTTCCATCCCTGGTTGCGGAAGATCCCCTGGAGAAGGGGAAGGCTACCCACTCCAGTATTCTTGCCTGGAGAATCCCATGGACACAGGAGCTTGGAGGGCTACAGTCCATGGTGTCGCAAAAACGTCAGACGTGACTTAGCAACGAAACAATACAGAAAGAGACTCTAGTTCAGATATCCTACCAGCCTTCCAGGATCCTTCTCGCTGGGATCCATCTTGGCTGATGTGGTGCATGCACCATCAGGAAGGACCCGGAGTCAGAGTAACTGGCCAGAGACAACCCAGCAACCAAGTCAATTACCATAATACTGGGGGCTGGGAGCCACGTGGCAGGGCAGTTCTCCTGGGTTCCCTTTTACTACTGTTCTCTGCCCAGGCATACTTTCCCAATAAAGTCTCTCGCTTTGTCAACATGTATGTCTCCTCGGACAATTCATTTCTGACTGTTGGACAGGAGCCTGCTCTTGGGTCCTGGAAAGTGTTCCCCTTCTTGCAACACAGTGATAAAACAGACTCCTTGTTAATCTTCAAAGGATATAGATATAATATGTCTTTGAGTTCTGCAGGAACTAAGACTCCTGCCCAGGTGGAATATAGGATGATGGTGTAGACCCTCCTTGACTTCAATCAACCAAAGCTTGGACGCTGTGGACCTTTGTCCCAATTCTAGGCTGAATCACCTCTGCTCAAATCACTTCATGAATATGCATGCCCCCTTGGCTTAAAATTTTCTCAGTTTTGCTGTTCAGGGAGACACTGCTTTGGAAAAAGTCTCTGGTGTTTTCCTGACTTGTTGCAAGTAATAAGTCCTTCCAGGCTTCCCTGGTGGCTCAGTGGTAAAAAATCCGCCTAGCAATGCAAGAGACATGGGTTCGATCCCTGGTTTGAGAAGATTCCACATGCCTCCAGGCAACTAAGCCTGTGCGCTGCGACTACCGAGCCCACGTGTTGCAACTGCTGAAACCCTCATGCCCTGGAGACCCTGTTCTGTGATAAGAGAAGCCACTGCAATGAGAAGCCGGTGAGTAGCTTCTCAGAGAGTAGCCCCTGCTCGCTGCAACTAGAGAAAGCCCACGTGCAGCAACAAAGACCCAGAGCAACCAAAACTAAACTAATTAAAATTTTTAAAAAAGAGTTGATCTGGAAAGGGAGATGGTGAGATCCCCATGCAGAATATCTTCCCCGAATATATATATTGAGCCAAACCCATGACAGCTGCTCAGCAGACAGCAGTGACCAAGACAGGGTTGGGCCCTGCCTTCCTGGACCTTGGAGTCTTAACAGGAGAAACAGGCTTCAGTCTGAGAATTGCACCAGTGTCAGTATTTCAGCTGCTCATCGTCCTAAGAGGAAAAGGCAAATTAGGTCACACGAGGGCCGTGGAGTCAGAGAAATTCCCCTGAGGGAGTGAGGATCAAGCTACAGAATAAGACACGAGAAGGAATGCCCCGGCAGAGGGCTTGCAGGGGGAACAGTACATGCAAAGGCCCTGGGATATACTGTGCGGGAAAGACAGGGTCTACAGAACCAACAGGGAAGGGGCAGTAAAGGGGGATAAGGCCATCCCCTGGGATGATTTTGCAGGGCTTGCAGAGACCCTAAGATGTGGGTCTTATTGCAAGAATATAGGAGGCCGTCTTTCCACCTTCAGCATGCATGAAGAAAGTGCAAACTGGAATTCAAGAGAATTAGGCTGGAGAAGGCCTAGGACAGTGGACCCAAAGTCTTGAATTTCTTCACTATGTAAAATGGAAGCAATCAACCCTCCCTTCTTCATTGGGACATACCAGAATATTCCAGGGGGTGTGTACCTGGGAAACCTGAATGACTTGAATCTGTGATGATGGTGTAATGGAGCAGGACCCTAGGGGACAGACCCCCTCCCCCATATCCTCACCTTTAGCTCCGCCCTGAAATACATAGAAAACAGTATCTGATGCACATTTCCTGAGTTGTCTTGCAAAAAAAGAAAGTGTGAGTCGCTCAGCTGTGTCCAGCTTTTTGCAACCCTATGGACTGTAGCCCACCAGGCTCCTCTGTTCATGGGATTCTCCAGGCAAGAATACTGGAGTGGGTTGCCATTCCCTTCTCCAGGGGATCTTCCCAACTCAGGGACTAAACCCAAGTCTCCTGCATTCCAGGTGGATTCTTAACTGTATAAGCCACCAGGAAAGCCCAGTGTGAAAACCCTCACCAAATGGAAGAAATTCACTTCGTGATGATCATGAACACATAGCCCCCAGACCTATGGCACCTAAGGACTGGTAACGTTAACCCCTGTGATACCACCCTGTTACCTCATCATCAACCAATCAGAGAACTGTGTGAGTTGATCCCATACCCTGCAACTCTACTCCCTCACCTGGCCTTTAAAAATGCTTTCCTAAAAGTCATCTGGGAGTTCAGGGGTTTTGAGCACTAGCTGCCCTGGACTCCTTGCTTGGCACCTGCAGTCAACGCTGTGCTTTACTCCATGACAACTCAATGTTGGTAGATTGGTTTTATTCTGCATGGGCTTGTGGATCCAAGTTTGGTTTGGTAACAACGAGGTGTTGAAGAGGATTCCAGTCTCCAACTGCCTTTCTTGAAGGCAGAGCCTTGGACGAGCAAGAGGAGTTGGAAAAGATGCAGCCAGCCAACCACAAACCAGAGCTCTCAGGAAGGAGACAGAAGACACAAGATGCTCCTGTCTGTGGGACCAGAGCAACAGGAATGGGAGGAGCTTGAAAGAAGCTCAAGTTGCCACCACCAGGAGCAACTCTCTGGAGATGCTGGAGCTGCAGGTGGCCCGAGAGACCCAGAGCTTCTAGAAGGAAGAGCCATGGGGAGCTGTCCCCTGCCGCACTGCCTAATGACTTATTTACCAGAGAGATGCCTCTCCAAGGGCCTCCACTGCATCTCTGAGTTTGGTGGAAAGCCCCCTAAACCAGAGCCACTGAAGGAGAATGAAGCCGTGATTCTCAAGAGTTAGAGGGGAGACACCTGTTTCAGGAGGAACACAGGAAGTGGCTAAAGGTCAGCTTGCCGCCCAAGGAACCCTTCTGGAAGGATTTGTGAGGTCCCTGGGCCTTTCAGGCCTGGGGGAAGCTCCGAGATCACCCTCCCTCCCATCCACCATCCCCCATGCCACCTGGAAGCTGCGTTGCGCTTTTGGCTGCCTGCAATTTCGGTTGCAAAATGGAAGTCCTCCTGGAGTTCCTTTTCTCCCCATCTCCCTTTTTTTCTTTACGAAACTTTTGCCTTTTCTTTTTTTCTTTGAAATGCAACAAAATGATCAATCATCAGTCTCAATCATCAGCAAAAGCAGAAAACTGGGGGGGAAAATCGCAAAGGAGATACATAAGTCAGAGGATTTTGTTGTTGTTGCTTAATCACTCAGTTGTGTCCGATTCCTTGTGACCCCATGGACTGTAGCCCTCCAGGCTTCTCTGTCCGTGGG
The DNA here is from genome assembly GCF_000754665.1 of Bison bison bison. Lineage (NCBI taxonomy): Eukaryota > Metazoa > Chordata > Mammalia > Artiodactyla > Bovidae > Bison > Bison bison. The sequence goes on along the minus strand of NW_011494793.1, from coordinate 857,020 downwards.
ATTTCCCAGGCAAGCATACTAGAGTGGGTTGCCATTTCCTTCTCCAGGGGATCTTCCAAACTTATGGATTAAACTCACATCTCTTGCATTGGCAGGCAGATTCTTTACCACTGAGTCACAAGGGAAGCAACTCAGAAGGTAGAGCCTTTAAAATATTAGACTGTATCTTAAAGCAATAATAATTAAAATAGGGAGCCATACTCAATACTTGGCAACAAATTTTTAAGGGACAAGAATCTGAACAAGTTTAAACATATATATGCATTTGTACTCAGTTGCTTCAGTCGTGTCTGACTCTTTTCGACTCTTTGAAGTACACCTGCCAAGCTCCTCTGTCCATGGGATATTTCAGGCAAGAATAGTGGAATGAGTTGCCACTTCTTCAAGGCTCCAGGGAATCTTCCCCACCCAGGGATCAAACCTATGCCTCCTGTGTCTCCTGCATTGCAGATGGATTCTTCACCTGCTGAGCCATTATGGATGTATGTAACTGAATCACTTAGCTGTACACTTGAAACCAACACAAGTTGAAAATCAGCTATAAAATAAAAATAATAAAGAATTCAATAAAAAATAAAGACATGAAATCAAGTGATTCAAACCTCCAGTTATAAGTAAGTCCTGGGGACATAGTGTACAGCATGGTGACTGCAGTTAACACCGCTGTAGGGCATATTTGAAAATTGCTAAGAAAGTAAACCCTAGACATTCTCATCACTAGGAAAACCATTTCCCTTTTTCATAGCTATATAAGCAGCTGGGTGTCAACTAATATTATTTAATAATCATTTCACGATACATGTAAATCAAGTCATTATGTTGTATACTTTAAACCCATACAGTGCTGGATGTCAGTTACAGCTCAACAAAGCAGGGAAGAAAGAAAAATTGATGTCAACCTACAAAGAAAAGTATAGGAGGAAAGCATGAAAACACAGTGGTAAGTGTACAGATAAAACTTAATACATAGTAAAGCTTTTCACATCTGTCACCCAGATCTTAGTTTTTGTTTTTTTTAAGGAGATGTAATCTCTAAAGGAGATCAGTCCTGGGTGTTCTTTGGAAGGACTGATGTTGAAGCTGAAACTCCAATACTTTGGCCACCTCACGCGAAGAGTTGACTCACTGGAAAAGACTCTGATGCTGGGAGGGATTGGGGGCAGGAGGAGAAGGGGACGACAGAGGATGAGGTGGCTGGATGGCATCACCGACTCGATGGACGTGAGTTTGAGTGAACTCCGGGAGTTGGTAATGGACAGGGAGGCCTGGCGTGCTGCAATTCATGGGGTCGCAAAGAGTCGGACATGACTGAGCGACTGAACTGAACTGAACTGATCTCTAAAGCAGCACTAGAACTTTCAGCAACCCTGGAAGTGTTCATACCCATGCTGTTCAACACGGTGGCCACTTGACACATGCGGCCACTGAGCCGCTGGAATGCGGCTGGTGCAACCGAGGAACTGAAGTTTTAATTCTGCCTGATATTAGTCAATTTAAATCACCACATGTGGTTCGTGGCTACTACACTGGGCAGTGGGCTTCCCAGGTGGCATTAGTGGTAAAGAAACTGCCGGCCAAGGCAGGAGACATAAAAGACATGGATTCGATCCCTAGGTCGGGAAGATCCCCTGGAGAGGGCGGGCACAGCAATCCACTCCAGTATTCTTGCCTGGAGAGTCCCATGGACAGAGGAGCCTGGTGGGCTACAATCCATAGGGTTGCAAAGAGTCGAACACCACTGAAGCGACTTAGAATGCATGCATGCACACTGACTGGGCAGGGCAATTTTAAGTCCAAATGGGCTTCATTTATTTGTCTTTGTTTCTCTAGAAAACAGCTTTTATAAACCTTCTTTTACCTTTTACTTGCTATATGCTTGTCTCCAGAAGTTTTTTTGGGGAGCTGCTCAAAGCTTGTTTTTGATTAAGATGTATTGGGCAAAGATACTTTCTTGACTTTTTCTCTCTTTACTTTCTAGGACAGGTTTAAGCAAACTTTCCATCAAGGGCCAAATAAAGGCTTGTGCCAATAAAGGTTTATTTACAAAAACAAGTAGAAGGCCGGATTTGCCCCATGGGCTGTGGTTTGCTGATCCCTGCTCTAGGATTTACGAGCCAAAATTCTCTAGTTCTTGGTATATTTGAAACTTGGTGATGTAATAAATCAAAGTTTTGGAATATCATATGCTGATTATAACATAAACCTTTAATTGTGAGCTGGAGATTGTTCTGGTATCAGAGAGAGTTTAGTTGGGGAGGAGAGAAGACCCTGGTTAGTCTTGCCTAGGATCAGAAGAAGTTAGCTCCTGAGGCATGCTCAAAAAAGGGACACAGAGATTGCTCCCAATAACACAGGGCACATGAGAGAAAAAAATTTGCATACCCTGTAGATTTTCACCTTCTCTATGGTTTTCTAGGATCTAAAAGTCCCCCAAACAAAGCTCATGATGTGGGAAAGCTCAGAGCAAATTTTAAGATGCCTTTGGGCTTCAGCACTCTGTTCTGCCACTCACCTGCTGCTTCCACTTGACTGCTACTGTCTGGATTCTGGCTAGCTCTTCAGAAAAATGGGTGCTGTGATAAATTAGCAATGTCTGCCATGGGCAGGCTATGAAGATTGAGCATGATAGCAGACATGCCACCCACTTCCCTCCATTGACGGGTTTGGTCTAGAAACAGGGCCATATCCTGGGGCTAGAATGAGAAGTAAGAGTTCATCTGTCCCTCCCAAGAGACTCACAACAAAAGCTGGCCCTATGGATGTTTTCTGACACCGGTCAAGCTCCTCCAAGCAGAGTTCTGTGGTCATGTGGTTAGTGGCCTCAGTGTTCCGAATACCCCACCTCAGGTCAACCACCTGGAAATGACAAGCATGGGTTTGTCAGGAAAGTGGCAGGATGGGTGATGTTTTTCAATTCCTTTTGATAAAGGCATAAAGTTTCTTTCAGTCATTTTTTATTTAAATGGCAACCCACTCCAGTGTTCTTGCCTGGAGAATCCCAGAGACGGCGGAGCCTGGTGGGCTGACGTCTATGGGGTCACACAGAGTTGGACACGACTGAAGCGACTTAGCAGCAGCATGCAGCATGCCAGATCTTAGTTCCTGGACCAGATATCCAACCCTGGCCCCCTGCCTTGGGAGCTCGGAGTCTTAGCCACTGGACCACCAGAGAAGGCCCTCTTTCAGTAATTTGACAACCTTTCCTCAAAGAGGGATGTCTGGATTAAAAGAACTTGAATGATACCCATAATCCCAGTGTAATCATGAGAAAAATATCAGACAGACCCAAATTGGAGGTATGCCACAGGACTCCCAGGCAATATTCCCCACAACTGTACTGCTCATGAGTACGAAGGAGAAGACCAAGGAGCTGTCCCAGCCACAGGATACTGGGGAGCTGGCACAACTCAATGTAAGAGTTCCTTGGCCTTCTAAATGTAACCGAGTTCTCCAGCCAGAAAGGAGACACAGATGGTGATAGTCTGAAAGTCTGGAGGTTGCTTAAAGGCAATGTACCAATGTCCATTTCTTAGTCATAACAAACATGCTCCGATAATAGAAGATGTTCACAACAGGGGAAAAAGTGGGTGGGTGGGGGCATATGGAGACTCTATCCTACAGGCAATTTTCCTGCAAATCTGAATTCCAAACTCAAACGTTTACTTAAAAATATTTTAAAACATTTTTAAAGAACTTGGGCATTTTCAAACTGTTCCTTTTAAACAAGGACATGTCCACCCTTGTTTGCAGAGCTTTCTTTGCTAAGGAGGGTTTTCGCTTGGCCAGAATCAGACGTGGCCAAGTGTCCTGGGCAACTGCACGCTTTCAGTCCATTTTGGCCCACTGGCTGGAGGTGGGGCTGAGTAGAATGGTTTAATTCAAGCAGTGAAGCTGACCAAGCAGAAAGCTGGGATGAGGAGAGAGTGGGTGGGACTCAGAACAGGCCATGTCTCCCTCAATTCTTTTGTCCAGAGAGAAGGACATAAAATTCCTAATAAACTACAGCATGGGGTAAAAGAACTACAGTACCGGATGTGGCTGGAGGAGGAAAGGGAAAAGGAAAAAGGCTCAGCCACTGGGTCCGCACAAGAAACTCCATCTCTCTAGGCCACTGTCTCCCAGCCTGCATCTTGAGGGTGTTTGTTGCCTTAGTCGCACATTAAAGGGACGCACACGAGGCGTTTCATCAGTGCTCAGCACCTATGTCTTCCTTTATAGCATCTCTGCGACTGAATCATGTCTCATGATCAGTGAGGGCCCCTTTCTTAGTAATGTAGAGGGACTTTCCTGGTAGTCCAGTGGCTAGGCTCTCTGGATGACTGTTGTAAATGGCAAAGAGACAGCATCAACTGAGGCTGAGACTCCAAAGATGGTTTATCAGTTTCCGCTTAGAAACATGCAGCCATCTACATCCCCACCCTGGGATCGGTGCCCTCTATCTAGGGCCCATGGGGACTGCCCAGCTGGTGCACGTCTCACATGCATACCCACCCAAATATCCCACAGCCCTCATAGATACCCGCTAAAGCTGTTCCAGTGTCGGGAGGGCTGGAGGACAGGACAAAGCAACGATGAAAGTGACATGCAAGGCTTCCCTGGTAGCTCAGGGGTAAAGAATCAGCCTGCCAATGCAGGAGACACAGGTTTGACCCCTGATCCAGGAAGATCCCGCGTGCCACAGAGCAACTCACCCCTTGCACCAGAACTACTGAGCCAATGCTCTAGGGCCTGGGAACCACAGCTGCTGAAGCCCACATGTTCTAGAGCCCCTGCTCCACAGCAAGAGAAGCCTGCGTCATCCATCACACCCACAGCCCCCACCGTCATTTTGTAAAGTATTTTTTCTTATTGATTTACTTATTTGGCTGTGCTAGGTCTAGGGGTGGCATGTGAGCTCTTAGTTGCAGCATGTGGGGTCTAACTCCCTGACCAGGGATCAAACCTGGGACCCCTGCATTGGGAGCAACGAAGAGTAGCCCCTGCTCTCTGCAACTAGAGAAAGCCCATGTACAGCAACGAAGACCCAGCACAGCCAAAGAGAAGAAGAAAGTAAATCTTATTAAAAAAAAAAAAAAAGTGGCATGCCCAAGGAGCAGAGTTGCAAGGCATCCACTCCCAGTACTTTGGCACACCACCAGGGTTGACTGCAGTGCCCATGGCCACGACCTCTCCGCCTGCCTTCTTCAGAGGACTTTCATCTGTAGTTCTGGTGTGGAGCCCCTCTGAGCAAGGAGCCCGTATGCCTGCCCGGGTTGCTGAGACAGTGAGGGGTCGGGGGGCAATTACCTCGAACATCAGGCCATGCTTCTGGCAGAAGGTCTGCACTTCGGGGTAGGCGGTGCTCTGGAGGGCTTCCCTCTCTGCGTCCATATCTGCAACGAACGGCATGGAGGCTAGGAACCGGACAAACTCAGAACTCGTCCCTGCCTCACAGCTCTGCTTTTAGCCTCAGGTGCTCTTACAAAGGAAAGCTGGGACAAACCTAGTGTGTGTGCTCAGTCACTCTAGTCGTGTCTGACTCTGTGACCCTACGGACCGTAGCCTAGCCTTCCAGGCTGCTCTGTCCATGGTGATTCTCCAGGCAAGAATACTGGAGTGGGTTGCCATGCCCTTTTTCAGGGGACCTTCCTGACCCAGGGAGGGAACCTGCGTCTCTTACACATCCTGCATCGGCAGGTGGGTTTTTTACCACTGGCACCAACAAACCTAGACGGTGTATTAAAAAGCAAAGACACCTGTTTGCCAACAAAGGTCTGTATAGTCAAGGCTATATTCTTTCCAGTAATCATGTACAGATGTGAAAGTTGGACCATAAAGAAGGCTGAGCACCGAAGAACTGATGCTTTTGAATTGTGCTGGAGAAGGCTTTTGAGAGTCCCTTGGACTGCAAGGAAATCAAACCAGCCAATCCTAAAGGGAATCAACACTGAATACTCATCAGAAGGACTGATGCTGAAGCTGAAGCTCCAAAACTTTGGCCTCCTGAGGTGAAGAGCTGACTCATTGGAACAGACCCTGATTCTGGGAAAGATCAAGAAGGACAAAAGGGCAACAGAGGATGAGATGGTTGGATGGATCCATCACTGACCCAATGGACATGAACTTGGGCAAACTCCAGGAGATGGTGAGGGGCAGGGAGGCCTGGCATGCTGCAGTCCATGGGGTTGCAAAGAGTCGGACACAACTTGGTGATTGAACAACAACAACTCTTACAAAGGTTAGGACCGTTCATGAAGAATCAAAAGCTACAAAAAATAGGAGGCATGCCAGAAAGACCAACTATGCCTGAGACTTTCCTAGTGTTAGTGCTAAAAATCCCACATCCCAGGAAACCCCTCAGACCCAGCTAACCAGTATGGTTGTTCGCCTTTGGTTAGGGTTGCCAGATAAAATACAGGACACCCCATTGATTTGCATTTCAGATAAGTAATGAGAAGCCTGGTAGCATAAGTGCAGCCCACTCCCTGAACTCCAGAATGTGCATTTCTGACAAGCCCTGTTCCATGTGTAACACAAATCACTTGTTAGCATAAGTATGTCCCTCTCTGCACACTGGCGGTGGTGGATTACTCACTCAGTCGTGTCTGACTCTTTGTGACCCCACGGACTGCCAGGCTCTTCTGCCCGTGGGATTTCCCAGGCAAGAATACTGGACTGGGTCACTATTTCCTTCTCCGAGGGATTTTCCTGCCCCAGGGATCGAATCCACGTCTCCTACATTGCAGGCAGTCTTCACTGCATGCAGATTCTTTACTGCTGAGCCACCAGAGAAGCCGCTCTTTGCGACCCCATAGACTATAGCCTACCAGGCTCCTTTGTCCATGGGATTTTCCAGGCAAGAGTACTGGAGTGGGTTGCCATTTCCTTCTCCAGCTCTGCACACTATCTTATACTAAAAGATCATTGGTTGTTTACTTCAAACGCAAACTGAGCTGGGTATCCTGGTTTTGCTGGTTATGGTGGTGGTTTGGTTTCTTATTTTTGATAAATCTGGCAGCCCTGCCTAGGGTAAATCTGGATTCTAAGATTATTTTCTACCACTTGCCTTCATTGTATGGCCTTGTGCCAAGCATCATGCTATCCTTGGTTTCCTCCTCTGTAAAAAGTGGGTGATGCCTCTACTCTGCAGGGCTACAAGCTCCCCAAAGTCAAAAACCTCTGCTCTGTCTAAGTCATTGCTAATTTCTCAGCACTCAACACAGATACCGAATAAATGTTGATGGAACCATTGAGGCTGCACCTATTGTAATGTAAGCATTCAAGAATTATTTGTTTTCTCCACGTAGCCAGGGGAGGGTCACTTTAGTGTCCATGAAAAGACTCCCAAAGCGGCTAGTACGAAGAAGCTGCCAGGGTCCTAGCACAGGCACTGAGCTGAATGCCAATCTTGGACCTGCCTCCTACTCCCTTCCTGTGCCTGTCCTATGAATTCCACAGGTTATTTATATTTGTCCATAAAATGTCCTCTGTGAAGTTACTTTATGTCCAAACACTACAAAGGATCTCTGGTGGTCCAGTGGTTAAGACACAGGTTCAATCCTTGGTCAGGGAGCTAAGATCCTGTTTGCATGCGTGCTAAGTCACTTGAGTCAAGTCCAATTCTTTGCAACCCCATGGACTGTAGCTAGCCAGGCTCCTCTGTCTATGGGATTCTCCAGGGAAGAACACTGAAGTGGGTTGCCATTTCCTCCTCGAAGGGATCTTCCTGACCCAGGGATAGAATCTGAATCTCTTATGTCTCCTGCAGTGGCAGGCAGATTCTTTACCACCCAGCAACACCTGGGAAGCCCCAAGATCCCGCAAGACAAAAATGCCAAAAAAAAAAAAAGCATCAAGGATACAATGGCAAACAATGCATATGTAGGCAATGCAGTACGCTGGAGCCGGCCCCTGCTGTCCTGGGAGAGCCGATTGCTAAACCATCAGGGATTTTGTTAAAACAGCCACTGTGAAAAATTAGCTTCTCAGGTGGCTCAGTGGTAAAGAACCCATGTGCTAATGCAGGAGACTCGGGTTCAATCCCTGAGTCAGGAAGATACCCTGGGGAAGGAAATGGCAACCCACTCCAGTACTCTTGCCTGGAGAATCCCACGGACGGGGGAGCCTGACCGGCTCCAGTCCATGGGATCGCAAAAGAGTCAGACGTGACTCAACTAAATAACAATAACATGAAACGTTAAACTATCTGAACTTAGGATGAAACGCATGGTAGTGAAAGCGGAGATTGCAAATACTCAAACCTCATCACTTCTGAACTATTTTACTACGCTTGACCATGGATTCTGCTCTTGAGTTTGTTTACAGCTATTGATTTTGCATTAGGGAAATATTTGAGGATGGTGAGCTACCCAACATATCTGGCTGCATGTTTATGAGGTCACCCAGGACAGCTTGAAATTGACCATGGTGGGAGAATTTACACCACAGAAATTGGCAGACAGTATGAATCAGGGGTTTTGTTTTAATTTTCGAAGAACAGGTTATTTAACCCTTGCCGGCACACACTGTGGACTCTTTGCCCTCATGGAACTTATAGCCTGGTTGGAGGAGTCATGCATTAGATAAACAGATCAGTTGAATAACTACAGTTTATGGGGCTTGGGGCTTTGTAGGTTCCTGGACCTATTGAAGCCCAGTGTCGGTGGGTGTGGGTGTGAGGTGAGAGTTACACCAGATAAAGCTGGGGAGTAAACCATACAGAGCTTTGTAGCTGTGGGAAGACTTGGGCACTTTTTAAGCCTAGCTTAGAACATTCACCATTAACATTAGTTGTAGTATCATTTGCCACTGACAACTCTCTCAAGTCAGGCTCTAAGGCTGGCTTATAGGGGAGGAAGCAAAGGGTCAGGGAGGCTCTCCCTCACCAGTCCGTATGTGTGTGGGTCACTGGCCGGGCTGTGTTCACATCCAGGTCTCCTAGAGGATGCTGTGAGCCATGCCCACTGGCCCTGGCACCCCACCAAGCTCTAAGTCCAGCCCTGTCCCTTACCTGAGACCGTAGAGCTGATGAAGATGGCCACGCTTCTGGATGCAGGCGCTGGGAGGGGGCCTGCCTGACCGTGGAGAAGCCGCCGGCGGGTGCCTGGGCTGAGGGGGCTGCAGTTCATGCTGCCCACCTACCTGGACAGTCTTTCCCCAGGAAAGGGCCGGGGCCTCAGACACCTCACACCAGTGGCCAGATGGCCTTCCTAGGAGGCCAGCCGGGCAGGGCCATCTGCAGTGGGGTACCTGTCTCACCCTCCTAGGTTTCTTGACCACCCGCAGCCTCTGTCACCTCCAGGGCCCCTGGGGAGATGAACCAGTGGCTCTTCACGGCTCCACTTGGTCTGCGAAAGCTAATGGGGAGAGATGTTGGACAATGGCCTCCCAGCTGACATCCCTTGGATGTTGACTCCGCCAGGCACCCGAGCCTTTTCCCCCTCAACCAATAGCTTCTCGCCCCGGGAGCTCACCGGTAGCCACAGTAACTGCGGTTTCCTGGCGCTCAGCTTTGGAGTCTAGGGACAAACCAGCCTCCCGAACACCTGGGTCCCCTGGGGCTCCATGAAAATTGAGCCCTGGCCCAGGTGTGCAGTGGGAGGCTGTGCGATGCTGGGCGCGGTGCCAAGCCCTGGCAGGGCAGGCAAGAAGGACAACTCGGGGGAACCCCCATCATCCTGTGCTCACCGTGCCCTCCAGTGAAGTATGGGCACAAGGTGTACTATTTAAGCCAGCGGTTCTCAACTGGGGGCCATTTTGCAACCCCCCTCCAGGGGACACTTGGGATATCTGGAGACATTTTTGGTTGTCACAACTGGGGGAGGAGAAGCTCTTGGCATCTAGAAGGTAGGGCCCAAGGATCCTGCCCAACACCCCACAAGGCACAGGACAGGGCCTCCACGGAAAACCATCTGTCCCCAAATGTCAGCAGTGCTGAGAAACTGGGACACCAACTTTAAATCAACTCTAGCTGAATCTGCTTGCCTGCACGAGGTGTGGAACCTGAGGCCTGCTCTCCTTGAGAAGAAGGGAAATTAGCAAGTCTCCGGAGGGGCAGTTAAGTACCTACCCACCTGGAACTGACTGAGGGATTTCTCTCATGACCTGGTGATTAAGACTCCACGCTTATAATGCCAGGGGTGCAAGTTTGATCCCTGATTGAGCAACCGAGATGTGCTGTTTGAAATAATCAAATACACCATTTGAAAGAGCATGGATGGAGCTTGAGGGCATTGCGCTGAGTGAAACAAGTCAGAGAAAGATAACTGCTCCAAGACCTCACTTATATGTGAAATCCAAAAAGGGTCCAACTCAGGGACTTCCCTGGTGGTCCAGTGGTTAATAGTCCACCTTCCAAGACAGGAGATGCAGGTTTGATCTCTGGTTAGGGAACTAAAAACCCACATGCTGCTGGGAAACGAAGCCCACGTGTCGCAACTGAACCTGCATGCCCTGGAGCCTGTGCTGCCCAACAGAGAAGCCCACGTGTTGCAACAAAGACCCAGCACAAACAACCGCACAAAAGAAGCCCAACTCAGAACAGAGAGGAGAATGGTGGTTGCCAGGGACTGTAGGTGGGGAAATGGGGAGAGGTTGGCCAAGGGCTACAAGCCTCCAGTTATGAGTCAGTCCAAGGATCTAATGTGTAGCATGACGATCACAGTTAACAGTACTGTGCAATGTTGTGTTATACACCTGGACGTTCCTAAGACAGTTAAGTGTCCTCACCACAAAAATGAAATGGTAATTATGTGACACCTGTTAGCTAATGCTACTGTGGGTAGCCATCCTGAAGTGCATCATATGGACATGATACACCCTAAACTTACACAATGTTATATGTCGATTGTATTTCAATAAAGCCTGGGGAACAATTAAAAAAAAAAAGTGAGCAGGAAAAAACTTTCTCAGGATTTGGCCTTACAGAAGATGCTTTGGTGACCTTACTCCTGCCTCACCCACCTCTCAGTGTTGACAAACCACAGATTGGAGGAATGGATACCTTGGTGTCCATGGGTTTGCTTGGAATGCTGACTCCTCCATTGCCTTCCTGGAGGACTTAAGCCAACAGCCTCTCTCCTGGGACGTCAGATGCCATCTTCTGGGAAATGGGAGTGAGAACCACTCCCAGGTGGGCTAGGGTGAGAAGAGGAGGCTCTCATCTCAGGAACAACACATAAGGAAGAAAGCACAATGTGTCTGACAACCAAAATAAATTCCCAAAGTTCCATGAGGAAGCAAATGCGAACAAGGCCTTTGGGAGAGAGGTATGTAAGTACCCGCCTCAGCTCAGCTCGTTGCTCTGCGATGACCTAGAGGGGTGGGAAGGAGAAGCGGGAGAGAGGCTCAGCAGGGAGGGTTTATATACATACATATGACTGATTCACTCCACTGTACAGCAGAAACTAACACAGCATTGTAAAGCAATGATACTCCAGTCAAAAAAAATAAAGAAAAAGGGACTTCCTTGGTGGGCCAGTGGTTAAGGCTCCATGCTCCTAATGCAGGGGGCTCGGGGTCGATCCCTGGTGGGGGAATGACGATCCCACATCCCACATGTGTGGTCAAAAAAATAAAAGAAAGAATAAAAATATGATATGCTTTTCCATTTGTTCATATATATTTTTTAAAAGGCCCCACTTTACATACAGGCACTCAAGAAATAGTTTTACCTAACAGCCTGAATTTTTGCTCATCTTTTTCTTCTTTGCCCCAACTTCCCTTCCCTGCTTTGTCCATCCGGAAAGGCTTTGCTGTTCAGGAGTCCCAGGACCACCCTAGGTTTGGAGGATTCCCTAGGAGGACTCGAAGGATTCACAAATGCTGTTTCACTCACCCTGATGGTTTATTACAGCAAAAAGTTAAAGTGTTAGTTGCTCAGTCATGTCCAACTCTTTGCGACCCCATGGACTATAACCCTGACAGGCTCCTCTGTCCATGGAATTCTCCAGGCAAGAATACTGGAGTGGGTTGCCATTTCCTTCTCCAGGGCATGTTTCTGACCCAGGGATTGAGCCCACATCTACTGCATCTCCTGGATTGACAAAGAGATTCTTTACTACGGAGCCACCTGGGAAGCCAGTTTCAGTTCAGTTCAGTCACTCAGTCATGTCCAATTCTCTGTGACCCCATGGACTGCAGCACACAAGGCTTCCCTGTCCCTCACCAACTCTGAGAGCTTGCTCAAACTTAAGTCCCTTGAGTCGGTGATGCCATCCAACCATCTCATCCTCTGTTGTCCCCTTCTCCTCCGGTCTAATGCTGGCCAATTGCTCTCAGCCTTAGGGTCTTTGCATATGCCATACTTGAACTCCCATGCTGCACCTTTTCAAGTTATGCACATTCCACCTTAAACGCCATTTCCTGAGAGGCTGTCTCTGACCATGCCACTACTCCTTGATGTCTCAAATTGCTCCCCGCACCGTCACCCTATTTTAATTCTCTGCACAGTACTCACCACCAGCTGATGTTTCTTCTTTGTTTACTGTTTGTTCCTCCTAAGAGAACGTGACGTCCGCGTCTGCCAAGGTCAGCGTGCCTGGCACATAGCAGGTGCTGAGTCCATAACTGTCCAATCAGTCAGCTCATCACCAGTTATCCATCTTTCTCAACTCCTGTTGGTCACATAAGGAGACAGCTAAGCAAGCCTGGATTCCCCAGGAAGGACAGAGGTTTGCCTTGGGGGCTCCAGCCTTCCTCCAGCTCCTGCTGGTGGTGAAAGGGCCAATTTATAATCTTCTGGGGAAGTAGGCTGGAGAAGAAAGTTTCCTGGGCTCTGCATTGCCTGAAAGGCATGCCCCCAGCAACCCTAGTAACTTTTGTCTTAGGCACTTCACAGGTCTCTGCCAATTCCCCCAGCAACTAGGATAATGAAAGAAATTGTTTGGCTCTCCAGCCCTGGCTAGGCTGGGCACTTAGCCAGACTTGGTGGTTAACTGTTGTGTGCCGGCTAATGGGTTCATCCCTAGCAGATGCCCTTTGTGGAGGGCAGTCCTCCCAACAACCTCGAGAGGCACACATCATAATCCCGTCCCACCAATGAGGAGTGTGTGTATTCATCGCTCAGTCGTGTCCGACTCTTTGTGACTCGGTTGACTGCAGCCTGCCAGGCTCCTCTGTCCATGGGATTCTCCAGGCAAGAATACTGGAATGGGTTGCCATTCCCTTTCTCCAGGGGATCTTCCCGACCCAGGAATTAAACCTGGGTATCCTGCATTGCAGGTAGATTCTTTATTGTCTAAGGCACCAGGGAAGGCCGCCAATGAAGGAAATGAGGTTCAAAGAGATGCAGCCCCTTGTTCAGGCCACTTGGCCTCCCTGGGCCTAAATTTTCTCAACCACCTTCCTGGAGGGTGAGAGAATGAAATGTACTTACAGAGACTGTGAGGCTAGCATCATGCCTGGTGTGATTAATTGCTATTTTCATTTATTTATTTTTTATTTGGTTGTGCCAGGCCTTAGTCCCAGCACAGGAAATCACTGAGCCTCGTTGCGGCATGCAGGATTTTCAGTGGGAGCACCTGAACTCTTGCTTGCAGCACGTGGAATCCAGTTCCCTGACGAGGGATCGAACTCCGGCCCCTCCCTGGCCCGTCCCATTAAGAGCAAGGAATCTTGGCCATTGGACCACCGGAGAGATCCTGTTAAAGGCTGTTTTTGGTAGGGCAAACACTAACTGAGACCACCCACCCTGGCCAGGCACTGTAGTAACCATTTGTGTGAGTTACTTTGTGACAGGAGGTCCTGGTAAGGAGCATGGAACTGACAAGCCATCACCAACAGGAAGAACTTGGGAAAGGTCAAAAGGAGATGCCCGCATGTCCTACCAACCTCCCAGAATCCACCTCGCTGGGATCCATCTTGGCTGAGTAATGCAGGCACCACCAAGAAGGACACTGACTCAGAATGTTGGCCAGAGATAACCCCGAAACTAATTCCATCATCACAAAACTTGAAGGGGGGAGCCATATGGCAGAGAAATCCTTCAACTTTTCCTTTCCCTCCTGCTCTCCTCCAGGGTGCCCCTTCCCAATAAATTCTCTTGTTTTGTCAGCACGTGTATCTCCTGGACAACTCATTCCCAAGTGTTAACAAGAGCCCACTCTCGGGCCCTCAAAGGGGTTCCCCTTTCTGCAATATTTTTACTACCACCTCGTCCACCCAACTAGTGGCAGAGTCAGGAATCAAAGGCTCCAACTGTCAAAGTTTCAGCAACAGTTAACGAACTCCAAGTCTCTAGAACACAGTTTCTCTGCCTTGGCTCTACTGACTTTGGAGCTGGATCGTTCTTTGTTGGGGAGCCATTCTGTACACTGTGGTATATTGAATAGCATCCTTAGCCTCCACACACTGGATGCCGGTAGCACCACCCCTCTCAAAAATGTTTCTGACCTGGCCAAGTATGCCCTGTGTGGTAGAGTCCTCACCTCCTGCTCCTGGTTGAGAGCCATCCTTCCACTCTGTTACTATACCCATGTTGCAGGCGTGCCTGCTCAATCACCGCTGTGTCTGACTCTTTGAGACCCCGTGGACCACAACCCAGCAGGCTCCTCTGTCCATGAGATTCTCCAAGCAAGAATACTGGAGTGGGTTACCATTCAGAGGGTTAGCAGATTTTGAGACCCTGTGGACCACAACCCAGCAGGCTCCTCTGTTCATGGGATTCTCCACGCAAGAATACTGGAGTGGATAGCCATTCCCTTCTCCAGGGGATCTTCCCAACCCAGGGATCAGACCCACATCTCCTGCATCTTCTGCTCTGGCAGGCAGATTCTTTACCACTGTGCCACCTGGGAAGCTCATGTTACCATAGCCATATTATTTTCTAAATTATTTTTTGCCTTTTATTTTTTAAATATTTATTGCACCATAGTTGATTGACAGTGTTGTGTTAATTACTGCTGTACAGCGAAGTGAATCAGTTTTATATATATATATATACGTAAAGCCACTCTTTTTAAGATTTTTTTTCCATGTAGGTCATTACAGAGCACAAGTAGAGTTCGTTGTGCTAGACAGTAGATTCTTACCAGCTATCTATTTTATGTATAGTAGTGTGCTGGGCTTTCCTGGTGGCTCAGTGGAAAAGAATCAGCCTGCAATGCAGAAGACATGGGTTCGATCCCTGGGTCAGGAAGACCCCCTGGAGAAGGAAATGGGAACCCATTCCGATATTCTTGCCTGGGAAATTCCATGAACAGAGGAGCCTAGTGGGCTCCAGTCCATGGGGTCACAAGAGTTGGACACAACTTTGCAAATAACACCATCACAGTGTGTATATATCAATCTCCCATTTCACATACCCCACCCCATTTTCTACTCTGGCAACCACAAGTTACCTGGTAACCCACGAACAGTATGAAAAGGCAAAAAGATAGGACACTGAAAGATGAACTTCCCAGGTCAGTAGGTGCCCAATATGCTACTGGAGATCGGGGAGAAATAACTCCAGAAAGAACGAAAAAGCTGAGCAAAAGCAGAAACAAAGCCCAGTTGTGGATGTGATTGGTGATGGAAGTAAAGTCCGATGCTGTAAAGAGCAATATTGCATAGGAACCTAAAATGTTAGGTCCACGAATCAAAGCAAATTGGAAGTGGTCAAACGGGAGATGGCAAGAGTGACCATTGACATTTTAGGAATTAGTGAACTAAAATGGACTGGAATGGGTGAATTTAACTCAGATGACCATTATATCTACTACTATGGGCAAGAATCCCTTAGAAGAAATGGAGTAGCCCTCATAGTAAACAAGAGTCCGAAATGCAGTACTTGGATGCAATCTCAAAAATGACAGAATGATCTCTGTTTGTTTCCTAGGCAAACCATTCAATATCACGGTAATCCAAGTCTATACCCTGACCACTAACGCTGAAGAAGCTGAAGTTGAATGATTCTATGAAGACCTACAAGACCTTCTAGAACTAACACCAGAGAAAGATGTCCTTTTCATTATAGGGGACAGGAATGCAAAAAGAGGAAGTCAAGAGCTACCTGGAGTTACAGGAAAATTTGGCCTTGGAGTACAAAACAAAGCAGGTCAAAGGCTAACAGTTTTGCCAAGTTTTGTGACGCTGTCACAGCAAACACCTTCTTTCAAGAACACAAGAGAAGACTCTACACATGGACACCACCAGATGGTCAATACCAAAATCAGATTGATTATATTCTTTGCAGCCAAAGATCGACAAGCTCTATGCAGTCAGCAAAAACAAGACCTGGAGCTGACTGTGGCTCAGATCATGAACTGCTTATTTCCAAATTCAGACTTAAATTTAAGAAAGTAAGGAAAACCACTAAACCATTCAGATATGACCTAAATAAAATCCCTTATGATTATACAGTGGAAGTGAGAAATAGATTTAAGGGACTAGATCTGATAGAGCGCCTGATGAACTATGGATGGAGGTTTGTGACATTGTACAGGATGCAGGGATCAAGACCATCCCCAAGAAAAAGAAATACAAAAAAGCAAAATGGCTGTCTGAGGAGGCCGTACAAATAGCTGTGAAAAGAAGAGAAGCTAAATAAAGGCAAAGGAGAAAAGGAAAGATACACCCATTTGAATGCAGAGTTCCAAAGAATACCCAAGGAGAGATAAGAAAGGCTTCCTCAGTGATCAATGCAAAGAAATAGAGGAAAACAACAGAATGAGAAAGACTAGAGATCTCTTCAAGAAAATTAGAGATACCTAGGGAACATTTCATGCAAAGATGGGCTTGATAAAGGACAGAAATTGTATGGACCTAACAGAAGCAGAAGATATTAAGAAGAGGTGGCAAGAATACACAGAAGAACTACACAAAAAAGATCTTCATGACCCAGATAATCACAATGGTGTGATCACTCACCTAGAGCCTGACATCCTGGAATGTGAAGTCAAATGAGCCTTAGGAAGCATCACTACGAATAAAACTAGTGGACGTGATGGAATTCCAGTTGAGCTATTTCAAATCCTAAAAGATGATGCTGTGAAAGG
>NW_011494793.1:838999-839815 GCF_000754665.1 Bison bison bison | reverse complement strand
TGCATACTCCTTGGAAGAAAATCTATGACCAACCTAGATAGCATATTAAAAAGCAGAGACATTACTTTGCCAACAAAGGTCTGTCTAGTCAAGGCTATGGTTTTTCCAGTGGTCATGTATGGATGTGAGAGCTGGACTATAAAGAAAGCTAAGCACCAAAGAATTGATGCTTTTGAACTGTGGTGTTGGAGAAGACACTTGAGAGTTCCTTGGATTGCAAGGAGATCCAACCAGTCCATCTAAAGGAAATCAGTCCTGTTAATTGGAAGGACGGATGCTGAAGCTGAAACTCCAATACTTTGGCCACCGTACGCGAAGAGCTGACTCTTTTGAAAAAACTCTGATGCTGGAAAAGATTGAAGGCAGGAGGAGAAGGGGACAACACAGGATAAGATGGTTGGATGGCATCACTGACTCTATGGACATGAGTTTGAGTAAGCATTGGGAGTTGGTGATGGACAGGGGAGCCTAGCGTGCTGCAGTTCATGGGGTTGCAAAGAGTTGGACACAACTGCGGGACTGAACTGAACTGAAGCACAAGTTTGTTTTTACATATGTACATAGTCATATTAATGTTTTTCGAGGGACTCTGAAGTTGCAGGTATTAATACACATACTGTCACCAATATTCCCAGTGACCTGAGGACTTCAGTTTGCTACCCTGCTTTTCTTTTCTTAAAAAATTTACTTTTGCCTATGCTTGGTTTTCACTGTTGCATGAGGGCTTTCTCCAGTTTCGATAAGTGACCAGGCTCCACCGTCCACGGGATTTTCCAATACTCTCGCCTGGAAAATCCCATGGACGGAGGAGCCTGG
>NW_011494793.1:838719-838899 GCF_000754665.1 Bison bison bison | reverse complement strand
TGGCTTAAAACTCAACATTCAGAAAACTAAGATCATGGCATCTGGTCCCATCACTTCGTGGCAAATAGATGGGGAAACAATGAAAATAGTGAGAGACTTTATTTTCTTGGGCTCCAAAATCACTGCAGATGGTGACTGCAGCCATGAAATTAAAAGATGCATACTCCTTGGAAGAAAATC
>NW_011494793.1:828172-838244 GCF_000754665.1 Bison bison bison | reverse complement strand
CTTATTGTGGAGCACCGGCTCTAGACTGTGGGCTCAGTAGCTGTGGCACACGGGCCCTAAGGCACATGCTACCCTGGTTGCCTCATGAGGAAAATAAACCAGAGAAGTTCAACAATTTGCCCACATTCTCTTGACAAGAGGCTGATGGAACTGAGAGGCATCCCCCTCCTTTTCCGGCTATATTGGAATCTGTGTATTCAAAAATTCTTGGCAAAGGTTTTAAAGCATGATAATAGTAATGTGGTTAGTACCCCCTGCCCCCACCTTCCCTGCAAGTCTTTATCTTTTAGAGACTCAAAGTATTTACAGAAGGACTGGGATTTGCCTTGAAATAATAATCCTAGGCGAGGTGGATGGAGTACAGTTGGCCAGGGGGTGATGGTGGTCAGGGCTGGGGCTGGGAACTCATTATACCAGTCTGCCTACTTTTATGAGGTTTTCAAATTCTCTGTAGTAAAATTGTAAAATATTCTTCTATCTGCACTCTGAGGAAATAGTCGTGATTATCACTGTGTACTGAGTCGGGACTGAGTCCTGGGCAGGGCATTTCCAAGGCTGCTCAGCCATCCCGCAAGCCTAATGCTATCATTTCCATCTTACAGAGGAGGAATCTGATCTCAGATCAGATCAGATCAGTCGCTCAGTCGTGTCCGACTCTTTGCGGCCCCATGAATTGCAGCACACCAGGCCTCCCTGTCCATCACCAACTCCCGGAGTTCACTCAGACTCACGTCCATCGAGTCAGTGATGCCATCCAGCCATCTCATCCTCTGTCGTCCCCTTCTTCTCCTGCCCCCAATCCCTCCTAGCATCAGAGTCTTTTCCAATGAGTCAACTCTTCGCATGAGGTGGCCAAAGGACTGGAGTTTCAGCTTTAGCATCATTCCTTCCAAAGAAATCCCAGGGCTGATCTCCTTCAGAATGGACTGGTTGGATCTCCTTGCAGTCCAAGGGACTCTCAAGAGTCTTCTCCAACACCACAGTTCAAAAGCATCAATTCTTCGGCGCTCAGCCTTCTTCACAGTCCAACTCTCACATCCATACATGACCACAGGGAAAACCATAGCCTTGACTAGACGGACCTTTGTTGGCCAAGTAATGTCTCTGCTTTTGAATATGCTATCTAGGTTGGTCAAAACTTGCCTTCCAAGGAGTAAGTGTCTTTTAATTTCATGGCTGCAGTACCATCTGCAGTGATTTTGGAGCCCAGAAAAATAAAGTCTGACATTGTTTCCACTGTTTCCCCATCTATTTCCCACTAGGAGACGTCAATAAACTGAATCCAGCGCTTAGCATGGAAGGTGCTGGGCTGAGTTTGAGCAGAGCAGCAGCGCCCCCTGGAGGTCATAGCTGGGCCTGCCTCGTGAACTTGAACAGGGTGCGGAGTGGGTTGAGAACGCATGAGAGATGCCGGCTGCTACGGGTGCAGCATTTGGGTTCAGGGACGCCAAAAGAACACCAATACAGTATACTAACGCATATATATGGAATTTAGAAAGATGGTAACGATAACCCTGTATGCGAGACAGCAAAAGAGACACAGATGTACAGAACAGTCTTTTGGACTCTGGGAGAGGGAGAGGGTGGGATGATTTGGGAGAATGGCATTGAAACACGTGTAATATATAAGAAACGAATCGCCAGTCCAGGTTCAATGCATGATACAGGATGCTCGGGGCTGGTGCACTTGGATGACCCAGAGGGATGGTACGGGGAGGGAGGTGGGAGGGGGGTTCAGGATGGGGAGCACGTGTACACCCGTGGTGGATTCGTGTTGATGTATGGCAAAACCAATACAATACTGTAACCTCCAATTAAAATAAATAAATTTAATAAAAAAAGAACAAAGTGGTAAAGATAAATAATATTTTTTAAATTGTTGTAAAAGGATAAAAATATTTCCATGCAATATTTTTTAGGAAATCAAAATCAGCACAGAAAAACCTACATAAATTAAATATCACAATTTAAAATACGGAGAGGTGGGAATTCCCTGGTGGTCTAGTGGTTAAGACTCTGCACTTTCACTGCGGGGAGTCCAGGTTAGATCTTGGTCAGGGAACTAAGATCCCACAAATGGGGCAGTGTGACCCTCCCAAAAAAGCCAAAACAAAAAACAAAATAAACCAACAAACAGAAAACAGGGAAGTGAGTGAAATGAGTATACAAATGCAGAATCCTGTTTTCATTAAGATTCTGATATTTTGTTCATCACGGATTTTTGTTTGCATTGATTTTGATTTTTTAATTACTTAAAAATAGCATTTATTTGCAAATCAAAATCACAGTGAGACACCATCTCACAACCACTGGGACAGTTGTAATAAAAAAAAGTAGAAAATCACAAGTGTGAATGAGCATATGGAAAACTTGGAGCTCTGCTAGATGGGAATGTAAAATGCTTTAGCTGCTATGACAGTTCATTACAGAGTTAAACACAGAATTGCCATGTTGTTGCTGTTATTTAGTCCCTAAGTCCTGTCCAACTCTTTTGTGACCCTATGGACTGTAGCCTACCAGGCTCCTCTGTCCATGGGATTTCCTAGGCAAGAATACTGGAGTGGGTTGCCATTTCCTCCTCCAGGGGATTGTCCTGATGCAGGGGCTGAACATTCATCTCCAGAATTGCAAGGGGTCTCTTACATTGTGGTCTCTAGCATGGAGCCACCAGAGAAGTCCCAGAGAAATGTCTGTTTAGATCTTCTGCCCATTTTTTGTTGTTGTTGATTTGTTTGCTTTTTTTTTAGATTGCACTGTGTGAGCTATTTGGCATTAATCTCTTGTCAGTCATTTCACCGGCAAATTTCTTCTCCCGTTCCCTAGTGAGATTCAACCATTCTTAAACCAACAGCATAATTTGCTACGAAAGTGACATGCAGAAGGGACATATCCCAGGCACATAAAACAGTTGTCCCTCCCTGAGTGTTTGCCTAGTAACAGATACTAACCTGTCACTCTTTCTAACCTATTCAATAATCAGGTGCTAGTTTTTATCTCCATTTTCAGCAGGCGAAGTGGAGAAAAGAAAGGCGAAATAACTTGGCCAGATGCACAGTGTGGTGGTTTTTAAATCTGACTGTAAACTCTTTGATGGTCATCCCCTCAAAAAGTAGACACTAATTCTCCTCCGCTTGAGTGTGGGTTGCACTTAATGACCAGCTTCTACTGAACAGAATAAAGCAGAGGTAACAGTGTGTGCATGTGTAGAAGCTGGATTTGGAAAAGGCAGAGGAACCAGAGGTCAGATTTCCAACATCCGCTGGATCATAGAAAAAGCAAGAGAGTTCCAGAAAGACATCTACTTCTGCTTCATTGACCATGCTTAAAGCCTTTGACTGTTGGATCACAACAAGCTGTGGGAAATTCTTAAAGAGATGGGAATACCACCAGATCACCTGACCTGCCTCCTGAGAAACGTGCATGTAGGTCAAGAAGCAACAGTTAGAACTGGACATGGAACAGCAGACCAGCTCCAAAATGAGAAAGGAGTACATCAAGGCTGTATATTGTCACCCTGCTTATTTAACTTATATGCAGAGTACATCATGAGAAATGCTGGGTTGTATGAAGCACAAGCTGGAATCAAGATTGCCGGGAGAAATATCAATAACCTGATATGCAGATGATACCACCCTTATGGCAGAAAGTGAAGAGGAACTAAAAAGCCTCTTGATGAAGGTGAAAGAGGAGAGTGAAAAAGTTGGCTTAAAGCTCAACATTCAGAAAACAAAGATCATGGCATCCGGTCCCATCACTTCATGCCAAAGAGATGGGGTAACAGTGGAAACAGTGACAGACTTTATTTTGGGGTCTCCCCCTCTTTCCTCTGCGCCACCACTGCCTCCGCCGTGCCCCTCATGGGCCAAGCATGGGCTGTCAGCCGTCCTCACCGCAGGTGGGGCGGGGCGGTCCGGCCCCAGGTGATCGCCTTCCTGCCCCTTTCTTCACTTCGTTGGTTTCTGCTGCCTCTGCACGTCACCCCAAACGATCCCGGCTCCTTGTGCTAGCTTTAGCTTCCCTTGTGGCTCAGACAGTAGAGTCTGCCTGCAATGCTAGAGACCCAGGTTCGATCCCTGGGTGGGGAAGATCCCCTGGAGAAGGAAATGGCAACACAAGCCAGTATTCTTGCCTGGAAAATCCCAAGGATGGAGGAGCCTGTTGGGTTAGAGTCCATGGGGTCATAAAGAGTTGGACACGACTGAGTGGCTTCATTTTCACTTTGACAATCCCTGTGGAAGGTAACCCCAGCCATGAAATTAAAAGACACTTGCTCCTTGGAAGAAAAGCTGTGACAAATCTAGACAGTGTATTAAAAAGCAGAGATATTACTTTGCCAATAAAGGTGAAAGTGAAAGTGAAGTCGCTCAGTCGTGTCCGACTCTTTGCGACCGAATGGACTGTAGCCCACCAGGCTCCTCAGTCCATGGAATTTTCCAGGCAAGAGTATGGGAGTGGATTGCCGTTTCCTTCTCCAGGGCATCTTCCCAACCCAGGGATCGAACCTGGGTCTTCTGCACTGCTGCTGCTGCTAAGTCGCTTCAGTCGTGTCCGACTTTGTGCAACCCCATAGACAGCAGCCCACCAGACTCCCCCATCCCTGGGATTCTCCAGGCAAGAACACTGGAGTGGGTTGCCATTTCCTTCTCCAATGCATGAAAGTGAAAAGGGAAAGTGAAGTCGCTCAGTCGTGCCTGACTCTTAGTGACCCCATGACTGCAGCCTACCAGGCTCCTCCGTCCATGGGATTTTCCAGGCAAGAGTACTGGAGTGGGTTGCCATTGCCTTCTCCTCCCGCACTGCAGGCAGACGCTTTACCATCTGAGCCACCAGGAAAGCCGACAAAGGTAAGTATAGTCAAAGCTATGGTTTTTCCAGTAGTCGTGTGTGGATATAAGAGTTGAACCATAAAGAACGCTGAGCGTGGAAGAATTGATGCTTTTGAACTGTGGTGTTGGAGAAGATTCTTATGAATCCCTTGGACTGCAAGGAGATCAAACCAGTCAACCCTAAAGGAAATCAATTCTGAATATTCATTGGAAGGACTGAAGCTGAAGTTGAAGCTCCAATACTTTGGCCACCTGATGTGAGGAACTGATTCATTTGAAAAGACCCTGATGCTGGGAACGATTGAAGGCGGGAGGAGAAGGGAGTGAGAGAGGACAAGATCATTGGACGGCATCACCAACTCAGTGGACATGAGTTTGAGCAAGCTCTGGGAGATGGCGAAGGACAAGGAAGCCTAGCGTCCTGCAGTCCATGGATTCACAAAGAGTTGGACACGACTGAGCGACTAAGACGCACACACACATACTCCAGTACCACTGAAGCCTTCCATGACTATAGCCCTGGCTGACATCTGATTGCAGCCTCCTTAGAGACCCCAAGCCTAAACTACCGAGCTCAACTCCCACATTTCTGCTCCTAAAACTGTGGATAACTAGTACTTGCTGTTTTAAGTTGTTGTGTTTTGGGGGACGTTAGTTACACAGTAGTGAATAACTAATCAACCAACTTGAAATGGACAGAGGTGGGATTTGAACCCAGGTAGTCTGGTTCCACTGCCCAACTTAAGTTGTAATATGGAAAGTTAGAAACAGTGTAGACATCCATCTTAGGAAACTGTGTAAATAAAGTATAAACCATTCACTTGATAGAATTCAATGCAGCCATGAAAATGAATGAACTAGATCTTCAAGGCTTTGCCCTGAGGTGTCCATGTTATATTATTATGCGACAAAAGCAAGATGCCAAAGGGTGCATGTTGGATGAGTCCATTTTGGTCAAAATAGAAACTTTTTCTCCACATATGTTCATGCATCCATACTAAGTCACTTCAGTCATGTCTGACTCTTTGTGACCCCCATGGACTCTAGCCCACCAGGCTCCTCTGTCCATGGGACTCTCCAGGCAAGAATACTGGAGTGGGCTGCTCCCAACCCAGGGATTGAACCCAAGTCTCACTGGCGCCACCTGGGAAGCCTCACCTATGTTCATATGTGCATAATAAAAAGGCTGTTCATAGTGGTTACCTCTGGGAAGGCACGTTATGGATGAGAGGAAGTAAGTCTCGCTCTCCTTTTACTTCATATGCTTCTCTATACTTTGCATTTTTAAAAAAACCTCTTCCAAGTCTGGAGATTGAACCTTCGTTTCCTGCACTGCAGGCAGATTCTTTACCATCTAAGCCACCAGGTGTTGGGGTCCTTTAATGGACCGGAACTTGGTGGTCTGGAGTCGATGATAAGAAAGTAAAGGAGAAAAAGAGGCTGATATTCCTTGGTTTACACAGAAAGCCAATGAAGCCCCTGCACAGGGCTTGCTCTGTTCACGGAGGCCTCAGGCGCCCTCTCAATAGGGTGAAGGCTCAGAGCACCTTCTCGAGAGGGTCTTAGAAGCCTGGGCAGGAAAGTGAACTCAGAGGGCCTCTGCGCTCCAGGGGATCAGCCTGAAAAAGAGAGAGAGGGAGAGAGAGAGAGAGAGAAAGAAAGACACGGGGACCAGAGCTCTGATGGAGCAAAGGTGTTTTAATCAACATGGTGTGGGCATATATACTGTCTTACAAAGTAATTATTCTCAGCAAAGATAAAGATTAAAATTCCAGACTTACAAAACATAGGTGATCCATATTAAAGAGAGAGAGAGTTGTAAACAATCACTTTTACCATATGGTTCACAAGAAGGAAGAGGGTACTTGTCACCATATAGAAATGCTAATGAAGGAAATGCCTGGATTCCTCAGTCCCTGGAGAGGCTTGCCTCTCCTCTTAATTCCTGAATATTCAGGAATTAATAAGGAGCAGACAATTCCTGACAGATCCAAAATAGCATACAGGAAGCCTGCTGTTAAAGGCTTCCTGACAATTCCCCCTATTTTATTATATTTGTAAAAAACGGTCTTGACCAAATGAGTTTGGTTAGTATTAACCAACCTTATAGAAAGGCGACAGTAAACAACAAATATAATTATCATGACAATCACCAAAGTTACAGTTCCAGACCTGATACTGTGGATAATACTTTGAAACCATCCGCGTGGGTCTAGCCCAGTTAATTTGTTCAGCTAAAGTTTCCAAATTAGGGGAAGAGAGCAGATTTTTAGAAAAAGTTTTAAAGATTTTCTTTTGCAGTAATTGTACATTCAGAGAGGTGTTATCATGTATATTTTGTAAATGAAATTTGATTTGTTCCCAGTTGTAGGCACTATGATTGAATTGAACAGGAATAACACAAAATTGAGTAGCTTAAAGAAATAGAAGGGTTAAGACAAGTGTATAGTTTGCAATTAATACAAGTTACAGAATGTAAAAGTCTTATTAAATTGTAAATTTTCTATGGCTATAACAAAAGGAAGTGAGACACAGGCCTGTATAAAATATGACTGATTATAGCGAAAGAAATAGTTACTATGACCACGACTGGTCCCTATGAAATGTCCAGTCCAAGTCCCAAGTTTTTCCGTGCTCTGGTGCGTGCAGCAAATTTCCAAATGTCCCATTGTTCAGGCCCACTCTGTTTATCGAGGACGATCCTAGGACGAGGTGGGGCTAATCCACCGTCAAGCCATTCAAGAAGTCCTTTGTCATAGTAATGTTCCATCGTGGTGTCCGTGACCTTCCATATCACACACAGTGTTGGTAATATCCTCTGAGCAGTCAGATAACCACATACCATGGGGTCCCCAATCAACAATTGTATGATTACCACAAACATTGATTTTCTTAATTTGGTTTGACATTTGTCCCAACAAACGGGAGTATAAGTAAAGTTTTTATAAGTAAACCCTTTGCATAATGTTCTTTGTTCTTTCCCTAACTCTTTCCCTAAAGTCTCAGTAGTATAAACATGGTTTACAGACAAAGAAAGGGCAGTAAATGATCCAAGCAATGTCTGAAAATCTTCTTTTGGAAGCAGGAGGAAAGCCCAAGTTTGTCGGCTGATGTTTATGCACAATTCTGCTGTGCCCATGCACAAGGGAAGGACTTCATAACCTAAAGAAATGTTAATTAGTTTTCTTTCCTGCCCAGGGTGTGAGGGCCCTTTCCTGTACTAGGGAGAAGGCATATGTATAGAATCATTAGTTGAAACGATTGGTCCTCTCTCTGTCCATTTGACCACCAGTAATAGAGGGCGGTTGGGTATTAGTCCGAGCTTGAGCCGGGGGGAGGTACAGGCCAAAAGACTGAGCATTGCCAGGACAATGTATTCAGGACTTGGAGGCAATCCCTGTGACAGACCAAATTTTCAGCTCGATTAGTAAGGGTTTTTATTTGTCCCCAAGTGGGAAGATCATTGTGGTGATGCCCCCAAGGGTGGTGCTTTCTGGAGATCTTCAAAGCAGATATAGCCCGTATTGGAATTTCTTCTTCCAGGGGTTCTTGTTTCATCTCCATTTTGAACACTGGGGGCGCCCTTGGGTCGAATCTTAAGAAGAGGTTAAAAACTTTAAAACAAATAAAGCTGTATTAACAATAGTTATAGGTTTAGGAAATATGTTGGAATCTAGTGAAGTCTGCTTTAGATAACGAAGACAGTAGTGTTCCCGTGTATTCCCCCTTATTTAATTTCTTTATTTGTAACTTTAGTGTGTGATGTGTTTGTTTGACTATGTCTTGTGTCTGTGGATTATAAAGAATACTTGTAAATGGATAATAGGAAAAGATTGTAAAAATTGTTTAAAGTGTCTAGAAATATAGGAGAGGGGAGTATAAACAATTCTAGAGGTAAATCTAGTTTGATGTGAGTAAGAAATTGTTTTTGTAATTTATTTTGCACCAGAGTTCTTCTCATGCCTCTTGAGAAAGTGAACAAGGGCTATTTAAATCAGGATCTCCTTTTAAAGTATTAAATAGGTTATTCAGTTGATGATTAGCAATGTCTAAAGAAGGTCTAATCCAATTAATATCACCTAAGAGCTTTTGAAAATCATTTAAGGTTGATAATTTATCAGTATGGATCTAAGTTAGTTGGGGAGTAATGCATTGCCTATTAACAACGAACCCCAAGTAATGGTAAGGTGTAGAGGTTTGAATTTTTTCAGGGACAATGATTAGAGTTTTTAAAGCATAGTTGAGCTATATCAAACATGTGTTCAGTTTTTAAGATAGATGGAGCTGAAAATAATATACCATCCAAATAGTGAATAACAAGAAAGTTAGGAAACTGCTTTCTCACAGGCTCAAGGGCTTTGGCTACGTAGTACTGACACATGGTGGGAGAATTCATCATCCCTTGTGGCAGTACATTCCATTGGTACTGTTTATGAGGTCCAATATGATTAGGATAAGGGAGAGAGAAAGCGAATCTCTCTTGGTCTAAAGGGTGTAAAGGTATATTTAAAAAGCAATCTTGTAAATCAATAATAATAATATACCAATTTTGAGGAATAGTGGTAGGTGATGGGATTCTTGGTTGTAATGCACCCATAGGTTTCATAGATGCATTAACTTTTCTAAGGTCTGTTAGGAGACGCCATTTGTTAGATTTCTTTTTTATAACAAAAATAGGGGAGTTCCAAGGAGACCAAGATTCCTCAATATGCTTTAATTCTAGTTGTGTATCTATAAGTTCTTTAGCCGCCTGTAATTTCTCTTTCGTGAGGGGCCACTACTCTGTCCAAATAGGCTTGTCATATTTCCAGGTTATTTTAATAATTGTATTGTTTGTTAAATGAGCAGTGGTCCCCAGGAAAAATGTGGAATGTATATCTGAGTTTGTCATATCTTATATCTTTTTATTAAAATCATATATCTTACTTTTCCTTAGCAACTATGAAGTGTCTTGTATATTAGCATTTTATAGATTGGTGAATATATTTATTATATCATATTATAATATATATTTATTATATATATAAATATATGTTTATATTTATATATACATCAATATATTATACATTAGAATATATTGTATATTGAAAGTGAAGAGGAACTTAAAATCCTCTTGATGAAAGTGAAAGTAGAGAGTGAAAAAGTTGGCTTAAAGTTCAACATTCAGAAAACTAAGATCATGGCATCCGGTCCCATCACTTCATGGGAAATAGATGGGGAAACAGTGAAAACAGTGGCAGACTTTA
>NW_011494793.1:827644-827810 GCF_000754665.1 Bison bison bison | reverse complement strand
TAATGTTTTAAAATCTTATTTTATTTGGAAATGACCTAGCTATTTAATAAACTTTTATTATTTAGTTTACTACAACTCTAGAAATTTAAGTTATCCCAACCTTAAGAGATTATTTTAGATTATAATAATAGATTATTCTATTAAAAATATAATTATTTTTAATAGA
>NW_011494793.1:821907-827188 GCF_000754665.1 Bison bison bison | reverse complement strand
GATGGCAGCACTGCCAGATGTTGAGGGTTTCAGGTAAAAGATGGAATTTGTCTCAGGTTTTTGCTGAAGGGGACCTGGGGGTCCCTGCTTGGAGTCTTCCGGAATAGGTTTTCTTTCAATGTACTTACAATCTTTGGCCCAATGCATTCCTCAATGGTAGTGAGGGCAGATTTTTGGAGGTTTTTTACTTTTATATATTTTTTCTTTTCTTTTTTTTTTTAGCTTTCTTAGGGCCGTCCCTTTTTAAATGGTTCTTATTTCCACATGTAAAGCATCCTTTATTTCCCTTTCTTAAGGCAGCAGCGATTGTTTCAGCTACCATTTGCATCTTTTGAGTGTCTAATCCTAGATCGCGACAAGCCTTCAAATAATCGATAATCGTCCCTATCTCACGAATTGGAGCTATAGCTTTTTGACATTCCTGATTTGCATTTTCATAAGCAAGTAATTTCTCTAGTTGCCTTTTGGCTTCTTCTCCAATTACAGTACGGGAAATAGCAGTTTCTAATCTAGCTAAAAAATCAGCATGCATTTCGTTAGATCCCTGAACTTTAAATAAGTGATGAAGTAAAGTAGAAAAGTGATGGGGCTTTCCAGCCTTTTTACCCATGTCTTAGTACTTACTGGCCTCAATAGGCCCTGGGGTCACTCCGTCCGAGAATCTGCCTATGTGTACCAAGTCCCTGTTCTGGGTGCCACTTGTTGAGGTCCTTTAATGGACCAGAACTTGGTGGTCTGGAGTAGACGATAAGAAAGTAAAGGAGAGAAAGAGGCTGATATTCCTTGGTTTACACAGAAAGCCAATGAAGCCCCTGCACGGGGCTTGCTCTGTTCACGGAGGCCTCAGACGCCCTCTCGATGGGGTGAAGGCGAAGAGCACCTTCTCGAGAGGGTCTTAGAAGCCCAGGCAGGGAAGTGAACTCAGAGAGCCTCTGCGCTCCAGGGGATCAGCCTGAAAAAGAGAGGGAGGGAGAGGGAGAGAGAGGGAGAGAAAGACAGACACGGGGACCAGAGCTCTGATGGAGCAAAGGTGTTTTAATCAACATGATGTGGGCATATATACTGTCTTACAAAGTAGTTATTCTCAGCAAAGATAAAGATTAAAATTCAAGACTTACAAAACATAGGCGATCCATATTAAAGAGAGAGATTTGTAAACAATCACTTTTACCGTATGGTTCACAGGAAAGAGGAGGGTATTTATCACCATATAGAAATGCTAATGAAGGAAATGCCTGGATTCCTCAGTCCCTGGAGAGGCTTGCCTCTCCTCTTAATTCCTGAATATTCAGGAATTAATAAGGAGCAGAGGATTCCTGACAGATCCAAAACAGCACACAGGAAGCCTCCTGTTAAATGCTTCCTGACAACCAGGGAAGTCCTTTTTAAATAACAGATTCTTTTTATTTTGTGTGACGTTATATTATGTCATTTCATTTTACATTTTTGGCCACACCATGCAGCCTGTGGGATCTTAGTTCCCCAGTGAGGGATTGAATCCACACTCTCGGCAGTGAAAGTGCAGAGTCCTAACTACTGGACCACCAAGGAATTCCCTGTAGTTTTCATTTTTCCTTTTTAATTGTTTTAGATTTCTTATTTTGGGCTCCCAGCAAAGTGATTCACTTATCCACGTTGTACTACTTGTGTAATGTTAAAAAATCTGAGAGATACACAAACAAAAGCCTTTGCTTTATAGGGTTTTGAAAAATGTGCATCCCTTCAGGAAACAGTCTGGAATGTTTGGTTTAAAAAAAAAAATGTGTGACTGCCCACTGACAAGTGCCCATGTGTGCATTCAGACAGAACAGGCCTGTCATTCACTTATCTAGTTGCAGTTCTGTTCCAGGGTCATGGTGTGGAGGGAAGGTCCTTTTAGGATTTTGTTCAGTGGGCATATTAGTTTTCTGAGGCTGTCATAACAAATTATTCAAGAATCAGAAACTTCCCTAGTGGCCCAGTGGTTGACTCCATACTTCCTTCCAATGCAAGGAGCACAGGTTGAATCCCTAGTCAGGGAAGTAAGATTCCACATGCTGCAGGATGTGGCAAAAAAAAAAAAAAAAAGTCAGATGTACTAATGTCTAAGGGCAGGAAAATATGGATATTTCAGTTCAAGCAGGGAGAGTGAATTTGCCCTTCTTATTTTTTTGCTCTACTTAAAGTGAAAAAGGAGAGTGAAAAAGTAGACTTAAAACTCAGCACTCAGAAAACTAAGATCATAGCATCCGGTCTCATCACTTCATGGCAAATAGATGGGGAAACAATGGAAATAGTGAGAGATTTTATTTTGGGGGGCTCCAAAATCACTGCAGATGGTGACTTCAGCTATGAAATTAAAAGATGCACACTCCTTGGAAGAAAAGCTATGACCAACCTAGATAGCATATTAAAAAGCAGAGACATTACTCTGCCAACAAAGGTCCATCTAGTCAAAGCTATGGTTTTTCCAGTGGTCATGTATGGATGTGAGAGTTGGAGTATAAAGAAAACTAAGTGCCAAAGAATTGAAGCTTTTGAACTGTGGTGTTGGAGAAGACTGTTGAGAGTCCCTTGGATGGCAAGGAGGTCCAGCCAGTCCATCCTAAAGGGGATCAGTCCTGAATATTCATTGGAAGGACTGATCCTGAAGCTGAAACTCCAATACTTTGGCCATCTGATGTGATGAACCAATTCATTGGAAAAGACCCTGATTCTGGGAAAGATTGAAAGGCAGGAGGAGAAGTGACGACAGAGGATGAGATGGTTGGATGGCATCACCAGCTCGATGGACATGAGTTTGAGCAAGCTCTAGGAGTTGGTGATGGACAGGGAAGCCTGGCATGTTGCAGTCCATGGGGTCACAAGGCTTCAGACATGACTGAACAACTGAACTGACCTGAACAAGGCCTCAGCTGATTGGAAAGACGCAAGTGTGTTGTCAAAGGCCATCTGCTTTACTCAGTTCACCAGTTCAGATGCTCATCTCTTCTGAAAACACCTTCATGGACACACCCCTTTCTCCAGCTACCTGGGCCATCCCTCCAACCAGCTGAGTTGACACATAAAATTACCTGTCTTGTGATAGTGTTTGGAGGTGACTAGGAGCCTTTGGGAGGTGATTGGGTCAAAAGTGTAGGCCCCTCATGATAAGATCAGTGTCCTTCTAAGAGAAAGACAGAGAAGAAAGGTCGTGTGAGAACACAGCAAAAAGGCAACTGTCTGCAAGTCAGGAACTGGGGTATCACCAGGCACCAAATCTGATCAGCACCTTGTTCTTGGGCTTTCTGCCTCTACATTCTGTCATATTGGTTGTCACAGTGCCAGCAGGCTGAGCCGTGGAGCTCGCTGCTCCAGGTCATATCATGGTGGAGCCCCCTGGACAAAGCTTGGTGAACTGGATTCCTGGGGCTGTTATAACAAAGTCCCACAGACAAGGTGGCTTAAAACAACATAAATCTATTCCTTTTTTTAAAATATATTTATTATTTATTCAATTAACTTGGTTGCACTGGGTCTCAGTCACAGTGTGCAGGGTCATGCCAGACCTTTAGTTGCATGTGGGAGCTAGTTCCCTGACCAGGGATCAAACCCAGACCCCTTGCATTGGGAGTGCACAGTCTTAGCCACTGGGCCACCATGAACATTCTCAGAAATCTATTCTTTTCCAGTTCGAGATGCTGGAAGTCCTTCCTTGCCTCTTCCAGCTTCCATGGCATCCCTTGGCTTGGGGCTACATCACCCAAGCTCTGCCTCCATCATCACATAATGTCCTTCCTATGCGCCTGTGTCCAGCTTTCCCTTCCCTTACAAGGACATCATCTACCCTAATCCAGTTATGACCGCTTCTTAACTTGATTAACATCTGCAAAGACCCCATTTCCAAGTCAGATCATAGTTACAGGTAACAAAGATTAGGACTTGAATCAAACATCTCTATGAAGAGACACAATTCAAGCCACCATACATGGGTTTGGAGGACACACACTAGGTGGTTAATTCAGTTAGTGATATATATATATATGTGTGTGTGTGTATATATATATGACTTAGTGGGTAAAGAACCTGCTTGCAGTGCAGGAGACATTGGAGACACAGGTTCAATCCCTGGGTCAGGAAGATACCTTGCAGGAGGAAATGGCAACCCCTACAGTTTTCTTGCCTGGGAAATCCCATGGAGCCTGGTGGACTACAGTCCAAAAGATTGCAGAGAATGGGACAAGACTGAGTGACTAAGCACGCATGCATGACTTTGGCCAAGCCCTTCCTTCTCTGAGACTCAGCTACAGTATGGGGATGATGACCAATACCTCCCTCCTGGCCCATCTGACTGGCCCCCAGTCTTCTCCATCTCATTAATTGTCGTTCATTCACTCAGTTGTTCAGGCCCCAAACCCAGAGTTATTCTCAATTCCTCCCGTTTGTCCCCAGTTAAACTCTTCAGGAGCCTCCCACCCAGTCCAGGCTCTACCATCGCCTCTCCGCTCATCTTCCTGTCTCCAGCTTGATCCACTGAAGTTTGTTTTCCCTGTCTCAGCCAGCTGGTGGCATCTCCGGTTGAAAACTATTCAGTCTCTTTCCCCAACATTTAGAGTAAAATCTAGTCTTCTTAAAAAAAGACCCTACCTGTCTCTTTGACCTCATCAGTCACTCCATGTATCATAGACTCATGGTAGAGGACTGAATAGAACCCTCCCAAAAAAAGTGTGTCCAAGCCCTCACCCCTGGAACATGTGACTGTGACCTTATTTGAGAAAAGGCTCTTTGCAGACATAATTAAGAATCTTGAATGAGATCAGCTCCGATGTTAGGACGGGCTCTAAATCCAGTACATGTCCTTATAAGAGAAAGGCAAAGGACTTCCCTGTTAGCGCAGAGGATAGGAATCTGCCTGCCAATGCAGGGGATACAGGTTTGATCCCTGGTCCAGGAAGATTCCACATGCTGTGAGCAACTGAGCCCCAGTGTCACAACTACTGAGCCCATGCTCTAGCGCCTGGGAGCTGCCAGTACTGAGCCCGTGTGCCCTAGCTTGTGCTCCACAGCTAGAGAAGCCACCTCAATGAGAAGCCCATGCCCCACAACCAGAGAGGAGCCTCTGTTCTTTGCAACTAGATTTAAAAAAAAATTTATTTTTTTTTTTTAAAGAGAGAAGGGCAGAATGGAATTTGGGAGGGATTAAAAGATGCTTACTCCTTGGAAGAAAAGTTATGACCAACCTAGATAGCATATTGAAAAGCAGAGACATTATTTTGCCAACAAAGGTCTGTCTAGTCAAGGCTATGGTTTTTCCTGTGGTCAT
>NW_011494793.1:779820-821807 GCF_000754665.1 Bison bison bison | reverse complement strand
ATTTCTTTGGAGGGAATGATGCTAAAGCTGAAACTCCAGTCCTTTGGCCACCTCATTCGAAGAGTTGACTCACTGGAAAAGACTCTGATGCTGGGAGGGATTGGGGGCAGGAGGAGAAGGGGACGACAGAGGATGAGATGGCTGGATGGCATCGCTGACTCGATGGACGTGAGTCTGAGCGAACTCCGGGAGTTGGTGATGGACAGGGAGGCCTGGCGTGCTGCGACTCATGGGGTCGCAAAGAGTCAGACATGACTGAGCGACTGAAGTGAACTGAACTGAACTGAAAGAGGAGAAGGCCCAGTGAAGACAGAGACAAAGCCTGGAGTGATGCAGTCACAGCCCAAGGAATACTGACGCCCCCAGAAGCTGGAGGAGACAAGGAAACATCCTCACCTACAGCTTTCATAGTACTGCTGCTGCTAAGTCGCTTCAGTTGTGTCCGACTCTGTGTGACCCCAGAGACGGCAGCCCACATGTCTCCCCCGTCCCTGGGATTCTCCAGGCAAGAACACTGGAGTAGGTTGCCATTTCCTTCTCCAATGCATGAAAGTGAAAAGTGAAAGTGAAGTCGCTCAGTCCTGTCCAACTCCTAGCAACTAACAAGGAACAATTCTCAATAGACATAGTGGGGAAAACAAGGTATAAAACAGCAGGTATTTTTCAAAAAGAAGATGTGGGGACTTGTGGTGGTCCGGTGGTTAAGAACCTGCTTTTCAATGCAGGGCATGTGGGTTCAATCCCTAGCCAGGGAACTAAGATCCCACGTGTCACAGGACAACTAAGCCCGTGTGTTGCAATTAGAGAAGCCCCATGCCGCAACAAAGCCTGCATGCCCAGCACAGCCAAAACAAAATTTAAAAATATATAGAGAGAAGATGGGGACATATATATGTATGCATGCTCACATATGCTGTGCTTAGTCGCTCAATCTTGTCTGACTCTTTGTGACCCCAGGGACTATAGCCCGCCGGACTCCTCTGTCCATGGGATTTCCCAGGCAAGAATACTGGAGTGGGTTGCCATGCCCTCCTCCAGGGGATCTTCCAGACCCAGAGATCAAACCCAGCTCTCATGCATTGCAGGCAGATTCTTTACTGACAGAGCCACTAGGGAAGCCCTCACATGCTCACATAGGGAAAGAATATTTTTTAAAGGGAGGATAGCAAGAGGCCATGGTGGTGTCTGGGGAGAGAGACAGAAGTTGGGGATGTGGGAGGAGACACGAACACTGCTCACCCTTTGAAATCTTTGCATCTTTTATCACAGAGATAGTCTTTATTTTAAAATGCCAGATAGGGGACTTCCCTGGAGGCCCAGTATATTTAAGACTCCGTACTTCCCCTTCAAGGAACACGGATTCCATCCCTGGTCAGGGAACTAAGATCCTCCATCCTCTGCAGCCAAAAAAAAAAAAAAAAAGTTAAAAATGCTGGTTAGAAAGCTTTTGGAGCAGTGCTGCCCCCATAGAATTTCCTGAGATGATGGAAATATTCTCTGTGCTCCCCAATATGGGCAGACACCTACCACACATGGCGATTCAGTGCTTGAAACGGAGTTTAGTTCCATGGAGAAAGGAAACTGTCAGTTTTATGCAAGTGTCATCCATTTACATTTAAATGGCTGTCAGCTACCAAATTGGACAGTGCAGCTGTGTAGCATCGTGGACAACATCTTAGGATTAAATATTGGGTGAAAAGAGCCAGGTCCAGAAGTGGAGGTAGAATTTGGTAGATATTATGTTTTTTTGTTTTTGTTTTTGTTTTTTTTTTTTTAAAAGAAACAGCTTGAAGTACAAGGGCGGGGGGAGGGGGCGGGAATGACAAGAAATAAACTAAAATACAACCTGCATCTGGAATTAAGGGTTATTTTTCTTTCTCCAGATGTTCTGTAATGAGGTTACATTTTTTTTTAGAAATATATGTATTTATTACTCTGTATATAGTGTGTTATGGGCTTCCCTGGTGATGCAAGTGGTAAAGAACCCACCTGCCAATGCAACAGACGTAAGAGACATGGGTTTGATCCCTGGGGTTGGGAAGATCCCCTGGAGAAGGGCATAGCAACCCACTCCAGTATTTTTTCCTGAAGAGTCCCATGGACAGAGGAGCCTGACAGGCTACACTCCATAGGGTCGCACAGAGTCAGACACTACTGAAATGATTTAGCACTCACCCACGCATAACGTGTTATATATGATGAATGCATACAGTTTAGTAAATTACTTACAGCATATTAATTTACTGTATGTTATGCTATAGTGTGTAGGAATTAAATCACATATATTTTTGTGTGCTGTGTGATAGCACATAGCAAATTAAATGACATATACTATGTTCACCATATGCTATTATAGTACATAATCAAATTATATATAATATATTAATTTATTATATGCTGTTATAGTACATAGTAAATTAAATGGCATACAATACATTAGTGGGCTTCTCTGGTGGCTCAGATGGTAAAGAATCTGCCTGCAATGCAGGAAACCCAGGTTCGCTCCTAGGTCAGGAAGATCAGAGCAATTAACACTTTCACTTTTTCACAGTACATTAATGTACTTGTGCTATTTATGCATTGGGAGCATGGACTCGTAGCCACTGGACCACCAGGGAAGTCCCTCTTTGCACATTTCTAAAGCCCTTATCCAGATCTGAGTTAGCATCTTCACCCAAAGGTGCAAAGAACCTGATGGAACTAGATTAACTTTCCCTGCACCTCAGGAGTTGCAACTGATGACGTGTTTGCCAGTCGATCCCTATCTCCCTGATATGCCCTGACAGCTGGGCTGATCTTGGCTTCTCATCCGTTGCTCTTGGAAGGTCCCATCCTGAGAAAGGTGGTATTTGGCAAAGTGTAGACAGTACGGGTCTTACAACAGTATGCAAACCCACAGAGCTTTCTGGCACCAGACAGTGCTGCTGCTGCTGCTAAGTTGCTTCAGTTGTGTCTGACTCTGTGCGACCCCATAGACGGCAGCCCACCAGGCTCCACCGCCCCTGGGATTCTTCAGGCAAGAACACTGGAGTGGGTTGCCATTTCCTTCTCCAATGCATGAAAGTGAAAAGGGAAAGTGAAGTTGCTCAGTCGTGTCCGACTCTTTGCGACCCCATGGACTGCAGCCTACCAGGCTCCTCCGTCCATGGGATTTTGCAGGCAAGAGTACTGGAGTGGGGTGCCATTACCTTCTCTGTGTAAACCTAGACTATATCATAGTGTACTGTTATACTAATGATACTAAATATAATTTAGCTGTCCTAAATTATTCAAGGCCTCCATGCTCCTAAGTTTTACAAGCACTAGACTGTCCAGCTCCCTGGACAGTTGCACCTACTCTGTGTCCAGAAGTCCGGTGTTTAAGCCTTTTCCTGTCTCTCTGGGCAAATGACTTCACCTCTCCAAATGTTAGTTTCCTCATCTGCAAAATGGGAAGGTTATCCATGCCTCCCGGGTGCTAGAAATCACTTCTCCAAATGTGTCCAGCACACCCCTGAGGTCCCCCAGATTCTTTCCAGGACCCACAATGTCAGACCCCTGACCATGACGTTAATGCTACATCATTTGCCTTATTCTCTCAGCTGGCATTTACCCTAAAGGTACTCAGGCATCCTCCTGGTGCCTTAGCAGAAATCAGCAACAGCACCAAATGTACTGGAAGTCGTGATACTGTTTATCATAGCACCTGTGCCGAAAAAGGGGTTGGGGGGAGCCATAGTCACTTGATTTTATCTCTGAAGCTTGGTGAAACAGTAAAAATTATTAAGAAAATTTCAACCCTTGAGTATATTTTCCCCCTCATTCACTTTCTCATACTATTTTATAATTCATGTATGGTTGAATTGACTCTTCCATGTGCAGGTTAGCAGACTTTGGCGCATGTGCATGTTAATATTACCATGACCACAATCAGGATACTGACCCAACTAGCTTTATCATCCCCTCAAACTCCTTGGCAGAAAGTGAAGAACTAAAGAGCCTCTTGACGAGGGTTAAAGAGGAGAGTGAAAAAGCTGGCTTAAAACTCAACATTCAAAAAACAAAGATCATGGCATCCGGTCCCATCTTTGCCACTTCATAGCAAAGAGATGGGGAAACAATGGAAACAGTGACAGGCTTTATTTTCTTGGGCTCCAAAATCACTGCAGACAGTGACCTCAGCCATGAAATTAAAAGATGCTTGCTCCTTGGACAAAAAGCTATGACAAACCTAGACAGCATTTTAAAAAGCAGAGACATTACTTTGCTGACTAAGGTCTGTATAGTCAAAGCTATGGTTTTTCCAGTAGTCATATATGGGTGGGAGAGTTGGACCATAAAGAAGGCTGAGGGCCAAAGAATTGATGCCTTCAAACTGCGGTGTTGGATAAGACTCATGAGAGTCCCTTGGAGAGCAAGGAGATCAAACAAGTTAATCCCAAAGGAAATCAGCCCTGAATATTCATTCATTGGAAGGATTAATGATGAAGCTCCATTTAGCCACCTGATGTGAAGAGCTGACTCATTGGAAAAGACTGTGATTCTGGGAAAGATTGAAAGCGGGAGGAGAAAGGGACAACAGAGGATGAGATGGTCGGATGGCATCATCAGTTCAATGGACACGAGTTTGAGAAAGCTCTGGGAGTTGGTGATGGACAGGGAAGCTTAGTGTGCTGCAGCCCATGGGGTCACAAAGAGTTGGACACGACTGAACAACTGAACAACAAGAAACTCCCTTAGGCTGTTTGTTTGGACAGCCCTCCCCAGCTCCTGGCATGTTCCCATTTCTCTGTCAGGGTAAGTTCTCTTGGAGACTTCCCTGGCATTCTGGGGCTTAAGACTTCACTTTTCAATATAGGGAGAGTGGGTTCAGATCCCTGGTCAGGCAGTTAAGATCTGACGTGCCTCATGGCCAGAAAACCAGAACGTAAATAACAGAAGTAATAAGGTAACACATTCAATAAAGACTTTAAAAATGGTCCACATTACATTTTTTTTAAAAGATAAGTTCTTTTAGAGAATGTCACATAAATGGAATCATGGGCTTCCCTGGTAGGTCAGATGTTAAAGAGTCTGCCTGCAATGCAGGAAACCCAGGTTTGATCCCTGGGTCAGGAAGATTCCCTGGAGGAAGGAATAGCTACCCACACCAGTATTCTTGCCTGGAGGATTCCTTGGAGAGAGGAGCCTGATGGGCTGCAGTCCGTGGCGTGGCAAAGGGTCAGACTCTTTGACTGACTAACACTTTCACTTTCTTTTCCATCAGTCTCTATCTACTCAGCATATTTGGATGATGGATTAGTGTCCTGGGCCTGCCTGGAGGACTTAGAATAACACAGGCTTATTCCCTCAGGCTTCTGGAGGACAGAAAGCCAAAACCAAGGCATTCGCAGGGGCCACACTTTCTCCCAAGGCTGTAGGGAAAGTCTTCCTTGTCTTTGCCAGCATCTGTGATGGCTCAGTCCTTGTGACCCACTTCACACATCACTTGCGTCACATCACTGGGACACACACAGCTTGCACACACATCACTCCAGTTCCTGGCTCCATCGTCACCTTGCCTTTTCCTCTTTAATGTCTGAATTCAGACATTAAATGTAGCTTTCCTCTTCCTGTAAGGACACCAGTCTTACTGGATTAGGGCCCAGCCTGGTGGCTTCATTTTAATGACATCTGCAAAGACCCTATCTCTAAATAAGGTCACTTTCTTAGATACTGAAGGTTAGGGACTTCTATTCACCTTTTAGGGGGACACAATTCACCACACAATAGGTGAGTCCATGTCTTTTTAATATTTTGTGTGACAAATGGGAAATACACATAAAGCCGTCCTATTGAGCATTAAGTTCGATGATCATCTCCAAAAGAAAAGCACTTGAACACATTTTGGCATCCAGCTGGCATCCTTTTGCAGGGAACACCATTTTTATTTGAAATATCTGACAAAGTATGATTCAGACTTGGCTGTTTGGCAGACTTTTCCTCAAAAATGAACAAAAGGAGCCTGTTACTTCAAGGAAAACAACTGTCAGTGCTGTTGCCAATGGTAAGATATAAGCTTTCAAGGGAAATCAAAATTTTGGAAATCCCATGTCTACCACTTCCTGACGTTTTTAAAAGGCTTTTTTTCTTGCAACAGAATGGTGGTGATCTTAATGAATGTAGCTTTCTGTTGTTGAATAAGAAAGCACGACAACCTCTGCATAATTCAGGAAACTGATATTTTCCAAGGGACCAATGCTACCATGTTCATAGGAGGTCCATTCAGACAAACCCAAAATTTCAATGTAACCAAGCCTATTGGGTTGAATGGGGACTGCCAGAAAGATATATTCCTGCCCTAACTGCCAGAACAGGTGAATGTGACCCTAAAGTTGGCAAAAGAGTCTTTGCAGATGTAATTAAGTTACGGATCTCAAGAGGAGAACATCCTGGATTACCCAGATGGCCTCTAAATCCAATGACAAGTATCTTTGTAGGAGAAAGACGAGAATATACGAACACAGAGGAGCAGTCAATATGATGATGGAGGCAGGGATTGGAGTAGAGCAGCCCCAGCGGAGGAATGGAGCCACCAGAAGCTAGAATAAACAAAGAGGTATTCTCTCCTTGAGGGTGGCACGTGCAAATGCTCTGAGAGAGATCATAGCATGTTCAAGAAACTGCATCATCTGGAGAGGTTCCATATGACATATAAGATACAACACATTTAGATATAACAAATAACATAATGGACACTTTCTTGAAGTCCAGAGAGTAAATGTTTTCAGTTTTGCAGATCAGCCTATGGCTCAACTAGTCAGCTCTATCACTGTTCTTTGAAAGCAGCCACAAACAATACATAAATGGATGGTCATGAATGTGTGCCAATAAGGTTTTATTTCTGGGCACATGAAATATGAATTTCACATAATTTTCACATGGCATGAGACAATTGTCCTCTCTCCCCACTCCTGTCATTAATCAAATGTAAAATCCATTCTTAGTTCAGGGGTTGTACAAGATCAGGTGATGCTAAACGAGCTTAAGAAATAGAACGTTTCCAATGCTTGAAAGATTCCTGCACCCTCCCCCAGTTATGTTCCAAGCATGATTTTGCATCTCATCTTCAGAATTCTCTTCATTTGTGTTTTTTTTCTGTGTGAGGGGTTGTTACCAAACCAAACTTGAGTATGCTCACCAGCACACAGTGTAGTCAGTCTACTGACACCAAGTTATGTCAAAGGAAAGTACTGTGTTTATTGCAGTCACCAAGTGAGGAGTCTGGGCAGCTAATGCTCAAAAGACCCAAACTCCCCAATGTCTTTCAGGGAAAGGTTTTTAAGGACGGGATGAGGGAGAGGTTTTCAGGGTACATGATCAGTTCACAGGCATTCCTCTGAGTGACTGATGGTGAAATACTCACGAGTCAACATGATCAACCTTCTGGTTCCAACTGATCTGTGGGTCTATGTTTGGGGTCAACATACAGTTAACTCCTTCCTCCTGAATGGGGGTTTCAGTATCTGCAAAATAGCTCAAGAATATGGCTCAGGATACTATCGAGACTCTTGAGAGTCCCTTGGACTGCAAGGAGATCCAACTGGTCCATTCTGAAAGAGATCAGCCCTGGGATTTCTTTGGAAGGAATGATGCTAAAGCTGAAACTCCAGTCCTTTGGCCACCTCATGCGAAGAGTTGATTCATTGGAAAAGACTCTGATGCTGGGAGGGATTGGGGGCAGGAGGAGAAGGGGACGACGGAGGATGAGATGGCTGGATGGCATCACGGACTCGATGGACGTGAGTCTGAGTGAACTCCGGGAGTTGGTGATGGACAGGGAGGCCTGGCATGCTGCGATTCATGGGGTCGCAGAGAGTCGGACACGACTGAGCGACTGAACTGAACTGAAGGATGAACTGAAAGTCTTTGACTTGTTTTGGCCTTCCCAGGTGGTGCAGAGGTAAAGAATCCACCTGCCAATGCAGGAGACACAAGAGACACGGGTTTGATCCCTGGGTTGGGAAGATCCCCTGGAGAAGGAAATGGCAATCCACTCTAGTATTCTTGCCTTGAAAATCCCATGGAGAGAGGAGCCTGATGGGCTACAGTCCATAGGGTCACAGAGAGTCAGACAGGACTGAGCAACTGAGAACACATCATTATCTTGTCTTGCTTGACTGTTTTTCTTTGGTTCTGCATTTTCTCGCTTTTCTGATTCAAATGTGTTCTTTGGAACTTGGTGAAGGCCTAGAAGACTAAGTTTTTTCTACAAACAAGAGGCAGGCAGAGGACATGAAAGTGGTTCCCTCTTGGCCCTGTGAAAATACAAGAACACAGCTATTCACAAACTAGGAAGAGCGCCCACTAGACAGTGGATGTGCTGACAACCTGATCTTGCACTTCCCAGCCTCCAGAACTGTAAGAAATAAACATTGCTTAATGAGCCCAGTCTGTGATAATTTGTTATAGCAGCCCAACCTAATTATGGTAGATTTTTATTGAGGAAATGTGAATACTTGAGGGATAGTGAGATGTCCCTTTGTGGGGTGGCACAGAGTTTGATACAAACTGCTTTGGTTTTACGTAGTTAATTGTACTGCTCATTTTTTCTATTAATTATCAGATTTGGGGATTTAGAGTCTTAAAGATCATCCAGCACTCTTGCCTGGAAAATCCCATGGACGGAGGAGCCTGGTAGGCTACAGTCCATGGGGTCGCCAGGAGTTGGACATGACTGAGCGACTTCACTTTCACTTTTCACTTTCATGCATTGGAGAAGGAAATGGCAACCCACTCCAGTGTTCTTGCCTGGAGAATCCCAGGGACAGGGGAGCCTGGTGGGCTGCTGTCTATGGGGTCGCACAGAGTCAGACACAACTGAAGCGACTTAGCAGCAGCAAGTGAAAGAGACCAGACACAAAAGGGCACATATTGTGTGATTCCATTTATAAAACAGGCAAATCCATGGAGACTGAAAACAGATTGTTGGTTGCCTGAGGCTGCAGAATTAGGTATGGGGAATGACTGCTAATGGGCATGAGGTTTCCTTTTGGGGGATGAAAATGTCTTGCAACTAAATAGAAATTATGGGTATAAAGTATTGTGATTGTACTGCCACTGAACTACTTACTTTAAAGTGGTTAGTTAAAACTAACCAACCACTATGTTATGTGAATTTCACCTCAATTAAAAAAAAAAAAAACTGCAACTTCCATTTTGCTAACAGGAAAGGTGCTGGCTTTGATGAATTTTGCTGGACTGAAGAGGCTGTCATGGCTGAGAAACTGAGGGCAACTTCCTGCCAACAGCCAGTAAAAAACTGAGGTCCTCAGTCCAACAGACCACAAGAAGCAAAACTCTGCCAACAACCACGTGGACTCGGAAAGCAGATTCTCCCCCAGTCAAGCCTTAGGATGAGACCACAGCCTCACCACGCTTAGTCAATTCTTAATATAGCCCATTGTAGAGGCAAGATGCTTGAATTTCAAGAGGGACACTTCTGGTGGTGCAGTGGATAAGAATCCACCTGCCAATACAGGGGACACAGGTTTGACCCCTGGTCTGGAAAGATCCCACATGCAGTGGACCAACTAAGCCCATGAGCCACAACTACTGAGGCTGACTGCTGAAGCTACTGAAGCCCTCATGTTCTAGAACCTGTGCTCTGCAACAAGAGAAGCTGCAGTGAGAAGCCCGCACACTGCAGCTAGAGAGTGGCCCCAACCTGCCACAACTAGAGTAAGCCTGCCCAAAGCAGTGCAGACCCAGGGCAGCCAAAAATTATTTAAAACTTTAAGCATTAAATAAAAATAATAACAATTTTTTTTAAAAAAAGAGATAAATTGATTGGTTTCAGGTCACGTTTTTAATCAGTTTCTCCGAGACTGAACCCCTGTTCATCCCACCTAACATCTGTTGGAGGTACAAACATCTAATGTAGTTTGCCTGATAAATATTCTTTTGATTCCTCTTTCCCTTTCTTAGGTGAAGAGTGGGTAGAGGTATCACTTCATGATTTGACAGACAAGATTTTGCAGGTTTCTCCCTACTGGAGAAAAGTACAATATACTCTGTGTGGCCGAGTGTTGTTTTTACAAATTGAAGACCTGTGGCGACCTTGTTTTGAGCAAGTTGGGCGGCACCATTTTAACAACAGCATTTGCTCACTTCATGTCTCTGTCACGTTTTGGTAATTCTTGTACTATTTCTGGCTTTTTGATTGTTATTATACTCTTCATGCTGATCTATGATCAATGATCTTTGACTATACTGTTGTATTGGGCAGTGTCCTTAAAAAAAGAAAGGGAAAGAGAGAGACAAAACACCAGGTAAAGATGGAGACAAAGATATGAGTAATGGCGGCGGCAAGTCAAGGAGCCACAGAAGCTGGGAGAGGCAAAGAGCATCTTCCCCTAGAGCCCTCAGAAAGAGCACGCCCAGACTTCAGATTTCTGGCTTCCAGAACTGTGAGAGAATAATTTCTTGTTGTTCCAAGTGACCAAGTTTGTGGTAATTTGTTAGAGTAGCCACAGGAAGTTCATACACCTGCAATGACCACCCTCCCCCAACAAAAGGCATGTACGTTTCTAGCCAAAAGATGTGGTACCAAGAAATAAAGGCCTTGTAATGTGGTCACTGTTCTCTTTCTTTGTAGAACTGGATTCTGGTACCCAGTGGCTTTGCATCCACCCCATCATCTTCGCTACAACAATCTCCCTCTTAAAGGAAAGCAGGGTCTCAAAGAAACATCACTTTGCTGACAAAGGTCCATATTAGTCAAAGCTTTGATTTTTCCAGTGGTCATGTACCGATGTGAGAGTTG
The DNA here is from genome assembly GCF_000754665.1 of Bison bison bison. Taxonomy (NCBI): domain Eukaryota; kingdom Metazoa; phylum Chordata; class Mammalia; order Artiodactyla; family Bovidae; genus Bison; species Bison bison. The sequence continues at coordinate 811,024 of NW_011494793.1, read as the reverse complement.
GACCATAAAGAAGACTGAGCGCTGAGGAATTGATGCTTTCAAACTGTGGCACTGGAGAGCACTCTTGAGAATCCCTTGGACTGCAAGGAGATCAAGCCAGTCAATCCTAAAGGAAATCAACCCTGAATATTCTTTGGAAGGACTGATACTGAAGCTACAATACTTTGGCCACCTGATCCAAGGAGCCAACTCATTGGGAAAAAACCCTGATGTTGGGAAAGACAGAAGGCAGGAGAAGGGGGCGACAGAGGATGAGATGGTTGGATGGTGTCACCAATTCTTTGGACATGACTTTGAGTAAGCATTGGGAGTTGGTGATGGACAGGGAAGCCTGGCATGCTGCAGTTTATGGGGTTGCAAAGAGTTGGATACTACTTAGCGACTAAACAACAAAAACCTAAGAGGTATTTGTCCACCAATGTTTCAGCAGTACTTTTTCACAAAAGAAAAAGGTAAAAGCCACCCATAGTTTTCGTCAACGGATGAGTGGATAAGTAAAACATGGTATGTCCATGAGCGTGTTCAGTCATGTCTGATTCTATGTGACCCCATGGACTCTAGCCAGCCAGGCTCCTCTGTCCTTGGGGATTCTCCAGGCAAGAATGCTGGAGTGGGTCGCCATTTCCTGCTCCAGGGGATCTTCCCAACCCAGGGATTGAACCCACGTCTCCTACGTCTCCTGTATTGCAGGTGGATCCTTTACTACTGAGCCACCAGGTATGTCCATACAAAGGAATAATATTTGCCCTGAAAAAGGCAGGAAATTCTGACCCACGCTATAACACGGATGAACCTCGAAGACATCATGCTGAGTAAAATAAGTCAGTCAGCAAAGGACAAGTACTGTATGATCCCACTTCTGTGAGGCCCCTAGAACAGCCAGTGTCTTAGAGAAAGAAAGTAGAACGGTGGGTGCCAGGGCTGGGGGTGGGAAATGCGATGTTCATGCTTAACGAGGATAGAGTTTCAGCATGAGAAGGTGAGCAAGTTCTGGAGACGGACTATGGCGATGGTTGCATGACAATGTGAGTGTGTACTTAATGCCACTGAACTGTGTACTTAAAAATTATTAAGATGGTGGGAATTTCCCTGTGACCTGGGCTTTCATACTGAGAGTGTAAGATCCCCAAAACTGCCCAGGGCAGCAAAAAAAAAAAAAAAAGGTTAAGATAGCAAATTTCATGTTGTGTGTTTTGCAATAATGATAATACCATGTTGTGCATTTTACAGTAATAATAAAAAATAAACATGTTGTGTCTTTTACAATAATGACACCATGTGTATTTTACAATAATAATAAAACCATGTTGTTTATTTACAATAATAATACCATGTTGTGCATTTTACAATAATAATAATACCATGTTGTGGATTTTATAATGATAATAGTGATGGAAGCTTCCCAGGTGGTGCTAGTGGTAAAGAACCTGCCTGCCAACGCAAGAGCCACAGGAGCTGTGGGTTTGATCCTTGGGTTGGGAAGATCCCCTGGAGCAGGAAATGGCAACCCACTCCACTGTTCTTGCCTGGAGAATCCCCAAGGACAGAGGAGCCTGGTGGGCTACAGTCCAAAGGGTTGCAAAGAGCTGGACATGACTGAGCAACTGAGCACATGCAGAATAATAGTAATAGCAATAAAATAACTTTTCTCTCAAGACCAAAGAAACTATGGAGCCTGACTCCTGCTGCTAAAATTACTCTGGACTTGAGAGCCAGCCTTCGGAGTTCCCGCACTACCCCAGAAGGCAGAGTCAGCTTGCCCAGCCAATCGTCCCCCAGCCAGCCGGTGGCTTGCCCATCCCCCTCCCAAAATAGGCCTAGAGGCTATTTTGGTACAATCTGTTCTCTCATAAAATGAGATCCCAGAACATTCGTGCTGGACTGCAGGGAGCTGGCTTATTACCAGCCCCCGGCAGGTGCTAGATGAGCACAGCAGACTCTCTCTGGGGACCCTACAGAGCTGGCTTTGTGATCCAACTCTGGTGACTCCTACTGGTAGTCCTAGGAAGAAACTGAGGGTCTGAGAAGGGGGTTCACATGCCCAAAGCCACGCATTCTTGAAGGTGAAAAGACAGGATAAGAACAGGTCTGAGAAGCTTCAGAGCCTATTCTAGTTTTCCTTTTCTTTTGGGTTAAGTAGAATTCTCAGCATAGGTCCTGTGAGTTTTGACCATGATCAAAAATCAGAACAGTTCTGCCACCCTCTCCCCCTGAAATGCCCCTGGTCCCTTTGAAGACAATCTCTCCTCCCACTCCTAGACCCTGGAACTCACCGGTCTGTTTTCTGTCTCTATGCTTTTGCCTTTCCTATAGCATCCTATGGGGCTGCCCAGGTGACTCAGTGGTAAAGAATCTGCCTGCCGATTCAGGAGACACAAGAGTCTCAGGTTCGATCCCTGGGTCAGGAAGATCCCCTGGAGAAGGAAATGGCAACCCACTCCAGTATTCTTGCCTGGGAAATCCCAAGCACAGAAGAGCCTGACAGGCTACAGTATATGGAGTCACATAGAATTGGACACAGCTTAGCGACACAGGATGTAGCCTGAGTCTGACTTCTTTCGGTGAACAAATGCGTATGTGATTCATCCACATTGCTGCATGTGTCACAAGCCCGTTCCTTTTCTTGGCTGAGTAGTTTTCTATTGTGGGATGGAGTCATTGTATGATGTTCAGCCACTCACCAGCTGAAGGGCATTTGGGATATTTCCAGGTTTTGCTGATTACCCAAACCAGCCACTATAAATTTTCTTGCTTGAACTTGAGTTTTTGCTTTACTTGGAAATGGGATTGCTGTGTTATATGGTCAGTGATGTTAAATTTTATATAAAACTACTGTCTTCCAACTCTTCCACTAGCAGTGCGTGAGCATTCCAGCAGTGCCAAATCCTTACCAGCACCTGACATTTTGAGTTATTTTTATTTTACTCACTCTCAACAGTGTTGTATTCGTTTGCTAGGGCTGACTTAGCAGAACACTATTCACAGTCTGAACACCGAACACAGTTCAGTCACTCAGTCATATCTGATTCTTTGTGACACCAGGGGCTGCAGCACTTCAGGCTTCCCTGTCCATCACCAACTCCCAGAACTTGCTCAAACTCATGTCCATTGAGTTAGTGATGCCATCCAATCATCTCAGCCTCTGTTGTCCCCTTCTCCTGCCTTCAATCTTTCCCAGCATCAGGGTCTTTTTCCAGTGAATTGGCTCTTCGCATCAGGTGGCCGAAGTATTGGAGCCTCAGCATCAGTCCTATAGATATAGTGACTTAACATAAATTTGTTTTCTGACAGCTCTGGCAGCAAGACATCAAGGTGTCCACAGCACGCTTGTTTCTACTGAGGCCTCTCTCCATTCCCGGTAGATGGCCATCTTCTCCCTGTGGCCTCACATGATCTTTTCTCTGTGCATGTCTGTGTTCTAATGTTCTCTTTTATATGGACACTGTCATACATCTATTCTCTTTGGTGAACTGTCTGTTCAAATCTTTTGATCATTTTTTTATCAAGTTTTTTTTATTTAAATTTGTTTTACAGCTTTATTGAAATGTGATTGATATATAGGTAACTGCACAGTAGGGCTTCCCAGTGGTAAAGAATCCGATTGCCAATGCAGGAGACTCAAGAGACCCAGGGATTCGTTCCCTGGGTTGGCAAGATCCCCTGGAGAAGGGCATGGTCACCCACTCCAGTATTCTTGCCTGGAGAATCCCATGGACAGAGGAGCCTGGCAGGTTACAGTCCACGGCGTCACGAAGAATCAGACACAACCAAAGCAACTTAGCACACACACACACATGACTGGTATATAGCCTCGTGAAACCGTCACCATAATCAGGAAGGTTAAGGCCTCCATCACCTGGAGTTTTCTTCTACTTCATTGCCATCCCTCCCACCCCACCCCCATCTCTCTCTCTCCCCCCAAGTACCCATGACTAGATGTTACTATAGATGAATTTGCCTTTTCTATGATTTTTTTATGAAGGGAATCATCCCATATGCACACTTTCTGGTACAGCTTTCTTCCCCCATCATGATGCATTTGAGGCTCATTCATGGTATTGTTCGTCCCTTTTTATTACCGAGCACTATTCATTCAGTTTGTTTCTTTTTCTTTTGGCCACACTGCGTGGCATGTGAGATCTTAGTTCCCCTATCAGGGAGCACACCCAAGCCCCCTGCATCAGAAGCATGGAGTCTTAACCACTGCACCACCAGGGAAGGCCCCATTCACCTTTTGATGGAAATTCGTTTGTTGTTTCCAGTTTGAGGTTATTATTTAAAAGCCGCTATGAACATCCATGTGCATGTCTTTGTATGGACACATATTTTAATTTCTCTTGGACAAATTCCTAAGAGTGGAATGTCTAGGTTATACAGTAATTTTTAAAGAAACTGCCAGACTCTCTTAACTTTACTTTTTAAGAAACTGCCAGACTGTCTTCCAAAGCAGCTGCACCATTTTACATTCCCACCTGCCATGTATGAGAGTTGCAGTTGCTCCGTGTTCTTGCTAACACTTAGTGTGGTCGGTCTCCTTAATTTTAGTCCTCTAGCGGGTGTGAAGTGGTATCTTTCCACCCATTTACCTGATGGCCAAGGATGTTGAGCATCTTTCGTGTGTTTATCTCTACGCCATCCTGTATATTCTTTACGGCGAAATGTCCGCCCAAATCCTTTGCTCCTTTTTAAGTTGAGGGGTTTCCTTGTCAGTGAGGCTTAAGAATTCTTCATATATGCAGGATCCACTCCTGTTATCAGATGTGTGATTTTCAAAGATTTTTTCCTAGTCTGTGGCTTGACTTGCATTAACTGGGTTTTGCACAGACTCTTAGCTGCAAATCCCAACCATTAATCCCATTGATCATCCAGCCTATTTTGAAGGGTAGTGATAGCCATCATCCTTTTTCCCAAGCAGCAAACAGGCTTAGAGAAGGGGAAGCCCAATGACCTGCAAATGGCACAGTGAGGATTAAACCTAAGTCTACCTAATCTCTACAGACTTCACCCACCGCCTCCATCTCCCCCTGGTGACTAAGGGCTACCGTGAGCTTCATTCTCCTAGAACCTCCATGTGTCTCTAAGTTCACACACTCCCGTTGTGCCCTGAGGCCAAAAGAGCAAGAAGGAACCAGACAAGCCTTCAGGATTCTTTCACAACAAATTTATTTGCCGATCCTTCACGCTGAGCCTTGATAGACATACAAGAGGAGGAATTTGGGGGCCCTACAGCCTCAGGACCCACCAAGCTCCCGGGCATCACCAGACCAAGGCACTTTCCCAATAATTGGGCAAAACCTGGGACCCCAACAACCCAAGGCCTATGTGACACAGCCACAGGCTGATGCCCTGAGAATGCCCTGAGCACCCACATGCAAAGAACAGTCCCAAGCTGGCCAGTTCTGGGCCCAAATCCCACCTGAGACTGGCCATGCCCAACCCACCTACCCCTGTCAAATACCCTGGTGACCTAGGCTGAGGTGAGGGTGGCCAGGAGGGGCGCTCAGCTCCCATCCCCCTTGCTCACCCTGAATCAAGTTCCCAGCCCATCCAGTAGCAGCACAAGGTTTGGCACATAGTAGGCAAGTGTTTGTTGAATGACTGAGCGAGTGGCAATGAAGGATGCCAGCACTGAGGGAGGTCTCATGGAGCTTCTGGAGTCCGACAGTGAGGGCTTGAAGCCCCTGGATTAGAGCCAGATCTTGGCACCCCCGCCCGGCCAGCTGCATTTCTTTGGTTTAGGGGGCAACCTGAAGCCAAGGATCAGAACAAGCCTCCCCCACCCCTCCAGGCTCCCCAGTCTGGCCTAGACACATCTACTGACGGCCTCCTTTGTTCCAGGTAACTTGTGGGGCTCTCCAAGCCACAAACACAAAAGATCTAAACTGCAAAACTGTTTTTTAAGCATGATGAACACCCATCAAGGCCTCACCTCCTGACTGCGTTGTGCTTCTGAGCTTACAAAGCTGGTTTGTCAGATCCAGCCTCACAGCAGCCCTTGTATACAGAATGGGGTGAGGGGCCGTTATACTGATGGGCATGCAGGGCTCAGAGCAGGTGGCAGCTTGCCCAGGGATGCCCAGGAGAAGTTGATAGGAAGAGACGTGGAGATCACAGCAGCTACCTTACAGCAGACAGTAAACATCCATCAGATGGATGAGCGTCAACATGGCTTGACATTCTTTCGGAGTCAAGGTGTCATTTTAGAGAGGGAGTAACAAGACCAAGAACATAACTGCCAAGGTTTCTGGTTGGAGCGATTGCTGGGATTCTGTGGACTGCTCCCCCAAAGCTGTAACTCTATGGGGACCTGGCAGAAGAAGAAAGAGACCCCCCATTCCTACAAATGCCCTTCACCCCCCATATCTCATTTAACCCCCCACATCAGCCCTGGAGGGCGGGCTGATGGCCCCAGTTTGCAGACAGGGAAGCAGAGGCCTGGAGAGGGGAGAACGGAGCCCAGGTCCTGGGTCTGGGTCCTCTCCCTGGTGCCCTGAAGACCCCCTGGGCTGCCCCCTAATCTGCCTTCTTGGTCTTCTTCTTCCTGGAGCCCTCACTCAGCTCCTCCTTGGACTTGGTGGGCAGGGGTGAGTGTGGGGAGCCGGGCCCGCTGCCACCCTGGGATCCACCATGGTTGTTATGGTGATGGTCGCCCCCCGAGGCCGACCCAAACAGCACAGGGCAGATGTAGGCTTCCAGGACATCAAAAGGGGAACTGTGGGAGTGGGTGGCCGTCAGGAACACCTGAGGTGGGATGACAGAGGTACAGGAGACAGCGAGAGAGCCAGCGGGAGGATGAGGCAGAAGCAGATTGGGGCGAGGGGAGGGGAGATAGAGAGAGAAGGTCAAAAGGTCAAGGGCAGAGGGAGCCTAGACTCAGATTTCTGGTGGCATGCACCCCCAAGAAGGTGATCAACTATCCTGCCATTTCCAGGATGCAAAGATTTTGGTGCTTAAAATCCCAGCCACACCGAATCAGTTGGTTGCCTTTTCCCCAGGAATATCCCCACCCACCACACGTACACCTGGGATCAGAGAGGAGCTATGCTTGGTCTGGGGTCACTCACTCCCTTCCTCTGTTCAGTGTGGTCCCCTCCTAGGGAGCCAGCAATGAAGTTCCCCAGCTCCACGGGGCAGGGAAGGGTGTGTGGCCCTGAAAGACCTTTCCTGAGTAGGAAGTGACTGCAACTCGCACCATTCCTGGTCCAGCCCACTCTCCATGCCCAAGGCACAGGCCCCCATACTCCAAACAGACTCCATACTCTCCTGCTCCCATCTTGGCCTTATGGGACCCTCTGCCAGGGAGACCTTGTTCTGCTCACTCTCACCCCCACCTGCTGGACCCTGATCTCATACCCTGCTCTCAGGCATGAACCTGCTGACAAGCTCCTCCCCCCAACACCTCGACCTTAGGGCTGTCCTTTCCCCAGACCCCCCAAGGCTATCAGCCTAAGTTTTCCATCCTCAGCCCAGGAAGCATGGGTCAGCTTTAGCCAGGACAGGAGGACTTACCTTACACGATACCATGAACATGGTGAAGATGAAGATGAGGCTGGCTTTGGACACCGGGAGCCAGCGGGTCTGCTGGAGGGTGAAGAGGATGGCTCCATACAGGCTGGCCTTGGTGGGGCTGCACGAGGTGGCTCTGGTTATCCGGGGGGTCTACATGGCTCAGGGCTTTGTTCCTCTGGCCCAGAGCCCCTTCTCCACCCGCCCCTGCTGTGCCCAGCTCCCACCCCAGCTTCTCCGGGGTGCACGGTGGGAAGATGCCTATGTGACACGGACGAGACAGTGCCCCCCTGGGCAGTAAAGAGGTAACTTGGTGCAAAGAAAGCTCTCTCCTCTGGCCTGCTCCTGAGAGGTACCCACTAAGTTCTGCCTGATCAGAATGTCTTTGTTCACCTGGGGACTCTGGGTCACACCAGATGACAATGATGTGATTTAGGGTGGGGTCTAGGGCCACATGGTATCAGCTGAACCTCTGGAGGGACTGGAGACTGAGGTTGGCCATCCAGGGTGTCAGTTAGGCCCATGTGACCAAGCTCCAGGAAAACCCCTGAACACCAGGGCTTGAGGGAACACTACTGGTTGGCAATCTTAAATACACACAGTCACACATGGATACTGGGAGCAACAGGTACTATCCACACAGCTCCTCGGAGAGGGGACAATTGGAAGCTTGCACCTGGTCTCTCCTTGGATTCTATCCATCGTGCCTTTTGCCTTTGCCAGTTTTAATGTTCCCTTTTACTCTAATAAACTACAACCCTAAGTATAACAGCTTGGCCAAGCTCTATGCCTCTTCCTAGCAAATCGTTGCACCTGAGAGTGGTCTTGGGGACTCCTGAACAATGCACTCCCCTGGAATGTGGGATTATAACACACAATTTTTATTGATTTTCCTTTTCTTCTTTGAAGAATAGGCTTCCAATATTTTGACTTGCCCATGAGCTGAGTGCGTGAACACACCTCTCATGAGGATAAAATGAGATCATGCCATGTTTTGCAACATACGACATGGGAGGTAGTTTAACCTGGCATATGTTGTTGATGTTCAGTTGCTAAATTGTGTCTGACTCTTTGCAATCCCATGGACTGCTGCAGCATGCCAGGCTCCTCTGTGCTTCACTATCTCCCGGAGTTTGCTCAAACTCATGTCCATTGAGTCAGTGATGTCATCCAACATCTCGTCCTCTGTCATCCCCTTCTCCTCCTGCCTTCAATCTTTCCCAGCATCAGGGGCTTTCCAATGAGTCAGCTCTTCACATCAGGTGGCCAAAGTATGGAGCTTCAGCTTCAGCATCAGTCCTTCCAGTGAATATTCAGGGTTGATTTCCTTTCTGATTTAGGACTGGTTTGATCTCCCTGAAGTCCAAGGGATTCTCAAGAGTGTTCTCCAGCACCACAGTTCAAAAGCATCATTGGCACACGGGTGAGTCTTTTAATGTTGTCATATTTTAATGGCAACAACTTTATGGAAGAAAATTTAACTAGCCTGATCCTTTCAGGTCTTTTAAAAATGTATTAGACTTAATGCCTCATGGGGTCCTTGGTTGAGTCCTGTATATGACCATCTGGTCTTACCCTTTGTTCTCCACCTAACCCCAGCCACACTCCCCACCACACCCTCACTTCCCACCCAAAATCTGTATCCTGGCCCTGAAGAACCGGGCAGAATCTTTTCTGACTTGATAGTTGGCAGAAGCACTGGCCTCTCTCCAGAGTCTCCTTCTTTGCCAGAAAACTCCTACTCAATCTTCAAAACCCATTACATGGGAGAAGAAGGAGTGTCTTATCTCCCTGAAGCTCTGCCTACCCTCTGAGTAGTATCAAGGCTCTGCCTCTGAGGTCCCCCAGCCATGGCCTCTGGAAGCTTCTGGAAGGAGAATTAAGGAACCAAGGCTCCTAAGTTACCAGAGTATCCAACCCAGGGTCAGGCCCAGGGGGTGGGGGAGATGGGATACTCACAAGGACATGTGCAGAATCTCGTTGGTCTCTGGCTTCCAGACCCCTCGGAGCAGCTGCTCAAGGTTGGACATGAGGGTGACACCAGAGCCTATGGGACAGGGTACTTCTGAACAAGCCTGCCACCCCCAGCTTCCCATTCTTCTTGGCTGAATTCCCAAGCAAGAAGTTTCTGGAGTCTTCTCCAGAGGTATATGGAGCCTAAAGTGTTGCAGGTGGGGAAACTGAGGCCAAGAAGGGACAGTCTTCCCAAGGATCACAAGGCATATTCAGAGCAAAACCAGCATGAAGTAAGAGGGGGTGGGGTGGTCATATCCCACCTGCAAGATATGTCTTGATCAAATCTGGACTGTCTGCCCTGATGTTTTCAATCCAGGACCTTGAACTGTGCAAGAGGCACCCCAGCCTCTCCCGCCTTGGGTTCTGAGCTTTCAACCTTTCTTGAGCCACTTGCCCTCTGGAAGGCATGTTATACCCCTGGGGACCTTTCTCTTTAGTATAGGCTTCCTAGAGAGACAATAAGGAGACCCATATCAAGATTTTTGGTTGAATTTCTAGAAGAATCTTCCCATTTACTCCAAATGTATTGGCTAAAGAGGCTTAGACACTCACTGAAGGAGTGGTTGTGCCAACTGGGGTGCCCAATATGTACCACTGGCCCAGAAGTTTGCTTCTGGGGTGTCTTTGCCCCAAAGAGACATTTGGCAATATTTGTAGACATTTTTTACTTCACCACTGGGGAGGGAGCTGCTACTGGCAACTAGCGGGTTGAAGCCAGAGATGCTGCACAACATCCTGTAACACACAGGGCAGCCCCCACCAGAGCGTGATCCAGCCCTAAGCGTCAAAGGTGCCTCAGGACACTGGCTCGCTGGAGGGTACTCCCAGGCATTTGGGAGTACCCACTTTGGTTGTCAGGAAACAGGAACACAGAGCTTAGTGGTATTCAGCACCTGCTCAAGCCTTCTCTCCCTGCCTTCTCGTCACTCCCTGGTTCACCTCTGCAACTAACACTGTTGAATTGTCTGTTTCTCCTTTAACGTCTCTCGGTTTTTGCTTTATGTATTTTGGTGCTCTGTTTTTAGGTGATAATTGTTTAAAATGGTTATATCATCCTAGTGGACTGACCCACCATTATAAACTGTCCCTATGTAATTTTAGTAACTTTTTGTTTTGGTCGTAATGTCTATCTCGGTCTGCCTCTTAGCATAGATGGAGGAGGGGGAAAAGGGGGGCTTCAAAATAGTTACGAATGTGAATGTTGCATTCAGAGGACATGGCCTCAAACCCCATCTGTGCCCCCACAGCCTCATGACCTTGGGGAAGTCATTTCATTCCCCTCGTCAGTAGAAAGGGGTGATGCTAACTTTCTGCTAAAGAAGGTCAAGTAAGAGGCACAATGAGCTCAACTCAAAACTTACCCTGGTTTAGGGATCTTAACCTAGAGTCTAGGAACCCAGAGAGGAAACAGAATTACATATTCATTTTCACATCCTTTACTGAAACACAGCCTTTCCTTTTATCATGAAGGGAGGCAATTACTTCGGCAGGATTTGCAAGTCTATGACTGTCATCAACAGAACTAATGGATTTTTTTCTTTTCACATTATCATTGTTGTAGATGATTTCAAATACCATTTGTGCTCAACACTGCTCCAAGAGCATGAGACTTATTAGAAGTCAGTGGAAAGTCTGCTATTTAATCAATAGTAAATATGCATAAAGGGCTTCCCACGTGGCTCAGTGGTAAAGAATCCACCAGCCAATGCAGGAGACACAAGTTTGATCCCTAGATTGGGAGGATCCCCTGGAGAATGAAATGGCAACCCACTCCAGTATTCTTGCCTGGGGAATCCCATGGACAGAGGAGCCTGGTGGGTTATGGTCCATGGGATCAAAAAAGGGTCAGACACGACTGAGTGACTAAACAACAAACAGCAACAACAAATAGGCATAAAACTACTAAAGCCTATTTTAAAACACTTTATAACTACTTTAAAAGATTAGGTTTCCTTTATTCTCCTATATATTTTATGTTATGCACTTAAGAAAACATAAAAAGGTCTGTAGGCTTTACTGGGCTGGCAAAAGGGCCATAGTCCACAAAACTTAACAGGGGTATGATTTCCTCTCTGTGAGGCACTTGACAATGTCTGGAGACATTTCTGGTTGTTGCACTGATGGTAGGTGCTACAGGCATCGAGTGGGTGGAGGCCAGGGATGTGCTCAATACCCTACAATGCACAGGACGGCCTCCACACACAGAAGGGTCCAGCCCCACGTGTGAGTAGGGCGCAGCTGAGAAAGCTTTCTCCAGAAGCATTAGCTATCAATGTTTCATTGTCCTACTTACTTAAAAAAAAAAATCTCTTCTGAATTTGTTACAATACTGCTTCTACTGTTTAAGTTCTGATTTTTGGTCCCAAGGCATGTGGGGTCTTAGCTCTCACATGGGATTGGATAAGATGGCTGAGAGAAGGGGTTCTCAGTGGGGTGGCTTCCCTTTGCTCTGGTCATGGTCCTGTTTACCTTTGACCCACCCGGTGGCGATCATGACGAACCACCCGTGGTGGTAGTGGTGATGGGCGTGATGGATGCCCACGGCGATCTTGCGAACTCTCACCACCTCCTTCATAGCCACAAAGATGAGTTTCACTGGCAGGAAGCAGACACACTTGTAGAAGAGGTCCAGGGGGCAGAAGAAAATCAAGTACCTTTGGGGAGAGAATGCCAAGCATCAGGGGGGAGCTAGACCCTAGGGGCCCCTGGAGACGAGGTTGTGTCCAGACTCAGGACAGCTGGGCGGAGAGGGTGGTGAGTCAGGGCTAACTGTGAAGGTTTGGCTGGCAGGTCCTAGTTCCTCCCACCTCCCGGGTGGTGGGATCGCCCTGCCCGCCTGCTCTGCTCTCCCACATCCCGCCGGACCCGTGACGCTCACCAGACTGCTGAGGCCAGCAGGATGCTGGAGTTGTTGCTGAAGTAGTCGATCACGGGCTCCCCAAGGAGCAGATCAGCCAGGATGTAACTCCCAAAGCAATGCAGCATGGCACACAGCCAGGATGCCATGGGGTGGTGCCGGGACAGCTCAACTGCTCCTGAGGGGTACGGGGGTGTCCCCACCATCACCAGGGCGCTGAGGGCATGCTTCACCATCATGCCCTCTGACCAGCCCATCCTAATTCAGCCACCTTCTCAGAGTGTCCGCCCAAAGCCTTGCAGTTCGTCCATTTACAGAGGAAGAACCAAGGCTCAGAGAGACTGTACATGTATCTGAGATCACACAGAGAGAAGGCAGAACCAGGTTGGGGCTCTTTCCTCTGAGCTCAGAGAGGATGATAATTAAAACAAATCATATTTAGCAGGTCTTCCCTGATAGCTCAGTTGGTAAAGAACCCACCTACAATGCGGGTTTGATCCCTGGGTTGGGAAGATCCCCTGGAGAAGGGAAAGGCTACCCCCTCCAGTATTCTGGCCTGGAGAACTCCATAGACTGTAAAGTCCATAGGGTTGCAAAGAGTCGGACACGACTGAGTGACCTTCACTTTCACTTTCATATTTAGCAAGCATTCCTGGGTCCGAGGTGGTGATGGTGGTGGTTTACTCATTAAGTTGTGTTCGGCTCTTGTGATCCCACAAACTGTGGCCCATCAGGCTCCTCTGTCCACGGGATTTTTCCAGTCAAGAATACTGGAGTGGGCTGCCATTTTCTTCAACAAGGGATGTTTCTAACCCAGGGATCAAACCCAGGTCTCCTGCATCACAGGCAGATTCTTTACCACTGAGCTTTCAGGGAAGCCCTCTCAGACACTGGGTTTTAGAATTTATAGGAAGGACTCATTAAATCCTCATTGATGACTGCAGCCAAGTGATCACTGTTATTATCCTGCCCAAGGAGACCGAAACTTGTTTTGTTTCGCTTGGCCATGCCTCTCAGCTCATGAGATCTTAGTTCCCTGACCAGGGATTGAACCCGTGCCCCCTACAGTGGAAGCGTGGAGTCTTAACCACTGGACCACCAGGGAATTATGAGGAGACTAAAGCTTGAAGAGGGCAACACGCAGCTGAGAACATCTGATGCAGCCTTGGGAGGATGCCAAGATTCCTGTAAGCCTACGCCTGTACATTTGGTCTTTCCTTATTTAAAAGAAAAAATAAGTGGGTGTGGTAAAATATACATAAAATGTGTCACTTTAACCATTTTAAAGGTATGGTTCAATAGCGTTAAGCACATCTATGTTATTGCACAACCACCCCCATCATTCATATTGATAGCTTTTTCACCTCGCAAAACTGAAACTCTGGCCTATCAAACATTAACTCTCCATTCCCCCCTTCATTCCAGCCCCTGACGCCCACCACTCTTCTTTCCATCTCTGTGAATTTGACTATTCTAGAGACCTCAAGTGAGTGGAATCATACAGCATTTTTGTGACTGGATCCTTTCATTTTGCATAAAATCCTCAAGGGTCATCCACATCATAGGATGTGTCAGAGTTTTCTTCCTTTTTAAGAATGAGTAATATTTCCTCGACTGCGTCTACCACATTCTGCATATCCATTCATCTGTCAGTGGACATTTGGGTTGCTTACATCCTTTAGCTATTATGAATATGACAGCTAAGAACAAGAGCATATGAATATATGTGAGTTCCTGCTTTCAATTCTTTGGGGTATAATTCCAGATGTGGATTTGCCAGATCAAAGGTTAATTCCATTTTTAACTTTTTGAGAAACTTTCCCACTGTTTTCCATAGCAACCACCCCATTTTACATTCCCACCAGCAATGCACAAGGGTTCCAACTTCTCCACCTCCTGGGTCACACTTACTGTTTTGTTTTTTAGGAATAGCTATCTTGATGGGTGGGAGGTGGTATCTCATTGTGGTTTTGATTTGCATTTCCCTAATGTCTGGTGATACTGAGTTCTTTTTTCAAATGCTTATTGGTCTTTTTTTTTTTTTCTCTGCACCACCATTGTTTTAAATATTTTAACTTATTTATTTGGCTGTACTGCGTCTTAGTTGCAGCGTGTGGCTCTAGCTCCCTTACCAGGGATTGAATCCAGACCCCTTGCATTGGGAGCATGGAGTCTTAGCAACTGGACCACCAGGGAAGGTCCTTATTGATCATTACAGTATCTTCTTTGCAGAAATGTCTATTCAAGTCCTTTGTGCATTTTTGAAAACACTGGGCTGTCCCTCTGTTGTTGAGTTGTGCTCTTATGGAGAAGGTTTACTTGCTTTGACTGGCCCCAGATAGGAAGGTACAGAAGAAATTTGAAAGGAGAATCTGAAGTCCTGCTTCCAAGTCTTGTCTTATTGGGAGAGTGCCATCAGGGCAGAGGGAAGTCACCAGATACTGGTACCAAGATGGACAGTGCAGACAGGCCCATGTGTGTGGAAGGGTGCAGAAAGAGCAATGAGCAAAGCTGGATAAGGGAGTCCTTGACTATAGAATTATACCGACAGAGTGGGGAGGGAGAGAGAGCAACCCTATTAGTAGCATAGAAGGGACAAAGACACAAAGCAAAACGGGCCAAGCACAAATGCCACTTCCTCCAGGAAGGCTTCCTGGCTCTACGGAGCCAGTCACTCCTGAGGACTTCCACTCCCCTGTGGACTCCACGCTATTGGTACTTTATGCAATTTTTTCACATCGAATAAGAGAAAGTAGCTTAGTGGTTGCTTAGGGATGGAGGGGACGGGAGGTGGGAAGGTAAGAACTCAAGGATCCGGGTTTCTTTGAGAGGTGACGGTTGCACAATGCTGTGAATATGCTCAAAACCAGTGAATGGGATGGTTTAAATGGGTAGTACAAGAATTATACCTCCATAAAGCTGTTAAAAAAAATAAAAGGCCAGCAAAGAAAAGATGCAATATATTTCACAGTTTCTGCGACTGAAGATCATTGCTTTGTTATTGGTCACTCAGTCACCTCCAGTTCTTTTTGTGATCCCATGGACTGTAAGCCCACCAGGCTCCTCTGTCCGTGGGATTTCCCAGGCAAGAATACTGGAGTGGGTTGCCATTTCCTTCTCCGAGGGATCTTCCTGACTTAGGGATCAAACCCGTGTCTCCTGCATTGGCTGGTGGATTCTTTACCACTGAGCCACTAGGGAAGCCCACAGCTGAAGATACATACACACACAAATGATACTAATTGAGTCTTCTTATTCAACCCAAGAAAGAAAATGTGAAACAATGGACTTACTTAGCAAATAGAAACAGGGACCCCATCCTTAAGGAAGATGGCTCAGTGTGTTAGTTTCCACCTTGACTATACATCAGGATTACCTGGGGACTTTACAAACACCTGATCCCTCTGCCCCAGCCAAGTGTCTTGGTTGGTGGTTCTGGGGTGTGGGTGGGCTTGTGGATTTTTTAACGCTCTTGAGTGATTCTTCTGTGCAACATAGTCGAGCACACAGAGATAGGGGAATGAGCTGGTCCATGTCCTGACATCCTGCAGCCCTGATAACCCAAAACCTTCCATCCATGGCTGAGAAGTTGGGCTCCCAAGAGCAATGGTTTTCAAACTGTGTTCCTGGGAACCGTGAGGGTTTGCAGGAGCAAAAGAGAAATCAGGTGGGTATGCTGGAGTTAAAATGGAGCACAATTTCATTTACTGCTTCATCTCAGACTCTGGCATAAGATTTTGTTTGAAAAGGAGAATCTGGTATTCACATAGTCATGCATACAAATGTTCATAGCAGTTTTTATTTGTAAACAATTAAGTGGCTTTAATGGGTGAATGGATAAACAAACCCTGGTATATCTGTACCATGGAATACTATTCAATAATGAAACAGGAATGAACCAGGGATGCAAAAACTATCTGAACAGATCTCAAGAGTATAATGCTCAGTGAAAACTGCCAATCTCAGGTTATGTACTGAATGATTCCATTTATATAACATTCTCCATGGGATAAAACCATAGTGATGAGTGGCAGAGAGCAGATCAGTGGTTACCAGAGGTTAGGCTTCTAAAGAAGATCTAGTTATAGGGGGTTTCCCTGATAGCTCAGTTGGTAAAGAATCTGCCTACAGTGCAGGAGACCCTGGTTTGATTCCTGGGTCAGGAAGATCTGCTGAAGAAGGGATAGGCTACCCACTGCAGTATTCTTGGTCTTCCCTTGTGGCTCAGCTGATAAAGAATCTACCCACAATGCGGCAGACCTGGGTTCGATTCCTGGGTAGGGAAGACCCCTTGGAGAAGGGAAAGGCTACCCAATCCAGTATTCTAGCCTTGAGACACAACTGAGCGACTTTCACTTTCTTTTCACAAGGGAGTTTCCCTGGGGTGTCAGAACCATTCTATATCCTGACTGTGGTGGTGGTTAGTCAAATCTACACATGTAAGAAAAATTTCAAAGGACTATATTTTTTTAAAGTGCAAGGAAAAACAGCTGAGTAAAGTCTATAGTAGGTGTTAATGGTATAATACTGGTGTCAATCTCCAGTGTTTTTATTTTTTAATATGTATTTGGTTGTGTCTGATCATAGTTGTGTACACAGGATCTTTCATTGTGGTTAGCCAGTGGGGTTAGCTGTGGGGCACAACCTTAATTGCCCTGTGGCATGTAGGACCTAGTTCCCTGACCCGGGATTGAACCTGCATGCTCTGCATAAGAAGACAGATTCTTAACCACTGGACCATCAGGGAAGTCCCAATTTTCAGGTTTTTTTTTTTTTTTTTTTTTAATAATGAGCTATCATCAGGTAAGATGTTGTCATTGGATGAAGCTGGGAAAGCTGGAAACTCTTTGCTTCATTTTTGCAACTTCTGGAAATTCCCTGGTGGTACAGCAGTTAGGGGGGCTTCCCAGGTGGTGCTAGTGGTAAAGAACCCGCCTACTGGTACAGGAGACCTGGGTTTGAGCCTTGGGTCGGGGAGATCCCCTGGAGGAGGGCACAGCAACCCACTCCAGTATTCTTGCCTGGAGAATCCCATGGTCAGAGGAGCCTGGTGGGCTATGGTCTGTAGGGTCGTAAAGAGTCAGACACAGCTGAAGCGACTCAGCACAGCACAGCATAGAGGTTGGACTTGGTTGGTGCTTTCACTGTGGAGAGTTCAATCCCTGGTAGGGGAACTAAGATCCTGCAAGCTGTGTGGCATAGGCACAATAAATAATAAATTACTTATGAGTCTTGAACATTTTCAAGATAAAAGCTATTTTAAGATCCCAAATTAAAATGAAGGTGTGTGTGTGGGGGGTCTAGTTCTTTAAAAACATGTTTACAAAACCACTAGAGGTACAAGACTGATGTCTGTTAGTCAAACTGTACACTTTGTACTACCCACTGAAAGTCTCGCAAATCTTTTGAAATAGTTCAGGTCTATCTTTATACTGTTATTGTCATAATCTTCCAGTTACCACCCCCCCAGCTTGGAACTCAGGTGTCTTCTGGTGTGACAGCTTAGTTCATCATCTTGATTCCTTCCCTCCCCCACTAGCTTCATCTTCCAGAGAATGAATTTAGAATGAAGTTGTAAGACACAGTTACTTAGCTCTCATAGCCAGAGGTGGTACCAATGACTGTCTTTATTATTTATTTTGTAAATTTTATTTTTAAATTTATCAAAGTATAGTTGATTTATAAGGTGGTGTTAATTTCTGCTGTACAGCAAAGTGATTCAGTTATGTATACACATACAGTCCTTTTCATATCCATTCCCATTATGGTTTGTCATAGGATACTGAATAGAGTTGCCTGTGCTATATGGTAGGACCTTGTTGTTTATCCATCGTGTGTGTATATATACACATTCATCCGCCTATGGTTTGCATCTGTTTATCCCAAATTCCCATTCCTTCCCTCCCCCACCACCCCAGCAACCACAAGTCTGTTCTCTATGGGTGTCTTTTTCTGTTTTGTAGCTAAGTTTATTTGTGTCATATTTTAGATTCCATGTATAAGTGATATCATATGGTATTTGTTTTTTTCATTCTGACTTACTTCACTTAGTATGATAATCTCTAGGTCCATCAACATTGCTGAAAATGGCATGATTTCATTCTTTTTTATGGCTGAGTAGTATTCCCCCAGTAGCTCTCTTTAAATGGTTTACTTAAATCCAATGAAAACTCCACTCAATGTGGATGTGAGATAACAAGGTTACAATATATGATCTGTTAATCAGGAGACTAATCAAAAGATATAGTCAGTCCAGCTCTGGGGATTTTGAAGGGAAAGTTTCTCTTTATATCTAGAGATTGGATGACTTTTGTCTCTAAATTGTCAAATCTAGGACTTCCCTGGTGGTCCAGTGGTTAAGAATCTGTCTTCCAGTACAGGGGATGAGGGTTCAATCCCCAGTCAGGGAACTAAGATCCCACATGCCTTGAAGCAACTAAGCCTGTGTGTTGCGACTTCTGAGCCTGCGGGTCACAACTAGAGAGAAGCCCATGTGCTGCCACTAGAGAGGCCTGCATGCTACAACAAAGACCAGTGCAGCCCAAGAAATAAAAATAAATAAAAAATTTAAAATTGTCAAATCTGAAGGCTTGACCTCTTTAGGCCATGTACTAAATGTGAAGCTTTTGATATAAATAACTATATACTGTTGATACACTCAACAAGTTGCATGCATGCATGCTAAGTTACTCAGTCATGTCCAACTTTGTGTAACTCTATGGACTGTAGCCCACCAGGCTCCTCTGTCCATAGAATTCTCCAGGCAAGAATACTGGAATGGGTTGCCATGCCCTCCTCCAGGGATTCTTCCCAACCCAGGGATTGAACTCATATCTCTTATATCTCCTGCATTGGCAGGCAGGTTCTTTACCACTAGCGCCACCTGGGAGGCACCCCCATCAAGTTGACTTGATCTTAATCCTTCGGTGAGTACAAGGACCTTATCCATCTTAACTGCTGCGGAACCCTCCATCCCAGCCTCCTCCCTTCCTCCATGCTGGGCACTGTCCTGATACATGGTAGCTAATAATAATTGTTACATTCTAGCAAATGTGGACTGAACACTCTTAAGCATTGCAGTTATGTTGGGCACTTTTAGTTACATTATAACAACAACCTCCCCTGCTCTCTTTACTTACTGAGTTCCTTGTTTTAATTGAGTTACTATTGTATCCTGGGCTGCTAAGTCCCTTCAGTCCTGTCCAACTCTGTAAAACCCCATAGGGGGCAGCCCACCAGGCTCCCCTGTCCCTACTACTGTATCCTAGGCAACTACATACCTTCTTAGCATCCTCAAGGCTTCAGCCTCACACCCCAGGCTTCCACCCCAAGTAACATAGGGATTGATATCCCTACCTACAGTGAGTTACAGGAGGGACCAGTACTCCCTTCTCCCCTCAAGTTCATGTCCATCAGAACCTCAGAAAGTGACCTCATTTGAAATAGGGTCTTTGCAGATGTGATTAAGGTAAGGGTCTCAAGATGAGATCATACTGGAGCATCTGGGTTTGTCCTGAATCCAATGAGTGTTCTTGTAAAAGGCAGAAAAGGAGATGTAGACACAGATAAGAAGGTGTTAGGAGTTAAACTCACAAAAAGATATGTTTAAGTCCTAACCCCTGGTATCTGTGAATGGGGCCTTATTTGGAAATACGGTCTTTGCAGATGTAATTAATTTAAGATGAAATCATTATGTGGGCCTTAATACAGTGTCTGGTGTTCCTGATAAGAGGAGATGGATCACAGAGGAGAAGGCTGTATAAACAAGGAGGCAGAGACTGCAGTGATGGAGCTGTAAGTCATGGAACTTCAAGGACGCTAGCCACCTCCGGAAGCTTTTCCTAAGCTTCCTTCCTAGAACCATCAGAGAGGATGACCCTGCTGACACCCTGATTTTGGATTTCCAGCTTCCAGAATCGTGAGACAATATATTTCTGTTGTAAGCCACCCAGTCTGTGGTACTTCATTATGGCAGCCAAAGGAAATTTATACAAAAAGCCAGATGAGGGGGATTCCCTGATGTCTAGTGGTTAAAACTCCATGCTTCCAATGCATGGGGTGCAGGTTTGATCCTTGGTCAGGAAACCAAGATCCTACATGCCACATGACCAAAAACTAAATAAAATAAGAATAATAAAATAATTAAAAAAAAAGCCATATGAGGTCAGAGGCAAAGATTGGAGTGATTTGTGTATAAGCCAAAGAATGCCAAGGATGGCTGGAAGACACCAGAAACCAGGAGAGAAGCATGAATGGTTCCTCTCCTGAGTGTCTAGAAGGACCCAGACACCTTGACTTTGGACTCTAGCCTTCAGAACATGGAAAGAATAAATGTCTGTTGTTTCAAGCCCTCTGGTTTGTGGTCATTCATTATGGCAGCCCTAGGAGACTAACATAGCACCGGACAGAAGAGGCAACAGATCTTGAGTGGCTTTCTCAAGATCACCCAGGCTTCAGTGAGGATTTATGAGTTCTGACCATGTGCCAGGCTCTTGCTGGGCACCAGAGAAGCAGCTATAGCAAGACCTGGTTCAGGGGTTACCTTTGTGGGGTCCGTAGTCTGGTAGGGAGGCAAAATGGTTAAATAATTCCACAAATGGAGGTTAAAACTCATAAAGGAGAGGCACATGGTGCTTTGAAGGGTTTAATTCAGCAACTGTCTTAACTGAGGAGGTCAGACTTAGCAGCAGCAGCAGCAGCAGCAGCAGCAGCTTAACCTGAGATCTGAACAATGAGCAAGGATTTCCTAGAGGATGAGGGGTGGAAGAGAGAAGATGATCCAGGCAAAGAGAGTGCATGGGAGAAGGTCAGAAGGGGAGAGAGGGAAGCTAAGAGCTAAGGGACACTCGGCACAAGATACAGTGTTCAGGGAACTTCCCTGGGGGTCCAGTGGGTAAGACTTCTCCTTCCAATGCAGGGGGTGGGGGTTCGATCCCTGGTCAGGATCTAAGATCCCACATGCCTCTCAGCCAAAAAACCAAAGCATAAAAAACAGAAGCAATATTGTCACAAGTTCAATAAAGACTTAAAAATTGGTCCACATCAAAAACATTTTAGAAACAAAGAAATACACACACCCACACACACAAAACCTGAACAATACACTGTCAGCATCCAAGCCTCTTTCCGGGTCCTGTGTCCAGTGTTCTAAGCTCATGTTGGGGAAAGAAACACGGAATTCACTCTACTCTATAGAAGGAGCTGCCTTCTTTTCAGATCAGTGAACCTCAGAGAGAAGGTTGGGGAGGGGAATATCGGCCCCTCCTACAGAGGAAAAAAGCCCATTTCCCTTGCAGGTACACAGTTGGGAGGATCAATAGGCAGAACCAGCTGAGAGGCAATTTGGAAACACTGAGGAAACGAGTCACCTGTGAGTCACTTGGCCCCAGCAATTCCATTCCTCACTATTTGCCCAAGAGAGAAACTCATGCACGTGAACAAAGAGACATGGGGGTGGGGACGCATTTCGCTGCCACACTGTGGCAGCAGGAGAAAAGCAGAGTCTACTGATTCTTGGTAAGGGGTGAGCCACACAAAGGGCATCCCAGGCGGTGCTAGTGGTAAAGAATCCACCTGCCAATGCAGGAGGCACAAGAGACGTGGGCTTGATTCCTGGGTCAGGAAGATCCCCCTCTCCCCAGAGTAGGAAATGGCAACCCACTCCAGTACTCTTGCCTGGCAGATCCCAAGGACAGAGGAGCCTGGTGGGCTACAGTCCATGGGGCAGCAAAGAGTCACACACGACTGAGTGAGTGAACACAGAGTCATACAAAATGGAGTACCACAGAGTAGTTATTTTTAAGTGAACAAGGAGCTTCCCTGGTGGTCCAGTTGTTAAGAATTCACTGCCAATGCAGGGGCAAGGGTTCGATCCCCGGTCTGAGAAGCTTCCACATGCCACAGGGGAACTAGGCCTGTGTGCCACAGCTACGGAGCCTGCACACCTCGAGCCTGGGTCCTGCAACAAGAGAAGCCCCCACAGTGAGAAACCCAACACCTCAATGAAGGGTAGCCTCCCTGCTCACTGCAACTAGAGAAAGCTCACCTGCAGCAACAGAGTCAGTGCAGCCAAAAATAGACAAATAAATAAACCTTAAGAACAAAAATGAACCAGTTAGGGAACTCTCTGGTGGTCCAGTGGTTAGGACTCCAATCCCAAGCTGGGAAACTAAGATCCTGCAAGCCGTGTGACGTGGCCAAAACAAACACCAGCAACACACTAGATCCAGATCTGAGCTCCTCAGTCTCAGCGTTGCTGACATGTGAGGTTGGATCACTCTCTGCTGTGGTGGGGCCCCTCCACAGGATGTAGGATGGCCCGGGATGCTCCTTGTAGGATGTCAAGGAGCATCCCGGGCCTTGTCTTGTTGGATGCTAATAGCCCACCCCCAGTCTGAAGAAGAAGATGGCAACACACTCCAGTATCCCTGCCTGGGAAATCCCATGGAC
The DNA here is from genome assembly GCF_000754665.1 of Bison bison bison. NCBI lineage: Eukaryota > Metazoa > Chordata > Mammalia > Artiodactyla > Bovidae > Bison > Bison bison. Next base: position 788,196 of record NW_011494793.1, on the reverse strand, counting down.
AGAGGAGCCTAGCGGGCTATAATCTATAGGGTCGCAAAGAGTCAAGACACTTCTAGTGTGGTGGGCATAAACCACCACCTCACCCTGGTTGTGACAACCAAAAATGTTTCCAGATATTGCCAAACATCCCCAGAGGACAGATCTTCTGGCTGAGAACCCCTACTCCAGATGCATCAATACTGATAAATCCCATAAGGCTGCTGCTGAATAAAAAAGTTAGGTTGCAAAATGATATGTTTATGTACATTCTATGTATAATATATATGTAAAACAACACAAACTGCTCCATGCAGTTCATAGACATATATATATCGGTGAAGGTATGCACACAGGCATGGGAATAATATAGGCTGATTTTAGGGCAGTGATCATATCTAGAAGACTCCTGAGAGTCCCTTGGACAGCAAGATCAAACCACTGAATCCTAAAGGAAATCAACCCTGAATATTCATTGGAAGGACTGATGCTGTGCTGAAGCTCCAATCCTTTGGCCACCTGATGCGAACAGTTGACTCACTGGAAAAGACCCTGATGCTGGAAAAGACAGAAGGCAAGAGGAGAAGCGGGTGACAGAGGATGAGATGGTTGGATAGCATCACTGACTGAATGGACAAGAATTTGAGCAAATTCCAGGAGATGGTGAAGGACAGGGAAGCCTGGCTTGCTGCAATCCATGGGGTCACAAAGAGTCAGACACGACTTGGCGACTGAACAACAACAACATAGCTAGAGAGGGAAAGAGGGAAAGAGGGAAAGGGAGGGGACTGGCTTTGTCACTATTTCTTTAAAAAAAAAGAAAGATCTGAAGCAAATTTATGTTTACATCTGGTAAGTGTGTAGCGAACACAGAGGTATCTGTGTCATGCATATTCTGTATGTTTGAAATATTTCATCACTGCCTGCCCCTCCCCAATAGTTGTAAACGGGGATTGATGCTCTCCTGCCTTATCACACCAAGCCCCCTGGGGGGCCCCCACTACCTGCCCCCTCCCCAATGGTTGTGAACTGGGATTGGTGCTCTCCTGCCTTATCACACCAAGCCCCCTGGGGGGCCCCCACTACCTGCCCCCTCCCCAGTGGTTGTGAACGGGGACCCAGGAACAGGAGGTCTCACAGCCTAGGGTGGGGCAGCACACGGTTTTATGCACAACAACCCACCAATAGGTTCTAGAAGACTCTTAAAAGGTCATGTTCACAGAAGCACTATTCACAATTGTCAAAAGGTGAAAGCCACTCAAATGTCCATCAGCAGATGAACGAACAAACTAAATGTGGTCCATCCACATAACGGAGTACTATTCAGCCCTGAAAAGAAATGAAGCACTGACAGGTGCTACAACAGGGGTGAATCCTGAAAACACGCCACGTGAAAGAAGCCAGGCACGGCACGACGCACATTGTGACCTTGCTGACGTGGAATATCCAGGAAAGGAAAAGCCATGGAGACAGAACGCAGGGACTGAGGAGGGGGTGGGGAGCGACTGCTAACGGGGACCGGAGTTTCCTTTTCAAGTGATGAAGGTGGTTCTTGAACTTATACATTCCATATGCGTGCATGCTCTGTCGCTTCAGTCGTGTCCAACTCTTTGTAACCCCATGGACTGTAGCCCGCCAGACTCCTTGTCCATGGCATTCTCCAGACAAGAATACTAGAGTGGATTGTCATTCCCTTCTCCTGGGGATTTTCCCAACCCAGGTATCGAACTCAAGTCTCCTGCACTGCAGGTGGATTCTTTACCGCCGAGCCACCGGGGAAGGCCCACATTCCATACAGATGGGCTCATATAATATGGCCCTTTGCATCTGGCTTCTTTCACTGAGCTCAGTATTTTCAAGGGGAATATTCATTTCCACTGCTGTACTATATGCCATCATAGGAACAGATCACAAGTTATTTATCCATTTTCTGGCATATACTAATACATACTATAATCAGAAACCTGCCTCATAAAAGTCGTTTCAGATTAAATCAGCAACGCACTTCCCTTTCTTTTTACACCCTCATTGACTAACCACATGTTCTTGAACAAACCATCTTTTTTTTTCCTCCATCTCTTTCCTTCTGTCAGGTGGGAACCCTAATCCCTTCTTTGCCTAACTCCTATCAGGGGTTGGAATCAAATTTTCCCTCCTCCATCTCACCCTGAAGTCAGAAGCCTAAAGTATATCCTCTCTGCATCTACTAAGCTCCTCCATTATGAAGCCCAGTGCCCTCTTCTCTCCTCCGGGCATCTATTTAAAACGCTGCCAGCTGAGAGTTAATCCTTGGGAGCAGCTGGTGGGTCCTATAGGGGCTGGGTCAGGTGAGGCCCCCATGTTTTGCAGAAATGGATACCTCTGCAACTAAAAATAACCCCCAGAGGTTGAATTCTTTCCAGGATCTTTCCTTTGCCTGCTGGGACGATAAGGTGGAGTGGGGGTGTGGGGAGCTTGGGTTTTGCAGGAACTCCGTAGGCTCCTCACTATGGGGGAAGCCTGGTAGAAAAGCCACACGTCTGGGGTTTGGCTCTGTGGCTCACTCTGCAGTGGCTTTGGGCAGATGACCACCACCCCCTCTCACCTCCAGCCTGTTTCCTCTTTTGTCAAAGGGAGAATGAGAGCATTCCCTTCACTGAGTTATCCTGATGATTCAATGCTGTTTATTACCATAATTATGCTTTTTTAAAAAAATTAAAGGGCATTCCCTTGGCAGTCCAGTGGTTAGGATCCTGTGCTTTCACTACCAAGGGCCTAGATCAGGGAACTAAGATCTTACGAGCCACGTAGTGTGGCCAAAAAAATAATAAATAAAATTGAACTGTAGGATCTTGATTTACAATATCATGTTAATTTCAGATATATAGCAAAGTGATTCAGCTATACATATATAAATACATACTTTTTCAGATTCTTTTCCATTATAGATTATTATTGGATATTGAATATAGTTCCCTGTGCTATACAGCAAAGCTTTGTTGTTTATCCATTTTATATATAGCAATATGTATCTGTGGCTTCCCTGGTGACTCAGTAGTAAAGAATCTGCCTGCCAATGCAGGAGATGCAAGAGACATGGGTTCGATCCCTGGGTGGGGAAGATCACCTAGAGAAGGAAATGGCAACCCATTCCAGTATTCTTGCCTAAGAAATCTCATGGACAGAGGAGCATGGAGGCTTACAGTCTACAGGGTCGCCAAAGAGTCAGACGTGACTTAGCGACTAAACCACCACAACCATGTGTATCCTTGTTCCCATACCCCCATTTTATACTTCTCCTTTCTGCTTGGGCAATCACAATTTTGTTTTCTATGTCTGTGAGCTTTTTATCTTTATCACTACTCTCCCAGCAACACTGGAAAGACAGGACGAGTCTCCCCATCACCACATGAGAAGACTGAGGCTGGCAGGGACAGTCTGCCCTAAGGATCCACAGCAAGGCAGTGGTGGAGAAACTGTCCCCCTGGCTCTTTCCCTTTGCCATGCTTCATTCTGATTTCTTTTGCTGGGTCTTAGAGCAGTGCCAGGAAGCAGAAGAATGTGGGTTTCAATTTCAGGTTTGCCACAAAAGCACTCCCCTCTCAAGGGTGAGCTCTGGTGGCTCACTCCCCATCTGGGCCTTGATTTAGTCATCTGTAGAATGGGGATGCTGTCTAGAGCAACCAACTGTCGCTGTTTGCTTGGGCTGAGAGGTTTCTGGGGCTTTGGATGTCTGTCTAGGGCAAACCTGGGTGAGGTGGTCACCTAGGGCTATTACTCATTTCAAAGGGCTATTATTCATTTCATCTGTGAAAGATGAAAAGAAATGAAGCTTAGTGCTTAGCAATTATGTGAGGGTTATTTCTGGAACTGAGCTGAAATGGAAAGTACCTGTGGGTGGAGATTTTAGTGGATGGACTGATAATAAAAATCAGATCTGCCTAAGGAAGAAGCACTGATGCTGACCCTATTTCTGATCTGTGATGGGCTCCACACATTCCCTCTCTGGGGGTTAGTGTCCTGTCTGTGGATGGCTGGGGAGTGCTAGAAGATTCCCCGGTGTACTTTTTTTTTGCTGTACCAGGTCTTAGTTGCAGCATGCAGGATCTAGTTCCTGGACCAGGGACTGCATCCAGGCCACCTGCATTGGTAGCAAGGAGTCTTAACCACTGGATCACCAAGGGAGTCCCCACAGGGCACTCTTGGCGCTGCTGCCTTTCTGTGCTGTTTACTGTGAGGTCCGAACATGGGAGGTGTGCTCAGTTTCTCTAAGACAAGTCTCCCTCCCCCAAGCCTTTGTGCTCAGCTTTCTTCCTCACTGTGGTTCTGCTGAGCTCCCCAAGTAATTTTTAAATGCTCAAACTCCAACGAAGATGTCCTTCAATAGGTGAATAATTAAACCTTGGAACGGTCATGCCATGGAGTATTATTCAGCACTAAAAAGAAATGGGCTATCAAACCACAGAAAGACACAGAGGAGCTTTAAATGCATATTGCTCAGTGGAAGAAGCCAGCCTGAAAAGGCTACATAGTGTACAACTGCGACACTGTGACATTCTGAGAAAGGCAGAAGTATAGAGACAGTAAAAAGATCAGAGGCTGTCAGGGATTTGGGGAGAAGAGGCAGGAGAGATGAATAGGCAGAGCTTGTGGGATTTTTAGGTTAGTGAGGCATTTCTGTGCAATACTACAATGATGGATGTTGTTGTTGTTTTAGTTACAGAAAGTATTGTTTGACTCTTGCCAGGCTTCTCTGTCCATGGGATTTTCCAGGCAAGAATACTGGAATGGGTGGCTATTTCCTTCTCAGGGGATCTTCCTGACCCAGGCATCGAACCCACTTCTCCTGCATTGGCAGGCAGATTCTTTACCACTGAGCCAGCAGGGAGGCCCCATAATGATGCATACATGTCACTATATAAAAAATCCATAAAATGTACGACACAAAGGAACCCGTATGTCAACTATAGACCAGTAGATAATGATGTTGATAATGCAATACAATAATGCTAATAGGACAATAATGATGTTGACAATAGTGTTTGTTCATCGACTATAACAAACGCTCCCCTCTGGTGCAGAACCTTAATGGTAGGAGTGGCTGTATGTGGAGGAGGTAGTCAGCCTATATGGAAAACTACTTTCATTTTTTTGCTCTGATCTAAAACTGCTCTAAAAAAAATTGTCTATGAATTAAAAAAAAAAAAAGAATGAAGATATTCAAACAGCCAACATATAAACATAGGAAGCTGCAAATCACATTTCTAGCTTCCCTTGAAAAATTAGTTCTGCTAGTTCCAGCCCCAATCAGGTGGTGACGCACGTGGCTGGATCTCACCTGGGGACTGTCCTGACCTGGCTGTCTTACTGCTTTCTATATGTGACCTGACAGGCCCTTGGAAGCACGAGAGTTTAAGACTCAGTCTAGATTTATGATTCTTAACTGGAGGTAGCTGTGCCCCCCTGAAGGGACACTGGCAATGTCTAGGGACATTTTTGGTTGTCACAATTGGGATGTGCTGCTGGCTTCCAGTGGGTCAGGCTAGGGATGCTGTGAAACATCCTGAAACTCACAGGATGGCCCCCACCACAGAGGATGATCTGGCTCTAACTGTCACTAGTGTTGAGGTTGGGAAACACTGGTGCAGAAAGCTGGATCTCATCTGGGGAACTTATAATATTGATGCTGGTACCATCCCCTGAAATTCTGATTTTCATGATGAAGGGGTACTCCCTGGACAACAAGAATCTTCAAAGCTCTCCAGGTGACTCTAATGTGTAGTCATACTTGAGAACCACTAGTCTGGAAGGCTCTTTGCATGGATCAGGTCTTAAAGTAGCCATTGATTGTCATTCATTCATCCACTCATTCCTTCAATCATGCAGCCAGCATCCACAGCTTCTTCTTCTCTTCTTGCATAGAGCTAGGGGTCTTAGAGGTGAGTCAGATTTGGCCCTCTCTGCCCTATTGAGGAGCTCCAGCTTCTTTTAGTCCATCATTTCTCAAATGTTAGTATGCTTGCAGGGATCCTGTTCAAATGCAGAGTCTGTCTCAGTAGGTCTGAGTGGGGAGTCAGGCATTCTGCATTTCTTAACTCAGGGGTCACAGATGCTGTTCACCTGAGGACCACACGCTGTGCTTCATCCTCATTCAGGATTCTCATGAAAGCCTGACCCAGAAAATGCCTGCAGCCCAGGAAACACATTGCCCCATGCCTTACAAATCATTCTACTACCTCTCACAAGTGCCTTAGACCTGACTACTGACCAAGTTCTCTACAGATCTTCACAAGAGCCAGGTAAGGGAATCCAGATTATTGTACCAATGAGCCCATTTCACAGATGAATAAACTGATGCTCATGTAAGCAAAACAACCTGCCTGGTGTTTACTCACTGCTAAAGACAGAACTGACTTCTAGTTTGAAGATTATTCCTTAAGCCAGATTGGCTCTCAGGTTCACAAAATTCCTAGGGGCCCATGCATTCTCTAGCTGGCCCTGCAAACAGCACACAGACTCTGAGAAGAAACCTTTACAGAGGCTTAGCAGGAACACCAAACTTGGGGGCTCAACAGCTAAGCCCAATGCCTCCCTTTTCTAAGGGTAGGCGAGTCCTCCGGAACAATTGTAGTCATTCTTGGGTTCCAGCTATGGGACCACAGGTTCATTGCATATGTAAATTAGCTTAGCCTCTATTTCCTCAGCATCCCTAGGGGAGAAGAGCTTGAAACAGGAGCGTGCCAGGTCACTATCCCAGACTTTCTGACTCAATTGGCCTGGAGAATCCCAGGGACAGAGGAGCCTAGTGGGCTGCCGTCTATAGGGTTGCAGAGTCAGACACGACTGAAGCGACTTAGCAGCAGCAGCAGAGATGAGATAGGGGAAGAAGGGCCCCGGGGAGCCTCTAAGGCACCCTCTCAACCTTCAAGAACCTTCAGGCTCCAGCACTTCAAGTCCAGAAGTTTTACTCTATGACTCCAGCAGGAATGTCTCAACCCCTACTGCATGCTCCCAGCCAGCCCAGAGACCGATTTCCTTCCAGACACTTGTGTCCTACATCACTACCGGGCTCCTGCCCTCCACAATTTTAGATTCCCCAATGTGTGCTAGGCTCTGTACTTGCCCAAGAGACCTGGTATGAGCCACCAGCAATTCATCTGCAGACAGGAAGTACAGCCCTGTGTTCAGGCTAAGACAACACAAAGCTTATTTTGCTTTGCAAAGTAACTGCTTTCCAAAAGCCCTTATAAAGAAATAGGCTCTGGCATGTGGACGAGCTAAAATAAAACAGAACAGAAACACTCTGCAGGCAGAGTATGATCCTATTTGCATAAGACTGCGCATTTACATCCATAACTACAGGGGTATAAAAGCAGAGAAGTGAGGTCTGGAAGGCGGCCACAACATCGACTGTAATTATCTCTTTTTTCCTTTAGGCTTTTCAATTTGATTTTTCTCTTTAATGTACACTAGCATCTATCTTTTGGAGAAGGCAATGGCATCCCACTCCAGTACTCTTGCCTGGAGAATCCCATGGACGGAGAGCCTGGTAGGCTGCAGTCCATGGGGTCACTAAGAGTCCCACACGACTGAGCGACTTCCCTTTCACTTTTCACTTTCATGCACTGGAGAAGGAAATGGCAACCCACTCCAGTGTTCTTGCCTGGAGAATCCCAGGGACGGGGGAGCCTGGTGGGCCGCCGTCTCTGGGGTCGCACAGAGTCGGACACGACTGAAGCGACTTAGCAGCAGCTGCTATCTTTATCATCTTAAAAAAAAAAAGAAAAGAAAAGAAAAGCTATTTCTGAGAGGATACAGGAGTAATTTACATCTAAGTGGGAGAACAGATCACAAAGTTTCAGGTGATTGGTCTTTTTTCTAAAGCTAAAATTCTATTATCCCTTTAGTTTGCTGTTGTGCTAGAGTTATTAAAACAGGAGGAGATGAATAAGAAACACTCCCTAAGCCTTGTATAAAAATAGGCTGCATTCTAAGGAGGCCATTTACGGTTACTGGAAAAAAAAAAAAAATCCAAGACTCTGGGTCTTCCCCCAGAGATTCTCCAAAAGGGTCTGGAGCTGGTGGGAGGAGGCTGACCCCAAATTACCCTGCCCTAGGGCCGGTCCTGCTCAGGAAGTGGAAAGGATCCTGGCCAGAGCTGGAAGAATTCCCGCTGGGCTCCAGCACAGCCTCGGCCCAGGCAAAGGGAGAAGAGGTTGCCCCAGAGCCACAGCAGGGAAGCGACATCGGTGTCACTTTCTCTGAACCTGATCACAGCCCCCAGCACTGCCGGCCCTTATATAGACACTCAGCTGCGGCTTTGGCTCCCGGCGCCAAGGGCAAGGAGAGAGGTCAGGGCTGCAGGCAGCCAGGACTTGTGACCTGGCCAGCAGAGCCGACCCCTGCCTGCGCCCTCACCAC
>NW_011494793.1:779170-779720 GCF_000754665.1 Bison bison bison | reverse complement strand
TCACACCACGACCTAGCCCCTCGCCCAAGTTCATCCGACCCCCTCCTGCCAGGATCCTTGACCTCTCTCCCCGCATCCTCCCCAGCACCTGTTCCCCACTCCTCTGAACAATCACGTTCCTCTCCTGCATCTGCTTCCCCTCCCCCAGCCCCACAATCCCAGGGGCTTCTCTCCTTGCCCTCGCTCACATCTGTCCCCTCTGCCCGCCCCCACGATACCAGAACCTGCCGGCGTCCCCAAACCGACCCCTGGGACTATTTCCCCACGATCCAGGCCTTTCCCCTCCTCCAGACCCCTGGGTTTCCTTCCGTCTCCCGCCCCGTAATGCCAGCCCTCTTCAGCACCCCGGCCCTGGCTCACCTGGCTCATACTTGAGGTAGAGGATGGAGACAATGAAGTAGCTAAGGTCGAAAACAGGGAAGAGGGGCACCCGCGAGAAGCTGAGCGCAAGCTCACCCAGGCTTAGCGCCGAGAGCAGCTCCATGGCGCCCACCGGGTCCCACCCCAGCCCCCGGCCCGGTGCGTCCAGTCGCTGGCAACTGCGCCCCCG
>NW_011494793.1:761500-779056 GCF_000754665.1 Bison bison bison | reverse complement strand
CGCTGGCCTCCCGGCGGGTCGTGGGACCGTCCTGTCCCACGGAGCTCGATCGGTCCAGCATCCCACACTCTGCCTCTCGAGCCATCATGACCCGATACAGCCCAGCCCGGGGGAGTGGGGTGGGTGGATGATGCCGGGTGCGGGGTCGCTATGGACTGTGAGTTGGACACGGAATCTATCCTTGGAGGGGGGCGATATCCGTTCCTCAAGGAGCCCACTAAGGCAGGACGGATCATTCAGGACCCCACTCCTGTGGGCCTCGGTTAGGACCCACATCCTCTGTGGAGCCCTTGGATCGAGACCTCCATCCCCCCGTGGGACCGGATCACTTGTGAACCTCATACTCCCGTGCCCCATAGGGTCTTTTCGGTCAGATCCCTCGTCCTCTATCGATCTGTCATGATCCCAGCTCTAAGTCATAACTTCTGTCCCCCGCGAGGAATCACGTCCTCCGAGGGAACCGCTCAGTGGGAACCCCCGCCCCCGATAGTGCCCACGGCTAGTGGGGATCTTGCCTTCCGTGGGGCCCAGGAGGAGGCCCTTTTGGAACCCAACAGTCGGGATGTACATGTCAGGGAGAGCCCACTGCGTCGGGATCCATTCCCTTATGCAGTTTAATGATCAAAAAATCTCGTTTTTCCAAAGGCCGCATCCTTTGAGAGCCTAGCCCAGCAGAAGGAAAAGCTGCTGCGCTAGTGGTGTGGAGCGCTGGTCACTCACACATGGGCGATAGGCTTCCAATCCGTGACCCAATCCTGCCCTCATATGCTTCCTTCCCGTTGGATGACGTCTGGTTCTCGCCCCGCCCTTTCTTGGGAACGTTCAAGGCCTGGGGGCTCAGATGGTGAAGAATATGCCTGCAATGCGGGAGATGTGGGTTCGAGCCCTGGGTCGGAAAGGTTCCCGGAAGAAGCGAATGGCAACCCATTCCAGTATTCTTGCCTGGGGAAGTCCATGGACAGAGGAGCCTGAAGGCTTACAGTCCATGGGGTCGCAAAGAGTGGGACACGACTGAGCGACTAACACTTTCACTAACACTTTTCAAGCAAGGAGCGGCGCTGGCTCTTCCTTTAAGGGGCTTGGCCTGTAGAAGGCGGGACCCTGACCGTCTTGGTCTTTGATTGGCTCAGCCCTCGCCAGAGCTGCTTCCAGATTGGCTGGCTCATGTGTCTCTCCCCTCCCTCCCCGAGGTTTCCGCTTCCTGTTCTGACGGACGCTCCGGCCGTAACGATGATCGGGGACATCCTGCTGTTTGGGTAATTAGGGGGACCAGAGGATGGGACATGAGGGCCTTTTACGGTGGGGGGCGGTATAAGTAACCGTATTCTTCCTCTGCAGGACGCTGCTGATGAACGCCGGGGCGGTGCTCAACTTTAAGCTGTGAGTAGGCCGCGTTGGACCGTGGCTCCATCCGGGGGAACTGTAGCCCCGCCCCTGCAAGCGTGAGCCTGCCCTAGGACCCCGGCCCCGCCCCCAAGTCCCGGCCTCTAGTTCCGCCTCCGTTCTGGTCCGTCTTCTACGATCCTCTGCGCCACCGCAACTTGAAATCCAGACTCTCAGTTCCCCCGGTATCCCTCTACTCGCACCCATGAGAGCCTCAGGCCCATCCCCCGAGAATCTCTTAGCCCTAACGTGTATCCTCAGCCCCACATCTGGCACCCTCGGACCACCACCTCCACCTCGTCGATGGCTGTAGTCATAGCTATGATTGGCGGGGCAAGTGGTGGTCCAGGGAGGATCACTGAACTGCTCGAAGTCACAGTAGACCAGCGGTAGGGCTAGAACTCTCCTCTGAGTTGGGGATCAGGGCGTGGGGACCAAGTGATGTGTCTGTCCTATTGAAAGTGGACGCTGTCTGCTTCTCTTTGTAGGAAAAAGAAGGACACGCAGGGCTTTGGGGAGGAGTCGAGGGAACCCAGCACAGGTAAGGCCTCCTATCAGGACTCTGAAATTCGTACATTTCGGAGAGGACAGTTTTTTCTCATCAGTTTTAAGTGTGTGTGGTGGGGGGTGGCCTGAGTTTGTGCTGTTCCTTCTACCCATCTTTGTCATCCACTTGTTTCTCTTACCAGGCCTCCTTGCGTAGATCAGCATTCATATCACTTTTTACAATTATAATTTTCTTCTGTCTGTGCTATCATCTGGCTAATATCTACTTCTCACACTTGATCTTAAGCTCCAGAAAAGAGGTTCCAGCTTGTTTTGGCTTCCTTGTGTCCTTGAAGTTCCAACATTCCAGTGTGAATGAGTGAATATCCTCACAAATAAGTATTACCTTCAGAATGCTGCTGTTATTGTTCAGTCGTTCAGCTGTGTTCAGCTCTTTGCAACCTCATGAACCAGAGCCCCCACAGGGCCCCCACAGACTTCTCTTTTTGTGGGATTCTCCAGGCAAGAATATTGGAGTGGGTTCAGAATGCTGTAGACCTGTTTAATTTTCAACTAGGTTAATTTTCTAGTAGATTAGCTTTCAAATAAGCCAGGAGATATCATATAAAAATTCAAATGTAAATCAGAACATTCTACTACTTGGAGATCAAGAGACCTTTTGGCATCTGTTGAATGGGAGTTGAGAAGCAGGACCCCATCGAAGTGGGGCCTGTGGACTCTAGCTTATCCCAGCCTCCGCCCCTTATCTTTATAGCATTTTATCCACCTGGCCCCTGGTGGCCCTCGAATGTATACTTGCAGCTAAATTGACTCGTATAACTTTGGAGTCTAATGGGACCTGTACCTGACTGTTATATCCATTCATCCATTCATCCACCTAGCATTTATTGAGCTCCTCTTATATACTAGCTACTGTGCTGGATGCTGGGAACACAGCAGGGAACAAGACAGAGGTAATTCCTGCCTTTGGGTTGTGGTCACACAGAGTGGGACAAACAGTTCCTCAACAAAGAACAGACAGTAAAGGAGAAGATGTAGGATAGCAATGGGGTTGCTGCTCCAGCTTCCTTGTGTGGAGCCAAGGTCATGGGTGCTATGATAGAGCATTGCATGGGGACAGCAGGAACCCTGAGGAGCTGTGAATCTGAACAGACAGTCTGACAGCTCTCCTTTATCGGGGGCTTGCCTGGTGGTGGCCGCCTTATTAGGTTCTTCCTACAGGTATTTCATTCCACCTCTGTTTCTAAAATGTAAGGAGCATTTCCTGTGTTACAGATGAGGAAACTGAGGCTCAGAAGTGTAGCTCAACTTTTTTGTGGCTACCCAGCAAATCAGTGACAGCATGAGGATTTGAGCCTGGGTTTTTCTGTCTCCAGAGATTGTCCCCTCAGTCACTAGACCGTCCGTCTGTTCAGTCATTCATACATGCATCATTCATTCAGCAGTTGTGTACGTTGCTCGCCCCTACGTGGAAGGCACTATTCTAGCTTAGAGGTAGCAGGAGCATTGATGACAAGGATGGTCAGAACAGCGACTTTCCTCTGACTGGGGGCTTCTTGCAAGGCTCCTTCAAGCTAGGACTCTGTGTGGGCTGTTGCCCCCACAGAGAATGCTCCTCTCTCTCCATCGTCTGCTTGGTTGACCCCTGATATCATAGTGACTGCATTTATCAGAGCATGCTATGTAATGGGCACTGTGCAGCGGACTTCCCAGTCCCGCATCACCCCTATTTACACTGGAAGAAACTGGGGCACACATAGGCCCAAGTCACCTATGCGGAAGGCAGTAAACTTCTGCCCATATTTAACATCCGAGCCTCTACACTTTCTCAGTGAGACTTCTGACCCCACCCGCCTCCTGACGCATGCCAGGTTGGGAACCCCATTATAGCTCCACGGCACTCATAGTGAATTATCAGTTATGTGGTTACTTGTTTAGTGTTTGTCCTCCCTGTGAGCTCCTTGGGGCGGGGATACCCGTCTCATTCCTCCCTGTACCCCCTAGACTAGTAGCCTTTAATCAGCCTTTGTTGAGAGGGAGAGAGGCCATTTTTATGATCCTGGGTTCAGAGAAGGGCCTCACCAAGCATTGCCTTGCAGACATCCTGGAGATGGACCTGTCTCTGACATTTGCAGTCCGTGCTGGGCCAACACTATGGAGGGTGTGTTTCATGTCACTAACCCCATGACTTGGACAACACTGTTGTTTAGTCACTCAGTTGGGTCCGACTCTTTGCAACCCCATGGACTGCAACCCACCAGGCTCCTCTGTTCATGGGATTTTCCAGGCAAGGATACTGGAATGAGTTGCCATGCCCTCCTCCAGGGGATCTTCCCCACCCAGGGATCAAACCTACGTCTCCTGCGGCTCCTGCATTGCAGGTAGGTCCTTTACCACTGAGCCACCAGGGAAGCCCCTTTGGACGGTGCTGGACTTGTCTAAACTATGTTGAGCAAGCCCTTGTGCTGCTTCTATGCTTGGATGGTGCAGCAGCGCGAAGTGGCCATCATGTTGGGTTGCTCTGGAAGTTTCCAAGCTCCTGCCCGGTATTCCATACTTCCCAGACAGCCCTGATCTATGGATGGCACTTGGGGTGCCACCCTTGTGGAGCACCTCATCTGGATCCGTTCATCTCATTCTGGAGGCCTTAAGAGGCTGGGTAATCAACTCAAAACCCCAGAGGAAGGTTCTGGAATCCAGATCTCTGGAATCTTTTTTTTCCCCTAATATTTATGTTTTGTAGTTGTGTCAGATCTTAGCTGTGGCACACAAGGTCTTCACTGTGGCATGTGGGATCTTTTGTTGTGCACAGGCTTCTCTCTAGTGTGTTGTATGGGCTCAGTAGTTGCAGCACACGGCCTCTGTTGCCCTGAGGTATGTGGGATCTTCTTGCCCCAACCAGGGATCTAAGCTGCATCTCCTGTATTGGAAGGCAGATTCTTAATCCCTGGACTGCCAGGGAAGTCCCTCTGGAGTCTTCATGTACCAAATTCCCTCTCCTTGGAGTGGTTTCTATTCCTTGGCATCAGTGTGTACTAGAGTAAGTCGTCACCAAAGCAGAACTGTCGTTTTACTTGCCTGAACTACTATGCTTTTTCAGTTGTAAGGGGTTTCCCTGGTGGCTCAGATAGTAAAGAATCCATCTACAATGCAGGAGACCAGGCTTCAATCCCTGGGTTGGGAAGATACCCTGGAGAAGGGACTGGCTACCCACTCCAGTATTCTTGCCTAGTGAATTCTATGGACAGAGGAGCCTGGCAGGCTACGGTCCATGGAGTCACAAACAGTTGGACATGACTGAGCAACTAACACTATCACTTCAGTTGTAAATCCTGGAAACCAGCTCAAAATGTGTAAATCGAATTGAAACATCCAAGGGTAGCATGGTCTTCAGACACATGTGTATTCAGGACTTACACCAGACCTGTAGCACGTGACCCTCCCCAGCTCTTATTCCTCCTGGGTTGGTTTTACTCTCAGGCTGGCTTGTGCTGATAAAGATGACCCTTGACCCACATTTTTTCTGTGGAGGGCCAGATCATGAACAGTTGAGGCTGTGGGCCATCAGTCTCTGGTGCAACACTTCACCTCTGTGATTTGGAAGCTGCCGTGGACAATATGTAAATAAATAGGCATGGCTGTATTTTAATAAAGTTTTATTTACAGACATTAAAATTTGAATTTCATGTAATTTCTTGTGTCTCACTAAACGCTTTGTTGATTTTTTTTTTTTTTTAATTATTAAAAAAAAAAATTTCTTCACTCATGGGCTATACAGAAGTAGGTAGCAGAGGCCAGTTTTGGCCTGTGGACCAGCCATGGTTTTCCAACCCTTGCCTTAGAGAATTGGGCTTCCATCTTCACAGCCCAGCAACCCTGGCAGAAAGCAGATGCCTCTTTCCCAGTAGTTGGGGCCAAAGTCCCAGGGCCACCTCTCACTGGACAGATTTGGGTCACGTGCTCTTCCCTGAGCCACTCAGAGGCTGGGGGCTTGGTCCTCTCTGGGGGTTGGTCAGTGGCATCTATAGCCTGCATGCTCAGGGGTGGGGAACAGAGGTGGCCCAAAGGAAAAGCCATGCTGCTGCTGGAATACGGGGGCAGTGGGTGCGGGGCGGGCAGGGACCCCAGAAGTACACTGCAGTGGTGAAAACAGAAGTGTTAGCACTGCTTGTGAAAATGCTTTCTGACTTCCCAGGTGACAACATCCGGGAGTTCCTGCTGAGCCTCAGATACTTTCGAATCTTCATCGCCCTGTGGAATGTCTTCATGATGTTCTGCATGATCGTGTAAGTCCAGCCCGCCTGTCTCTTCTGTCATTATTGTTCTCAGTGTCATTCTCTAGAATGATCCCGTTGATGGTCGTTCTCTGTCCTCCCAGTCTGCACTTCTGTGTCATACTTTGTGCTTTCAAAGTAACTCTCTATGCTCGAGAGGGAACTGGGGTCTACACGAGTTAAACTATGTCCCTGCAGTCCAGGCTGAAGCTTTGATTAGAACATGGCGTTCTCCAAGTCCTGGCTATGCCTGGGGCCTTGGCGGGAGCTGCCAAGAGATGCCTTCCCTGGAGCCTGTGGCTCCGTCACCTCTTGCCAGCTCTGTTGTGCTTAGCCTATGCTTGGCCTTGGCCAAAGTGGAAAATATGGCTTGAGAGACCAGTGTGCTGCTGGGTTTTGCTCCCACCCTGCTGGAAGCCAGCAGAAGTGTATTCAGAATTTATTTCTGTTTTTTATGCCTATTTATATTTTTCTCATTAGGTGAAAAATATCCAGTTGGATTGGTTTTCCTGTCAGTGTCAGGGCCATAATTCCAATACTGCTGTTAATGAATTATGAGACTCAGGGGAAAAAAAAAAAACAACAAGAGAATCAGGGGTTCTGGGGCATGCTGGGCCCACCCCTGTGTCCTTTCTCTAAAGAGGAAGAGAATGAAAAGTTGGCTGTCTTGAGTCATTGAGATGCTGAATTTGCGGTTGCTGGGTGGTCCTTGTGTCAACCAAGTAGCTGTTTAAGGGGATGATTCTAGGGTGTAGGAGGTCAGGTGAGCAGGGGTTTCTGTGGCATTAGAAAGTATTTTAGAGGCCAGAAAGAGGGCTGTAAAGTATGCCTGACAAGTATTAATTGCTTATTTGTTCTTGACTCTCTGCAACTCCATGGACTGTAGCCTGCTAGGTTCTTCTGTCCATGGAATTCTCCAGATAAGAACACTGGAGTGAGTTGCAGTGCCCTTTTCCAGGGGATCTTCCCGACCCAGGGATCAAATCCGGGTCTCTTGCATTGCAGGCATATTCTCTAGTGTCTGAGCCACCAGAGAAGCCCAAAAATATGCTTGGAAAGACCCTTTTGGGGAGTTTGGATGAGGCCTACCTGGGTACAAAGAGGGCTCATGAAGAGATCAAGGAATTTGCAGGAGTGTAGGAAGTATAACTAAGTCCTCACAGAAAGTAGAAGTGTTGGGGAGCTCCTCCTTCATTCATTTATTAGTATTTATTCACAAGTGTCTGTTGAGGGCTGTGCTCCAGGGTTACAGTTGAGACCGAAACAGCCACAGTCCCTGCCTTCAGTGAACGCACTGGTCGCTCAAATGGTTAAGAATCTGCCTGCAATGCAGGAGATCCAGGTTCAAACTGTGGATCAGGAAGATCCACTGGAGAAGGAAATGGCTACCCACTCCAGTATTCGTGCTGAAAAGTCCCACAGATGGAGGAGCCTGGCGGCCTACAGCCCGTGGGGTCGCAAAGAGTGAGACACAACTGAGCGACTAACATTTTTCTTTCAGTGAACGCACAGAATAACAGGGGCATAGCAAGAAAATAGGAAAAAAATCAATTACGAGGTGGAGAATTGAAGGGGGAGGCTCCTGGTTTAGGATGGTCAGGGAGAGGCTAAGAAGATGCCGTTGAAATCAAGACCTAAAGAACGAGAGGAAATCTGCCATTTACAGAGCTGGAGAGAGGCACAGTAGTGCCGGAAGTAGCATGTGAAGGTTCTGGGGCAGAAGAGAGCTCATTATGTTCTCATCATTTTCTCTGTCCATCGGCTTCATCGTCCTTTCCTACCTGACCAGCTTTCTTCACTACTTGCCTGCTGGCTTGTGACCATCAGGATGGTAGCCTTAGGCTTTGTAACCTCTCAGCTCAGCCCAAGGCTAGCTTAGCCAGTAGCCCAGGATCCTGATTTTGATTGTGGCTTTTTATAGATCCCTGACCTAGGCCAACTCTTTTCAGCCTGTGCTCTGAGTGAGGGAAGCTTCTCTCCAGAAAGGGCTCTGTCAGGGAGGTAGTGACCAGCTTTTCCAGGATGTTGAAAAGTGGAAATCACCTAAATCTCCAAGAATAGGAGAAGAGTCAGGTAGCTCAAAAGATACTCATATGACCGATGGTGATGACGCCATCATTGATAACATGTCTACAAAGAATTTTCTTTTTTCTTTTTGGTCATGCTCCATGGTTTGTGGGATCTTAGTTCCCCAACCAAGAATAGAACCTGGGCCCTCGGCAGTGAGAGTGCAGAGTCCTAACCACTGGACTGTCAGGGAATTCTGCCTCCCCACTGCCACCCACACGCACACCCAGGAAAATGTTTAGAAAGTAAAGAAGGTGGGATATCACCTGTAGGTACACTCTAGCGTCACACTCTGGCGTTGTGACTTGCACACAGTAACGCTGAATAAATGCTGAATGAGTGAGTGGGGGAAGCAACTGCCAGTGAGGAATCGGAAGGATCTAGTCCAGCCTGTCCACTGAGGTAACCGTGCTGTGACTGCTGAGGAAGTCAGCGGGTCCAAGGGGATGGTTCAGTATTCTGTACACTCACTTTTGTAATTGTTGGAGCTGAGCTCAGTTGGAAATTTTTTAAAAGTCCTAAAAAGTTTGAATCAACCCTGAATTTTCATTGGAAGGACTGATGCTGAAGCTGAAGCTCCAATACTTTGGCCACCTGATGCGCAAAGCTGACTCACTGGAAAAGACCCTGATGTTGGGAAAGATTGAGAGCAGGAGGCGAACGGGGCGACAGAGGATGAGATGGTTGGATGGCATCATCGACTCAGTGGACATGCTGCTGCCGCCGCCGCTGTGTCGCTTCATTCGTGTCCGACTCTGCAACCCCATAGACGGCAGCCCACAAGGCTCCCGTCCCTGGGATTCTCCAGGCAAGAACACTGGAGCCGGTTGCCATTTCCTTCTGCAATACATGAAAGTGAAAAGTGAAAAGTCGCTCAGTCGTGTCCGACTCTTAGCAACCCCATGGACTGCAGCCTACCAGGCTTCTCCGCCCATGGGATTTTCCAGGCAAGAGTACTGGAGTGGGGTGCCATTGCCTTTTCCCAATGGACATGAGTTTGCACTAACTCCAGGAGATAGTGAAGGTCAGGGAAACCTGACGTGCTGCAGTCCATGGGGTCACAAAGAGTAAGACATGACATAGTGACTGAACGACAACAACAAAAAGCTTGAAATATAGGGAGAAGTGGAGAAGGCAATGGCACCCCACTCCAGTACTCTTGCCTGGAAAATCCCATGGATGGAGGAGCTCTGGTAGGCTACAGTCCATGGGGTCACAAAGAGTCGGACATGACTGAGTGACTTCACTTCACTTCACAGGGAGAAAGGTGTCTGAATGTTTAGAGACCAAGGGCACTGATATCTGCAACTTTGAAACATATCCAAAATTATGTAGATGGATAATTGGGTAGATAAACGCATAGATACATGG
This sequence comes from Bison bison bison, assembly GCF_000754665.1. Taxonomy (NCBI): domain Eukaryota; kingdom Metazoa; phylum Chordata; class Mammalia; order Artiodactyla; family Bovidae; genus Bison; species Bison bison. The sequence goes on along the minus strand of NW_011494793.1, from coordinate 769,454 downwards.
TAAAGTGAAGTGTAATTGCAGAATGTAGGTCGTGTGTTTGTGGGTGTTTGCTGAACTGTCCTTTTAACTCTTCTTTATGTTGAAATATTCGTAAAAAAATTATGGGAAGGGGAAGATAGAGAGAAAAGGAAAGTGTCAAACCATGGAAAAAGATTTTAAGTAAAAAGTGGAAGTCAGTCTTCACAATTCAGTATCTGGTAGTACTCTCATATGGTTGTGCAACCATAACCTCTAATTCTAGAATGTTTTCACCCGCCACAAGGGAAACCCACTGCCCATTAAGCAGTTCCTTCCCATTCCTCCCTTTCCCACCCTTAGGCAGCGACTGATCTCCTTTCTGTCTCTACTGGATTTGCCTGTCGTGCACATTTCACACTGGTGGGGTCATTATGGCTGTCTGTGTCTGGCTGCCTTCATTCAGCATAACGTCTTCTCCGTTCTTCATGTTGTAGCGTGTGTCACTATTTCATTTCCTTCTGTGACTGAATAATAGTCCATTGTATTGAGATGCCGCAGTTTGTGCATCGGTTGGTGGATATTTGAGATGTTGCCACTTTTTGGCTATTTTGAATAATGCTGATACAAACATTTGTGTACAAGTGTTTATGCAGATTTAAGTTTTCAAATCTCTGGTATATACCCAGGAGTGGAATTGCTGGGTCATATGGTAACTATATTTATCCTTTTGAGGAACCGCCAGACTCTTTTTCAAAGTGGCTCAGCAATTTACATTACCACTAGCAGTGTCTGACAGTTCCAATTTCTGCATGACCTTGCTAATGCTTGTTATTGTCAATCTTTTTGATTATAGCCTTCCTAATGGATATGAAGGTTGATTTACATTTCCCTGACAGTTAATGACATTGAACCATTGGCCATTTGTATATCTTCTTTGGTGAAATGCCTGTTTAGATCTTTTACCAGTTTTTAGTTGGATTATTACTAAAGTTATAATTGTAGGGGTTCTTTTTATGTTCTAGATACCAGTCCCTTATCAGGTAAATGATTTGAAAGTATTTCCTCCCATTTGGTGAATTGTCTTTTCAGTTTCTTGATGGTGTCATCTGAAGCGCAAAATTCTACAAATTTGATGAAGTCCACTGTGTCTGTTCGGAGAAGGCAATGGCACCCCACTCCAGTACTCTTGCCTGGAAAATCCCATGGATGGAGGAGCCTGGTGGGCTGCAGTCCATGGGGTCGCTAAGAGTCAGACACGATTGAGCGACTTCACTTTCACTTTTTACTTTCATGCACTGGAGAAGGAAATGGCAACCCACTCCAGTGTTCTTGCCTGGAGAATCCCAGGGAGGGGGGAGCCTGGTGGGCTGCCGTCTATGGGGTCGCACAGAGTCGGACACGACTGAAGTGACTCAGCAGCAGCAGCAGTGCGTCTGTTTCTTTTGTTGCTTGTACTTTTTGTGTTATAGCCTCGAAGTCATTGCCTCATCCAAGGCTTCCTGGTGGCTCAGACAATAAAGAGTCCACCTTCAATTCGGGGTACCTGGTTCGATCCCTGCGTCGGGAAGATTCCCCTGGAGAAGGGAATGGCAACCCACTCCAGTATTCTTGCCAGGAGAATTCCGTGGACAGAGGCGGGTCAGAGGAGCCTACAGTCTGTGAGTCGAGAAGAGTCAGATACTACTTTCACTTCACTTTTTAACCCCAGGTCACAAGGACTTTCACCTACAAGTTTCTTGTAAATGTTTATAGTTTTAATAATTAGGTCTGTGATCCATTTTGAGTTAACTTTTGTGTATGGTGTGGAGTGGGGATCCAGCTGCTCTCGTTTGTATGTGGTGTGACTCAGTTGTTCCTTCCCCATCTGTTGTTAGTTTTTCAAATAACCATTTTATCTTGGAAAGAGTTAGGTTTATAGAAATGTCTCAAAGATAATACAGAGAATTCCCTTATACTATTCATTGACAGCACAAGGGTTAGGGGAGTTGACCGTCCTCGAAGTTGAAGATCCAAGTGTAACTTTACAGTTGGCCCTCCATATCAGCAGTCCTGCATCCACAGGTTCAGCCAACCTTGGATTGTGTAGTACTGCAGTAATACAGTTGAAAAAAATCCACAGTCAGCCAACCTTGGATCGTGTGGTACTGCAGTCCTTACTGTTGAAAACAATCCAGTCAACCAGCTTTGGGTCATGTAGCAGTGCAGTGTTTCCTGTTGAAAAATCCAGTCAACCAAACCTTAGATCCTGGAGTACTGCAGAATTTACTATTGAAAAAAAAACAATATTGAAAAAAACTATTGAAACTATTGAAAAAAAAAAACCCACGTATAAGTGGTCTGGTACATGTTCAAACCTGTGTTGTTCAAGAGTCAGCTGTGTATATTTTTAACAACTCTGTAGTTTTCCCCTGTAGGCCTGTATCATAACCTATATACCCATTCCCAAACTTCATGAACATTTATACAGTTTCTAGGCCTCTCTTGTTCCAGAGTTTTTTAGTTAACAGTTCTCTAATACTTGTTTACTCAAAGGTCTTTTTCATTTATGAAAGTCACCACTGACTTGCAGTGATAGAGCATGGGCTCAAATAAAATGTAGGTACTTTTTAGAACAGTTACTTTTTTTAAAGTGTACAGTTGAGTGTTAAGTGTGTTTACATTGTTGTGTAATAGAGTTACTTGTAAAATCAGAAAATGGTATAAAATAATCTTAGTGTGTTTCTGACTCTGCGGTCCCATGGACTGTAGCCCATCAGGCTCCTCTGTCCATGGAATTTTCCAGGCCAGAGTACTGAAGTAGGTTACTGTTTCCTACTCCAGGGGATCTTCCTAACCCAGGGATTGAACCTGCCTCTCTGAGTCTCCTGCATTGGCAGCTGGGTTCTTTACTACTGGTGCCACCTGGGAAGCCCATAGTAATGGTAACCAGAAAATATTTCCTGACAGCGTTTTCAGGCCTACAGCTTCCCATCCTCATGGAGGTTTGCCCTCTAATTTTTCTAGGCTGTTTGGTTCCTGAGCTCCAGATGCAGAACCGAGAACACACCTTCTGAGTCTCTCTTGCTCCGTTCCTGACGACTTCAAGAATGTTTCTGACCAGAAACCGACTGACCTTCCCAGAAAGTCCAAGCTTGTGGTGGGTGGAAAAGATGTTCGCCAAGATGCTCATGGTTTCCCAGCCACATTGCTGTTTTCTTTACAAAGATGTTTTCTTTGATCGCTGCCTTGAAATGCTGTCTACTTAAGGAGTCTGAGGAGAGTGTATGTAAAGGGCTGGGATAATGTTGCATTCCCCAAAGATAAAAGAACCTATTTAATCAGAGCAGAATCTCTCTTCTACCAGGCTTTCCCTGGAAACCCGTTTCTGTGTCTTTCTTGGTTTATTTTCAGTAACCATCCTTTTTTGGTTCGAGTTATACGGATTTGTAAAAATCTTTCTTACCAGGGATCTGAAGCAGAAAGGTTCGCTTTTCAGTTTGATGCAGCCTCTTATTGGACTGTGTTTGTGATGACTGAGCAAGTTCATTGTTGCTGGGTCAGTGTCCAGATTCCTTCCCCATCACAATGGTTTGTGCTCGACGTACTCAGCCACATGGTACCACTAAGGTTGCCCCAGGACTTCGAGGGTGAAGTATTATTGGTTCCCATGGAAGAGAGGTGCAGAGCAGTTGGCAGGGTGGATGGGGGTTTTATGAGAAACTTTGCCTTGCCTGGAAGCCCTCTATTAAAGTAACTTTTGGGGACCATTAATTGTAGAGTTTTTAGAATAAGAGTGATTTATGTGGTGGTACTGGGATTCAGTTCTGAAAGCTTGGTTTCGGGGGTCTGCTTTTTAAGTGGATGATATCAAGATTGACAAACTATAAGCCTCATTTGAGGAAATACAGCATTTTGCACAGAAGCTTCTTTGAATCCAAGTGCGAATTTTATCACCAACATGGCTGTCTGGTGGTCAGCACCTGGATCCTGCAGGTGTTTGATTTATTTGTTGTGATGTGTGAAATCCAAGCTTCTAGGTAACCTGGTGGGAGGAAAAAATAAATATGCAGGCTTTTAGAACTAAGTTGGATTGAAAATAAAGCTCATTTCTAAAAAGGGCCTTTTGTTTATACATTTTTTTAACCAAGAAGTTGACTTTTGTATTTTACTCATTATTTTTTTGTCACTGTCACTGGGTTGTTTAAAAATTATTTTATTGAAGTAGATTTAAAATGTTGTATTAATTTCTACTATAGAAGTTGACTTTCAGTTTGAGTTGTTGGGAAACACCTATGGTTTGTTTTATTATGGAGGCTTTCAAAAAGTTAGAGAAGCATCGTTAGATATTCCTTTTCAGATTTTGTTCAGTATATGTTGGGCAAGAATTGGGCGATTAAGATTTTGATGGGCTGCACCTGGAAGAGTAGAATGAGTGAGAGATGATGGAGGGGTTTTGCTAGGCCAGGTCGCAATCACTTATTCTGTTGCTTAGCTAATTCATTCTGTTGGGTTGGCCAAATGTTTCCTTCAGGTTTCTCCACAACATCTTACAGAAAAACCCAAACAAACTTTTTGGCCATCCCAAGACTTCATTTTTGGCCATCCCAAGACTTCATTTGGAAAAGGAAATGGCAACCCACTCCAGTACTCTTGCCTGGAGAATCCCACGGAGGGAGGAGCCTGGTAGGCTACAGTCCATGGCATCGCAAAGAGTTGGACACGACTGAGCGACTTCACTTTCACTTTCACTTTCAATACTTCATTGCTTCTGTCATTTATTCCCTGATCAAATCCAGGCTGAGCATCATCCCATGGTTTGTAAGTTGCGGGGAATGGGGCTGCTGAATTGAGCTTCACCCAGGCTGGTATTCTCGTCAGCAGGAACAGACGTGCCAAGATCTTGGCTGGTCAGTCCTCAAGCCATATGAATGGTGCGAGGAAACCTCTTTGCCTTATTCAGACCCGATGCTGAGGTTTCAATGAAGCGAGGCATTTGTGCATCGTGGAGATGAATCGAACTCAGAGAAGAGAATGCTGTCATTGAGATTTTGCTTCAATAGTTGTATTTTTCTCTGGAGAACTATTATCTCATTGTTCAGTTCTTATGAGCAATGGAGCTTTGGGGGACGCACATCAAAGGCTGTTATACATTTTTAAAGTGGCAACTCGTGGATCTGTATCTTCAGGAAGCTTTTCAGGAACCCACGTTAGCACCAAAGGTTACCTGAGTTTGAGTTTAGGATGCATAGGACCCTACAGCATGCAAGTGCTGGTGTTCTGAGTCTGAAGATGTGGGTTCAAATCCAATCTCTGTGTCTTGCTAACGGGACCTTGACTGATTGCCTCTTCCATGAAAGCTTCCCTGGAAGCTCCTTCTTCCTTGACTGATTGCTTCTTGCCTGTAAGCCTTCCCTTAAGCCATTTTAAAGAGTTTTCACATCTTGAAAACGGGCTTTGGGGGAAGAAAAAAGGGGGAGAAGTTTCTTGGCGGTCTAGTGGTTAAGATTTCACCACTTTGACCACTTTCAGCACTTTGACCACTGTGCCCCGAGGTTCAATCCCTAGTTGGGGAACGCGGGTCCCCCAAGCCATGCGGTGTGCTCTCGGGTTAGCTGTCAGGTGCGGTCGACCTGAAGGCGGGCCAAGTGCTGGGCTGGCGGCACGGTCGGCATTCAGCACGCGTGTGCCCTCGCCGCCTGAGTTTCCCCCTTGTCTCGTTCAGACAGCCCCACACAGACTGTGAAAAGAGCACCCACATGATTTCAAACAATTGGGAACAACGTCCAGCATGGAAGACCTTTTATGTCTTCCCATTCCTTTTCTAGCATTTTCCTTATACATATTGGTAGTTTCTACAGTGGATAAGGCAGTTTGGGTTCTGCTGTTTTAAGTACAGTTGATTTATAATGTTATAGGTAGATAGCAAGATGATTCAGTTGTATGCATATCTATACATTCTTTTTCTGATTCTTTTCCATTATGTTGTTCTCTGTGCTATACAGTAGGGCCTTGTTATTTATCTCTTTTGTATATAGTAGTATGTATCTGTTAATCCCAAACTCCTAATTAATTCCTTTCCCCCTTGGTAACCATAATTCTGTTTTCTGTATCTCTGAGCCTCTGCTGTTTTCATTTCAGCATCATTTCCTTCATATTTTCTGGGCTGCCAGAGAGGTCTCATTGTTCTCGTTTTTAATTCCCGTGGAGCTTCAATAAATCTCTCTAACCTTGGCCCTCTCATATGTACTTTGAACTTGTGCTGTGTCCGCCGTTATAAACGCCACTGTGGGCACCATTGTTGTGGCTCTGCTGGCTTCTCTCACTGCTAATTCCCAGAGCACCCAGGAGGGCTCCCTTGTCAGGTGCCACCACCGTAGCTTCTGTTTGTTTTATTTTCTTTTAAAGTTTCTTACTCCCAATGCCCGTTCATTGTAGAAAAATTATGAAGTACAGCTTTGCTATAAGGGGAAAAATCACCCATAATCACTTTCCCCCAGGGAGTATCTCTCTGGGTATGCATTCTTCTGGCTCCTTTTCCACACATGTGCATTGGGTATGGTGGATACATTTTACTCTACACAAATGGTTATTTGTGTATCTTCTGGCCTGCTTTCCTCACCTAATAATATGACCACATTTCTGCATTTTTTTCCCCATGATACCATTCTTATTAATTGTAAGTAAGCCATTGTGTGGACATACCATAATTAATTTAACTGGTCCCCAGCTGATGGAGACTTGAGTTGTCTTTAGTTTTTGAGTATTATAAATAACACAGCAGTGGACATCTCAGTGTATCATCCCTAGTGGGTTTTTGGAGTCACTTTAAAAAAGAATTTCCACTCCATATCTTGTAATAACTTATAATGGAAAAGAATCTGAAAAGGAATACACATACAAAACCACACAAATATATATATAATGGAATCACTTTGCTGTACACTGGAAACTAACACAACATTATAAATTCACTATGCTTCAATTAAAAACCCAGATATCAAAAAAGATAGGATGGTAAAATGACTAAACTTATAGCTACTGCTGCAACTTACATATAAAAAAACACAAACATTTTGACAGCTTTAGGCTAAGAACCGCCCCCACCCCCAGAAATGCATCTTAGGCACCTTACTTCTTGTTTTTGTTAATATTCATTTGCTCCTATGGTATGTATTGTTTATGCATACATACATAATACTTAACATACATACCAAAGAACTTGGTTCTAAGTCCCTGTCATCTGTGACTGGGAGCAGTGTCTGGCACTTAAGCAGATTAAATTTGCTTAATCTGTGAGCCAGGATGAGGTTTTCAGCTCCACCCAGATAACTGTCTTAGGCAACAGCAGCTGACCTCATACCAGCTGGCTTTCCACCTTTGCCTTGATAGTTAACCATCCTCGGTTCAGTTCAGTTCAGTTCAATCGCTCAGTCGTGTCTGACTCTTTGCAACCCCATGGACCGCAGCATACCAGGCCTCCCTGTCCATCACCAACTCACGGAGTTTACTCAAACTCATGTCCATTGAGTTGGTGACGCCATCCAACCATCTCATCCTCTGTCGTCTCCTTCTCCTTCTGCCTTCAATCTTTCCCAGCATCAGGGTCTTTTCCAATGAGTCAGTTCCTCACATCAGGTGGCCAAAGTATTGGAGTTTCAGCTTCAGCATCAGTCCTTCCAATGAATATTGAGGACTGATTTCCTTAGGATGGACTGGTTGGATCTCCTAGCAGTCCAAGGGACTCTCAAGAGTCTTCTCCAACACCACAGCTCAGAAGCATCAATTCTTCAGCACTTAGCTTTCTTTATAGTCCAACTCTCACATCCATACATGGCTACTGGAAAAACCATAGCCTTGACTAGACGGACCTTTGTTGGCAAAGTAATGGTCTCTGCTTTTTAATAAGCTGTCTAGGTTGGTCATAACTTTTCTTCCAAGGAGCAAGCGTCTTTTAATTTCATGGCTGCAATCACCATCTGCAGTGATTTTGGAGCCCCAAAAAATAAAGTCTGTCTCT
>NW_011494793.1:749273-760602 GCF_000754665.1 Bison bison bison | reverse complement strand
GATCACACCATCGTGATTATCTGGGTCGTGAAGATCTTTTTTGTACAGTTCTTCTGTATATTCTTGCCACCTTTTCTTAATATCTTCTGCTTCTATTAGGTCCATACCATTTCTGTCCTTTATGGAGCCCATCTTTACATGAAATATTCCCTTGGTGGTTCACAGAGCAGACCCAATTTTAGTTCCCTGGATAGTTAGGGGGTAAATCGTTGCCGGGTTCCCTGGGATTCCTCTTAAGCAGCTGCAGGAGATGTGATAATGAGATTGGCCCTCCTCTGAAGTGGTTAGATTTGCAAAGCCAGGGAGGCATTTCCTGTTCATGTCAAGCATTTTCATTAGCTCCTTCTTAACCAAATCTGAGTTCATGAAAGATTTGACAAACTACCTGATGTTTTCCTATGTTGATGCAAGACATGTGCTGTTTGTGTATAAAGCAAAAACCATGCTATTTAAAAAAAGGGGTGGCGGGGGGACTTCCCTGGTGGTCCAGTGGCTAAGACTCCATGGTCCCAGCACAGGGGGCCTGGGTTTGATCCCCGGCCCAGGAACTAGATTCCACATGTTTCAGCTAAAGCCCAGCATAGCCATATAAATAAAAATAAAACATAAATATTTTAAAGAAAAGATATAAATTCTACCTGGGGGTTTGTTTTCACCATTCCCTTGATTTTCATTATGCAGAGGAAGGCACTTTATCCCCTTCAAGCCCATTTTTGGCACTTGAGAGTTCCTGGAAAGGAGTCTGGTTAATAGCAAGTGTTCCTGGATGAGAAATTGGGCGAAAGGATCTGTAGCAAACTGGAAATTCAAAATCTACATTTTTCAGTAAAAAACAGCAAGAGCTCATCAGTGTCGGCCCATGGCTTTCTTTCCGATCAGTTGGTTGGTTTGTGGTTGGGCCAGGGCTTGGCAAGCTGCTTCCCACACCTGGCTTCCCTCCTGTCCTCTTGCCGCCCGCCACCTGTCTCTTCGTGCTCTAGGAGGTGGAATCGTATGTTTTTAAGTGGTTGAAAAGCAAATCAAGACGGAAATGGAAAGGAAATTCATGTTTTTTCATCCATGAAGTTTTATGGGAACTTTGTCGCACCCAGTTGTTTGTGTATCATCAGTGGATGCTTTCAAACCGCAAGGACGGAATTGAGTCCTTGAGACAGAGACCATTTGACCCACAGAACTGAACATGTTGACTGGCTGACCATTTACAGAAGGGTTGCCTGCCCGTCCCGGGACTGGACAATTAAAAACAAAAAGGATGTATCATGGGTGGCTCTTACTCGTTTGTGTCTAGTCTGCATTAGTGTCAGTGGCTGTTAGTGGTATAGATGGGTTTCCACATGGTGCTAGAGGTAAAGAGCCCACCTGCCAATACAGGAGGCGTAAGGGACTTGGATTCAGTCCCTGGGTCTGGAAGATTCCCTGGAGGAGGAAATGGCAACCCGCTCCAGTATTCTTGCTTGGAGAATCCCCATGGACAGAGGAGCCTGGCGGGCTACAGTCCATGGGGGCCACAAAGAGCTGGACATGACGGAAGTGACTTTGCACACATGGGCTGCAAGAGTGACTGTGCTGGAAAGGCTGTAGAAGTTACTTTAGGGGGAGTAAAGCATGGTGCATTTAGTTAGAGTTTATTGTGTGAGTCAGAAACAAGATGGTAACGAAGGTTGCAGCGGAAAGCACGGTGGAGATCTGGCTGAGCCCCTGGCTCTGGCACTGACAGACCGTGACTCGGGGCTGCATCTTGGCTTCTCTGTGCCCCCACGTCCTTGTCTGTGATACGGAGACAGCAAAGGAGAGAGCTTTGACACGTGTCTGTGACCTGCCTGATGTGGGGCAGGCACTCAGTGGAATGATGTGGTCATTTCATTAGGGCCAGCACATTTTAAGTAATCATTTTAATATTTATGTATTAATTTGGTTTTTGTTACTGCAAGCGGTCTTTTCTCTAGCTGAGGGGAGTGGGCTTCTCACTGTGGTAACTTCTCTTACTGGCTCTAGACACTTGACCTTCAGTAGCTGTGGCACAAAGCCTTGCCCCACGGCATGTAGAATCTTCCCAGACCAAAGATCAAACCATTGTCCCCTAAACTAGCAGGCAGATTCTTAACCACCAGGGAAGTCCAGTACATTTATTAAAAGACATCCTCAACAGGGTTTTGTAAGGCTTAATTGAGATGAGGTCTTTGTCTTCTCTCCCTGCCGTAACGAACTATCACAGACTGAGTGGCGTCAACCACAGACATTTCTTATCTCATAGCTTTTGGAGACTGCAGGTCCAAGAGCAAGATGTCAGCAGTGTTACTCCCAGTGAGGCCCCTTTCCTCAGCTTGCAGATTGCCACATTCTTGCTGTGTCCTGACGTAGCCTTTTACAGCTTTAACATGAATTTGGACAGGGGCACAATTCAGTCCATAATAGATGGTCAAGGGTCTGGGCTGTAGTAGATACTCAACAGCTATTAGTTCATCTACTTGGCTAAAATAGTATGCTTTGAGGCATTAAAAAAAATAATAATTTTTTTTTTAAATAATTTTTTTGGGTTTGTTTTTCTGGTGTGTTGACCAACAACCCAATCCAAAAAATGGGTAGAAGATGTACTTAACAGACTTTGTTCCAAAGGAGACATCCAGATGGCTAATAAATACATGGGAGAAAAATGCTCAATATTGCTTATTATTAGAGAAATGCAAATCAAAACTACAGTGAGGTTATCACCTCACACTTATGAGCACAGGCCTCGGAACTTGTGGTGCAGAGGCTCAGCTGCTCTACAGTGTGTGGGATCCTCCTGGATTGGGGATCAAACCCATGTCTCCTGCATTGGCAGACAGACTGTACCCCTGAACCACCAGGGAAGCCCTAACACAGCACATTTATTATCTCACAGTTCTGGAGGTTCAGTTCAGTTCAGTTCAGTTCAGTTGCTCAGTTGTGGTCAACTCTTTGCGACCCCAAGAACCGCAACACACCAGACCTCCCTGTCCATCACCAACTCGTGGAGTTTACTCAAACTCACGTCCATCGACTCGGTGATGCCATCCAAGCATCTCATCCTCTGTTGTCCCCTTCTCCTCCTGCCTTCAATCTTTCCCAGCATCAGGGTTTTTCAAATGAGTCATCTCTTCGTATCAGGTGGCCAAAGTATTGGAGTTTCAGCTTCAACATCAGTCCTTCCGATGAATATTCAGGACTGATTTCCTTTAGGATGGACTGGTTGGATCTCCTTACAGTCCAAGGGACTCTCAAGAGCCTTCTCCAACACCACAGCTCAAAAGCATCAATTCTTCGGTGCTCAGCTTTCTTTATAGTCCAACTCTCACATCCACACATGACCACAGGAAAAACTTTAGCCTTGACTAGACGGACCTTTGTTGGCAAAGTGATGTCTCTGCTTTTTAATATGCTGTCTAGGTTGGTCATAACTATTCTTCCAAGGAGTATGCGTCTTTTAATTTCATGGCTGCAGTCACCATCTGCAGTGATTTTGGAGCCCCCAAAAATAAAGTCAGCCACTGTTGCCACTGTTTCCCCATCTATTTGCCATGAAGTGATGGGACTGGATGCCATGATCTTAGTTTTCTGAATGTTGTTAGAAGTCCAAAATGAATCTCACTGGGCTAAAATCAAGGTGTTGGCAGAGCTGGTTCTTTCTGGAAGCTGTAGGGGAGAATCTGTTTCCCTTCCTTTTCCAGCTTCTATAGGCTCTCTGCATCCTTGTTTATGGCCCCTTCCTCTGTCATCCCAGCCAGCAGGGGCTGGTCTGATCTTTCTCATGATGCCTTCTCTCTCATTCTTTCTCTTCTCCTCCCCACTTCCCCATTTAAGACGGCTGTGGCTACACCAGGAACATCTTTCCATCTTAAGGTCAGCAGAGTCGCAACCTTCCTTTTACGCATGTGTGCTAAGTCCCTTCAGTCGTGTCCAGTTCATTGCAACCCCATGGACTGTAGCCCACCAGGCTCCTCTGTGCATGAGATTCTCCAGGCAAGAATACTGGAGTGGGTTGCCATTCCCTCCTCATCTTCCCAGCCCCAGGGACTGAACCTGTATCTCTCATGTCTCCTGCATCGGCAGGCGGGTTCTTTACCACCAGGGCCACCTGGGAAGCCCCGTTCCTTCCATCTGCAATCTTAATTCTCCCTGGACATCAAACACTATTTACAAGTTCCAGGGATTAGGACAGGGCTGTCTTGGGGGCTGGCTTCCCAGGTGGCTCAGCGGTAAAGAATCTGCCTGCCAATGCAAGAGACACAGGTTCAGTCCCTGCGTCGGGAAGATCCTCTGGAGGAGGAAATGGCAACCCACTCCAGTATTCTTGCCTGGGAAATTCCATGGACAGAGGCGCTACCATCCATGGGTTTTGTAAAGGATTCAGACAGAACACATCACATCAAATCAGTGGGGGCCTGAGGCATGGGGTGTTACTCTGTCCGACAGTAAAAATTTTTGGTTTTGCAGACAACACCATCTCTTAACTACAGAACTTGCATTTGCCACACACAAAACCACACAAACACATGGGCCTGGGTGAGTGGTTTCTTTTTTCCCTTTTTTTGTCTTAAACTCATGGAAAATTTCAAATGCACACAGAAGTAGACCAATGCAGAGATTCCGTGTACCCATCAGGGGATGATTTTTAAGTCATTCTCATATTTTGCTGTACATGACTAATTGTCTATACTGCAAATATCTATTACTCGTGTAATCAGGAAAGAAAAGAAAAACCACAAAGAAGTAAACATCCGAGCATCCAGGAAACATGAGGAAAACCAACACTGCGTTTTGAGGTTAAAAAGGAAAAAGATGCAAATAGAGCTTATTAGAACCTCCGTCCTTTTCTGCAGTCATCACCCGTGAGCCTGAGTGGTAGGCAGAGATCAGGACGTTCTCAGGGCAAGCGAGATCTCAAATCATATCGGCTTGGGTAGGTCAGACCCTTCCAATAGAACCTGCTTGCGCTTGTCCCCTGACCTTTCCCCCTTAAAGTTGCTTTGAGATAAGAGATTCTTGTCTGGGCCATCTGATGCAATAATCCAGTTCTGCTTTAAGGCAAGTAGACTATAGTTGCCTGGATGGTGGGTGGGGGTGGGGGATGGGTGATCCCAGGTTTGACCACTTTGCATCAAAATTGTACTTTCACTTGGGAGTTTGTGATTCAGCGACGCTGAAAAGCTGAAAAGTGCATGGAAGGTTCAGGAAAGGCCAGAAGAAATTTTGATAAATGACCTGGTCCTGTGCATGTTTTTGTGTATATGTTTCTGAGAAGTTACATTGGGAATCTTTCCTCCTGGCTTCCATCTGCTTCCATTTGCCGCCCCACCCCCAGAGGTCAGTCTCCTCATTTGATTTTCCACAAAACCCCTTGACCGTCATCTGCTCTTTAGGGAAATGGCTTATACCTGATTAGGTTCCTGTGTTTCCCTATGAGTCTGGGAACCCTGAGCTCTGGACCACAGTCATCATCTTGCCCCTCTCAACTTAAAAATAGCCACAACTTGAAAGTTGACAGTTATGTTTTTTTCAATGGGAAGTTTTAGCACTTCAAGCCCGGGAGACAGCCTCTCAAGAAACCCTGAGAGAGCAGCTCCAGGGAAGCAAGGGGAGGAGCCAGGTTATGAAGTTGTACAACAATGGACACGTAGCCTGAACATAAACAGATTATTGTTAATTAAAGGAAACCTGCTATCTAAAGTGAAGGAATTTAGCGCTTTTCTATGAAGGGGAAGATGCAAGAGTCTGGGCTCACTGAAATCATGCCTTCTCTAAGTATCTCAGGGAAGCCTGGCACGCTGCAGTCCATGGGGTCGCAAAGAGTCAGACGTGACTGAGTGACTGAACTGAACTGAATATGTGTCTCAGCTGTCTGGGGCCAGTGTCCTATGTTTTTTTACATTCCAAGTTCCCCAGTGCTGCCTCATGGCTGCAGGGTCACAGGTATTGTTTTCTTTCCTGGTTGCCCTTAGGGTTCAGAAATTCACTGATTGTGACCCCCTTGTTTATTGATATGGCAGGACTACTCCATTTCTCACTCCCAGTCCAGCCACATGACTCTGACCAGGTCTTCTGAGGAGCCAAGTCACCCAATTGGAGAATTAGGTGACCAGCATGACAGACAGGAGTGGAGAAAACCCACTTAGCGATGGCGAGAAATAAGGCTGGCCAGGAACATGGGAAATGCACGTGTATGGTGTGTACCAGTGTGTGACATGTGGTGTGTGACAGGAGGACCTCAGTAGGCCAAGGACTTAGGCAAGATGAACTACGAGACCACTGCATTTTTAGAGCAGGCAGAACAGTAAGATTCAAACCCTATGTTACAGCTGCCTGGAGTAGAAAAGGCCAATCATGGATAAAAGCTACAATACCGTTATCCTTTATCCTGCAGTTCCTTCACTGAACTTATTTTACTTTTGTAGACACTAAAATAAAACAATTCACTGGAGAATTAGTGGAGTGACTGATTTTGTTTCTTTGTTCCTGAAAGTAATTGAGAGAACAGGAAACTATAGTAAACAAAAGAATAGCCTCTAATTCACTCTAACAGATGATTAGATCATCACAATCAAAAGATTAGGTTATTTGAGCATTTCAATAGATTATACAGTGTTTTAATAAGATTTAAAAAAATTATACAACTTTTAAAGGTTCCTTTTCTTTTACAAAATTACTAGCTATATTCCCTGTTGTACAATACATCCTTGTAGCCTATCTTATCCCCAGTAATTTGTACTGCCCACTCCCCTACCCCTATACTGCCCTCCTTCCACTTCTTTTCATGACTGAGTAATATTGCAGTGTATAGCCATCCACTTCGTTTATCCAGTCATCAGTGGATGGGCATTTGGTATTTGCATGTTGAACCTATTAAGGATAGAACTATTATAGACATTTACCTGTACACGTCCATGCCAATGTATGTTTTCATTTTTCCTGTGGTGGTCGAAGGAGTGGAATTGCTGAGTTATATAGTAACTAAGACCTTCTTAAAGGTTTACTCTGGATCAGGCAGAGTGTGGCTTTTACTGCATCCCCTAGACCAAAGTGAGTTGCAGACCTCCACACAGAGTCAAGGAGAAGAGCCTTACAAGGGTCTTGACTGTCCAAAGGGCTTGATCAGGGCCCTCATGTCAAGCCCTCAGAGTGGAACCTGACACATAGGAGGTACTTGATAAATATTACATACTCCCTGTTGTCATTCTCTTGATTACTAAGAATAATACAAAACTGAGGCCCATAGGGAAAACAAACTGTCAGGACTTAGGTTGACAACCATCAGTCAGCCTGACAGCAGATCCGTCCTCAGGATTTTGGAGATTATGATTACAGATTAACAGTATTTGAGTCGGAAAGTGAGAACTAGAGGCTACTAGAGGTCACAGTGACCACCAGCACTGGACAAGATCATCAGGAGGCATCCCATATTCATTCCAGAAAATGTGGAACTTCAGGCAAAATCATCAGAATAAAAAGCACCTGTGAGAGATAAGTGCTTTGGTTTCTTTCCTTCCAGTATTTTTTTCATGAATTATGTGTGTAAGCATATATTGCATATCTTAATAAAACTAGATTGTAAGATACATAGTTTATATGTTGCATTTTATCATTTAACATTAGGAGCATTTTCCCATATTATTCAGTATTGGTTTATAATGGCTACATGATCTAGCTAGCTCTATGTCCTTTTACTTAGTAATTTGGAAAGTTTATAATGACACAGCTTGGTGAATTTCTACATGTTGCACACATTCATAAGACAAGGCCACCACCCAAATGGAATTACAGGATCCTCTGATCTCTTCTAGTCTATAACCATCCCATTTTCATGAAATGATTCCCAGTTTATCTATATACCACCTTATTACTGGACACATAGGTGGCTTCCAATCTTTTGCCCTTATAAAGATGCTGCTGCGTTGATCTTCCTTGTACAGACACATTTGTATCTGACTGCTTCCTCTGGATACATTTCTAAAAGTTGCAAAATCCTGAGTCAGGGGGTGTGAATGTGTAGCTCTCAGTTGACATGCTGCGTCTGTCAATCCTGTTACTTCAGGATTCCCCTCCCTGTGCTTCTGCTACGCTTTGCCTGGACAGTGCAATTATGGTACTGTATTAATGAGCCCCTAACCCGTCTTTAGGACTTGGCTTCAAAACTAGCTCCACAGGGGACTTCCCTGGTGGTCCAGTGGTTAAGAATCTGCCTTCCAATGCAGGGCATGCAGGTTTGATTCCTGGTCGGGGAACTAAGATCCCACATACTGCAGAGCACCTAAGCGCTCACCCCCACGCCACAAGCCCGCTCATGGCTACAAAAGATCCTGAGTGCCACAACTAAGACCGGTCGCAGCCAAATAAATGTTTCAAATGGGTAACTACATATTCTCCATACGTCTGTGTGTGCCCATGTTCATCCTCGTGTATATTTAATGCAATACTTCATTTATTAAATATTTGATCCTCCACTGTGTGACAGATCTGCATAAATATGTCTGGGTGTGTGTATACAACTACCATGTATCTGGATGAGACATTCATTCACTTACTTCACATGTATTTAATAAGGACTCTTCTGTCTACTGGGCTTTTCTGATAGCTCAATTGGTAAAGAATCTGCCTGCAATGCAGGAGACCCCAGTTCAATTCCTGGGTTGGGAAGATCTGCTGGAGAAAAGGATAGGCCACCCACTCCAGTATTCGTGGGCTTCCCTTGTGGCTTAGCTGGTAAAGAATCTGCCTGCAATGTGGGAGACCTGGGTTTGATCCCTGCGTTGGGAAGGGAAAGGCTACCCACTCCAGGATTCTGACCTGGAGAATTCCATAGACTGTATAGTCCATGGGGTCATAAAGAGTTGGACATGACTGAGCAACTTTCACTTCACTTCTGTATACTGGGCTTCCCAGATGGTGCTAGTGGTAGAAGAACCCACCTGCCAATGCAGGAGACTTATATAAGAGACACAAGTTTAATCCCTGGGTTGGGAAGGTCCTCTGGAGGAGGACTGGCATGGCAACCCACTCCAGTATTCTTGCCTGGAGAATCCCTAGGACAGAGGAGCCTGGTGGGCTACAGTCCGTAGGGTGGCAAAGAGTTGGACACAACTGAAGCGACTTAGCACATCCACATGCACTTTTATCTACTGGGGACACAGAATCCGTACCTTTAACAGAGCTCACAGTCATCTTAAAGTTTCTTCTTAGTTTACTAAGAGCAGGTCAATGGAGTGTTTTCTAGATTTTTTTCTTAAACAATCTGAATCATGCTGGGGGTGGGGGGGAGCAGCTTATTTCTAAGGAACCTTGATTTAAAAAGACAAGTCTGAGGTTAAAAATAATGGCAGAACCCGAATATACTCGGGGGAGGGCTTGTTTCTTTTGCTTATCTGTAGTGAGATAAAAAGTATCTCCAAATGGGCTGGTTTCCAACCTGGACACCATGTACACAAAGCACCTCATTCTAGGAGGGAGAGTGAATAAAGAGAGGTAATTTGCCCGTATTTATTTTCTCCTACAAGTGTGATGTAAAACTTTTCACACGTGCAGGAGCAGGCAACCACAACCACGTGGGGAAGCAGCCGTTTTTTGCAAATAAAAATGCTTCCCAGAAGCATGACAAATGCAAGACTAACAGGTGTAGCACAGAGCCGAGGCGCGCATGTGGTTCTCATCAGCTGCCTCTCTCCTGTTTTAAATGTAGGTCTTCCTGTAACAAGAAGAAAAGTTATTTCTCTCGAGGCTGCGGCTAATGATCCACTCAGCCTGCCTTTTTTACCCCTTTGCATAACCGTATATTTAACAAGAGCTTCCACGGAGAGAGCCGGCAATGAAAGAAGGCAATGATGAGGCTAGGGGCGGGGAGAAGCCCTTAGACTTGACATTTAACAGTCCTGGGTTCGACCGATAACTCTGGGTGACCTTGGGCCTCAGTTTCCTCCCTTGTAAGGGCGTTTCAGTTTTCCAGCACCACCATTCAAAGCAGGGTGGGAGGGTTTTTTAAACCAGTGATTCTCAACAGGGGTCGAGTCTACCAGCCAGGGGACCTCTGGCAGTGATTGGGGACATTTCTGGTCCCCTGCAGGAAAAGGGTGTTACTGGCAGAGACCAGGGATGCTGCCGAACAGTTTGCAACGCACAGGACAGAGTGATCCAGCCCCAAATGTTACTGGTGCCCAGGCTGAGAAACGCGTGGACACAGGATTGCAACGTTGGTGTCAACTCATGCGGCCTCGGGGCTTTCCTAGCTGCGGTAGCGGCTCCTCCGTGAGACACTTTGCTGTCTCATGTTTTGGGAATAGTAGCCCGAGGCGCTGCAGACCCCCGACTCGCACCCACCCCCTCTGGAGCGTCCCACAGCGCTCCTCAGTTGACCCTTCGGTGCACAGAATTACAACGTGGACGTCTGCCTCCTGGCCTCCCCGAACGCAGAGGAGCTGGGAAGGACCCCGGGGCTCAGGAAACTTGGCAGCTTCTCCCGCCCACGATTCCCGTCATCTTCGTCAGAATGGGGAAAGCGTTTCTACCCTAGGAGTGGGGTACTTCATCTGCCCTCTCCGCCTCGCTGCCCTGAGGGCGTCCGCCCAGAGCGCCAGGGTTCAAGGACTCGGCGCTCACCTAGCGTTTCCGTCGGAAACCTCTGGCCGCCACCCCCTCAACCTCCCGACTTGGGTGGGGGCGGGGCCTCCAGGCGGCGGCCGTTGCCCCGCCCAACCGCCTCCCAACGGCTCCCTGGGCCAAGCGACTGGGCGGAACAGAGGTGGGGGTGACTGCGCCTGCGCGCGCATGCGTGGAGTCTAGGGGCGGGGCCTGCAAGTGGCCCCGCCCAGACTCGGCGTCTCTGCCCGCCCTATCTCCCAACCTCCTCAGCGTGGCGCCGACGCTGCGTGCGGCGCGGGTTACCCAGAGTGCTTCGCGCTGGGGTAGCTCACTGGAGTTTGGTTCTCGAGGCGGCGGCAGCAGCGGCGACGGCTCCGGCGGCTCCTCCTCCTCCTCTGGTGGTGGCGGCGCCCCGGGCCTGAGCCCCGGCCCCGGCTCACCTCTCCGTCACCCCGCGCGCCCCCTCTTTCCCCGGCGCCGCGGGGAACATGAGGCTCCGCTCCCGGAGGCCGGCGAGTGAGTGACCCCGGTCCTCCGCCTCAGCCCGCCCGCCCGCTGGCCCGGCCGCTCCCCCCCCGCCTCGCCCAGGCAATGACAGCGGCTCCGCCGTCTCCGCAGCAGATCAGGGACCGGCTGCTGCAGGCCATCGACCCTCAGAGCAACGTAAGTGCTCCTCACACGGGTTTAGGTGGAGGCCGCGTGGGCCCAGGACCCTCCCCCTCCCTAGTGCTCCTCGTCCGCC
>NW_011494793.1:711364-749173 GCF_000754665.1 Bison bison bison | reverse complement strand
CGAAGGATCCCCCGGACACCCAGCTTCCCCTGAGGGCCGCTGCCATCCCTGTCTCTCTTCCCCCGGGCCCGGGCCGGGGGCTGGTCGGGCAGCCCGGCAGCGCTCGGTACGTGAGGCCGAGGCTTTCGTGCGGCCTGGGCGAAGGGAGCAGATGGGAGCTGAGACTAGAGTTTTTCCCCCTCATCCACTCTAATTCTACGACCCTTGCTGTTCCTGACGGTGCTTCCCCGCCTCGCCCTTACCATAGGACCCGCGACCCCCGGGAAGCCCTCCCGGCGGGGGGGAGGGGAGGGGGAAAGGCTGTGAGCAACTGGTGTCCGGGGTAGGACTCGGGGAGCCCGTGCCGCCGGTGTCTCGGCCTTCTCGGTGATGAGGGAAGTCTTGTTTACCTTTCCTCCCGGTTGGAAGAACCTTTCTGGCTTCGAAGGGAGCCCCCCCGGCCTCCTTTACACCTAGCCGGGTGCCCAAGGCGCGTGGAGAGTCCCTTTCGGTTCTGAGAGTGGACTTGCCTTCGCTGGGTCTCTCTTGGGGTCGCTGCCGACGGAAGATAATCTTGTGGAGAGTGGGATTCTTCCTATTACCTTTCTGGGCCTAAGTACTCCTTGCGTCTCAGACCAAGGCAGAGCCCCGCTTTTTGGCAGTGAAGTAGAGGTGATTGTGTGCTCTCCCATTCCACCCAGAGCCCTTCTTCGTCTGCCCCCTACGTGGGGCCCTAGCCTGTTGGTTTGTGACCTAGACAGTCAGGGTTAACCCCAGGGTGTCGCTTTCTCAGGTGGTGCTCCACCGAGGCTGCTGTTTGTGGAGGGATCTCCCCTGCCCCCCACCGTGTGTGTTGGGAAAGAGTCATCATATTCTCATGTTTTCTCTGAGTGGTTGTCCGTGATAGGGGTCATTTTCCCTTGTGGCCAGAGTAAGTTCAGCAATGGCAAGATGTTGTAGCATCCAGGTATGAAGTGAGTCCCTGCATTTCCTGGGAGACCAGGAAGTGGCCATTGAAACCACTTTAATGTGCTGGGGATGGAAGAAATCATCTTTGGCTTGGCCAGGTAACTTAGGTTTCTGTCACTGTGGGGACTTTTGCTTTTCCTTTACATGAGTTTTGCGGATTACTTTTAGCAGTAGGTTTTAGCCAGCACTCTGGGAATTATTCATGGTTGGATTGTACAAATTTGGTAGAAAGAGAGGAGTTGTGATCTTTGTGAGACCGATTTCTGTATCATAAGTAATTCTGTCATTCCTGGTCTTCAGGCCCCATGAAGATAGACTTGGTGGTACTTGTCTTTAACAAATGTATACATTTTTGTTATGACTTTGGGGGTGGAGTAGGCACAAGCTATATAAAACCTTGCAGAATGTTTGCAGTAACTGGTGCTGCAGCAATTCCCAAGACTGAAAAATTAGAGGATAAAACAAGTGAAATGAAAAATGAGCCTTGGTGACTTTCACCTCAGAGTGTAATTTCTTGAATTCCATGTGCTTGTTTGCTTTCCAGAGATTCTGAATGGTTGCTGAGATATTAGCCCTGATCCTAATACCACCTAGGAGAGCTTTGGGATCAGGAGGCGCTTTAACAGGCAGTCACCATGTTGTAGATTAGGTGGGGCGGTGACCTCAGGGGTTCCACTGTTTTGTAAGACTCTAAAGGGTTCCTAGGAGAACAAGAGGAAGAGGGTCCAAGCCTATGGTTGTGTTACGTATCATGGAGTGCACATTTCACGTGGGTTATCTGGGATGACTTAGAGTCATACTGGTGTAAGTATAGTGGACGAAATCAGGGTATTGTCTCTGAATATGAGTGATGAGAAAGTGCCTCCTTTAAATGCTGCTGTTGTCAGTGATGTTCCTGAGTATTGTTACAAGCCGTTTGACAGGAGTGTGGCTTGGAGCAAACTCCACAGAGAAACTCTGAGCCGTGGAGGAATAGGTTGCTGGTAGAGATGGTGTGACCATATTTCTGCAGTTTCTCTTGATTGAACTGGGCTCAGGTGAGAGCTAGGTGGCTTCATCAAGGCATTGCCATCACACAGCTGCTCTTCTCTGCCTTAACCAAGTAGAAACTCCACTTCTGCATCGTTAGTTGACACATATTTAAGATGCTCCTGGAAAATAAAAATGGGGACACTGTTGAAGAGCCAACACTAAAATTAAACCTCTTCTGAGAGAAGCAATAGAGAATTGTGTCATTAATGCTTACCTTTATGGGCATGCAATTATGATAACAAACTTAACTTTTGCTTGAAAAGTCAATGTCAGGGAGCTGACCTAATATCCACAAGTATCTAAAAAGTTAGGGAAGTAACAAAGTAACATTTTCTGATCATCTCACTGACAAAGAGGGTTCTTAAGAGGAAACTTCTTTGCTCTAAATTCTAGCCTCTGGAGTACTTGAATATCTATAGCATCAGGCTTTGATTTAATAATTTTTGCCAACTCAGTAAAAAATTCTGTACACTCCTTTTCAAGAAGCAACTAAAAGTTGTTTAGAACAGTGAAAGCCTTACTCTTACCGTTGTATGGCAGCCCAGGGTGTTGAAAATCTTTCTGAAGTGCAGTGTGTGCCTTTGTTAATCTTGTTTTGTCATGGATAAAGTTGAGGAGGACTGTCTTCTTCCTGCCCAGAAATCGGAGTCAGTCCACTCAAGCATAGTCTCATCAGCAAGTGATTAGGTTCCTCATCAGCAAGTGATTAGATTCCCTTTTGTACTGGACACTCCTTATTTTGCTAAAGTTCGGGCTTTGTCTTCCAGAGGACAGCCTTCAGGAGGAGTTTGTTTCTCTGTCTGCTCTGTCTAGAGCAGAAGTGTTAGGCGTACTTTCTAAGTGCTGGTTAAACTACTGAACCCTAGACTCCTTCTTGGGTTCTCCAGCAGGAAATCTCAGGACTACATTTCTTCCTCAGTATTCTGCAGACTTCAGGTGCCAAGGGGAGATGACCAAGGGGCCTCTTCAGAGAGACACATGGAAAAGATCATTTTCCCACCTAGGAATTGGAAGGTGAGGATACCAGTGAGCTTCCTTGGGCTGTGGGTTCCTCATCCACAATCTGGGACTGGGGACTGGTGTGTTTGCCCCATAAAGCTCCTTCTAGATCCAGGTTCAGATTCTGGACCTGGGCATCAGACGCTAACGTGAATTGTTCGAGAAGTTTTGTCTTTTAATGCAGTATCTATTGTGTGAATTTTCTGAATAACAAATACTAACACACTTCTGCACAGAGATGTATGCTTTATCTGACTTTGTGCAACACTTCAGCAAAATCTCCTACTTTCTTCTAACAGCCTGTAAAGGGAGGTGGGGTGCGTGGCCAGTCTCCCCTTTCTGTGGGTGCAGAAGCCGACATCATGACAGTAGGTGCTGTTTAGTGTCTTCCATGGTCTGGAGAGGACAAAATGCCTTTGTTTCCTACTGACTTAATGTGAGGTGACTGCCCTAAAGTTAGGGACTTACCCAGAGTTATTAAGCGATAATGTTTCCAACTTTAAATGCACTGTAGTGATCTCAAATATGGAGAGACGGCTTCAGAAGAGGCCATGAGGGCAGTGTTCTTGAGCTGGTAAGAAAAGATGTGGGTGCCTCTTCTCTCCCACACAAGTTTATAAGAGATTACAACTTTACCTGTGATAGATCCAACAGGATGATGACATTAGACAACCTGTCCCGGAAACATCTGAAGGTTTCTGTCCGGGGAACAGAATCCTGGGCCAGACCACACTGTGATGTGGTAACTGCCAACTGATGTGGAACTTGTCGTGGGTCTGGTGTTCCAGCTTTCTTTTCTGCTTCAAGATTTCAGCACTTCTGGTGTTTTTATAAAACACCATTGATCCTGCAGAAAAGAGGAATCTTTTAAGTTCTAAAATGGAAGGCTGTTAGTTCCAATTCTCATTAATATATTAGAACATATGAAATCGAAACATGTGGACTCTTCCTGATCACGCCGGTGGCCCAGATTCAGTAGCCTTCCTGTCTTTGCTCTTTTTGTTGTGGCCAGGATGTGTGAGGACAGCAGGATGGCATTTTGTGGCTTTGGGAAGTGGACAGGTGACAGTGTTGGTTGTCATCAGGTTTAAGTCCTTGTTGTGACTTGCCCTCTTCCTCAGAAGAAGGTGGACTTTGCTTTCTGTCTTCATGGAGGTCCTCAGAGGTGGCTCTCATCAGGGGATGTTGTCCTGGCTGCAGGTCACAGAGGCCTGGAAGACAGTTCAGATCAGCTTAGGGGAGAGGCATTTGTCCTGATACAGATACAAACAGGCACAGGCACTGTGGCCATGTGGGCTCACAACACCGCTTTGAGTGGTGGGCCATGCCCTCCAAGGGGCCAGGCTTGGCGTTCTGTGAAGGAGGAGCGCTCTGCTCACTTTGCCTCAATTTGTCCATGTGTCTGTCTTCGCAGATGGAGTTCTGGGGAGTCCTGGTTTATCCAGAACTGATTTTAACCCGTCATGACCTCTCTGTGACTGCCTCCAGTGGTCTCCTGCCACCCCACCACTGTAAGCTGCTTTCTGGAAGCTGGGGGCTCTCTGTCTCTCAGCAGAAGTCGTGCTTTTTCTCTTTATTCCTGGTGGTGGCTGTCCTGAGTCTGCCTGGTGCCTGTGGGGCCCACATAGCTGGCTGTCAGGTTGGGTGCCTGAGTTTGTGGCTCAGTGGCTGGCTGCATAGGCAGTGCATTTTCAGTCCAGCCTTGTGAGTGGCCACACTTAGAACCCCCTTCTCCCACTGCTCCTTTTCATTCTCCAGACTGAGCAGGTGTTGACACAGGGATTCCATGAATTGGAGAGCATTTCCTGCATAAGGAGGGCCTACCAGTATTCCGCATGCTGGATTTAAAAGTACACTCCGAGTGAATTTCAGTTCTTGGGAGGCAGTACACCTACATTTCAATCATCAACTCGACTCACGCTGTTTATGGAGATATATGATAAAACTGGAAAAGGTGGATGAGCTGTGGAGTAAACACTTCTAGTGAGTGTTTATGGTGCTGGCTGTGGCGGGGGCAGACCTGGGGATACCCAGCCACTACCCTGCAGGGACCTGGAGCAGGCGTAGTGTGCGCATGGATGGTCTGGGATTGGGGCAGCCTCACAGGGCTACAGCTCTTAGATCCAAATGGAACAGTTC
Source organism: Bison bison bison (assembly GCF_000754665.1). Classification (NCBI taxonomy): domain Eukaryota; kingdom Metazoa; phylum Chordata; class Mammalia; order Artiodactyla; family Bovidae; genus Bison; species Bison bison. Next base: position 744,055 of record NW_011494793.1, on the reverse strand, counting down.
TTCATGTGTCTTATTCAGAGATGGTTCAGAATTCTCAAGAACGTAAAATGACTTTGTGGAATCATTTTTTCCTCCATCATTTATGTTTTCAGAAGGAAAAGGAAGTCATTTCTTGGTTTGTCTCTGACCTGAGGGGAATGGAGTGTTTGGAGGAATCACTGGCAAGTCATTGAACAGTTTACCCTCTCAGCAATGGGATAGGAAGAAGGCTGGTGAAGGGCCTGGAGGCTGGTTTACAGTATGGGTTTAGGTTGGCTCTGTGTGGCTTCTGGAGGCAAACTTAGGACTCGAAAGGCAGGAGTTCATGGGAGGTAGGTGCTGTTGGACTCGGGGGAGCTCTTCTTGATGATCATCAGACCTGGCTCAAGGGTCCAGGGCCAGGGTGCCAGGAGGGTGTCGCACAGGACTGGGCCCTTGGTCAGGACTCAGACTCTTGACCTGTGAGTTCCTGGAGGTTCTGTGATTATATATGGATCCTGTTAAAATGAAAGGTCATGTCAGATGTGTCCCAGCCAGGTGGGTGGGGTTAAAAGCCTTCAAATGCTCCTGGGACTGCAACAGAGTTTCCTGGAAATTCGTCCATTGGCGACTATAAAACGAAGAGCTGCCATTTACTAGCACTTACTGTGTGCCAGGGATGTGTAGTGTGCTTTGCATCCTGGGTGGTTCTCTGAACCACTCTTACACAAGGATGCTCCATCTTCATTTTAGGGAAGAGCAGAGGTTGAGGGCAGAGAAGGCAATGGCACCCCACTCCAGTAGGCGGCAGTCCATGGGGTCATACAGAGTCAGACACGACTGAGCGACTTCACTTTCACTTTTCACTTTCATACATTGGAGAAGGAAATAACCCACTCCAGTGTTCTTGCCTGGAGAATCCCAGGGACGGGGAAGCCTGGTGGGCTGCTGTCTGTGGGTTCGCACAGAGTTGGACACGACTGAAGTGACTTAGCAGCAGCAGAGGTTGAGGGATCTTTCCAGTGTCACAGAGGTGGATATGGGAAAGCTCGATGCCCAAACTCAGTGCTGGTTGGCTCCAAAGCCAGTGGGCCTAACAACCTGTTACATAAGCAGTGCCCAGAATGAAAGTTGAAGTCCAGTGCATCTTCTGAGGTTTACCTTAAATGTGAAGTGTTTTTAAACGTTAAGCTTTGCCTTTCCATTTTCTTCCCAGTTCCTACAACCTTTCCCCCCTAAAAATCTTCTGGCCTACTGGCTCCTAACCTTTTGGGATATCAAGTTCCATTTTTATGATCAGAAACATTCAGGAACGTCCACTGATGCCATCAGTACACTGATCAGGTGTACTGTTTTGTTTTGTTTTAAAAAAATTCAAGGACAGAAGCTGCTCCTAATCCAGTAATGTTTTGAAGTAAAGTTATAGCTTGTCATCAAGACAGCATCTACGGAAACCTACAAGCTGACTCCCTGTTTGTGTGTGGCACATTGGATCGGACCCTTTGCACTGCCTCTGGCTGGGGCCTCCTGTCATCCCTACCTCTTCCCTTTTCCAGAAACCTTTCCCACTTTAATCCAAGACAGTCTCCTTCAGGCACCTAACAGAACTTAAAAATTCTACATTCCTGCTGAGACTAGATCTGTTCCCATGGGATGGCAAGTTCCTTGGTAACAGAGCCAGAGTTATTCCCCAAGTATCCATAAAGAACTTCTTCAGTGAGTGGGTGCTCAGATGCTTGATGATGTTCTTGTGAAAGGGCTGGTCTTCAGAGCCAGCTGTCAGCATTTACTGAGTAGGTGCAGGTTGCCAGTACTTAACACATTTAACCTGTACAGCAATACAGCAACCTGGTGAGGCAGGTACCAGTGTAGAAACTGGGGCTCCGTGGACACAGTGCTAGAAGGGATGGCTCGGGTTGGAACCTCCCCACTTGGTCCTCACCCATCTGCTGCTGCCTCCCATGTCACTTGGGAGAGGGCAGTGGATACAGGGCAGGCAGTCCACTCTCCTGCCTAGATTTGGATCCTTAGGCTGGATTCTTCTGTGCAGCATTTTTATGCTTATTCAGCAGGAAAGTTGTACCTGAATACTCTGCTTTCTCTTGAATCAGCTGAGAAAAAGCTGATTTTCACTTTTTGTTTCTTGGCTGGCATTTTTCACCCCTGATAGAGAAGGTGGCTCTCGATCTTAGATCCCTGTCTATATGTGATCCCTAGAGACACTGATCAAATGCCACCTAGAGACTCTTTGGCCTTTTTTGATCATTGACATTGACAAACCAAACCCTTTCTGGACACCCCCACCCCCTACCCTCACAGATTTCATTCTTCAGGGCCAGAAAGTGGGTGATGCTTTTTCCAGGCCACACTTCATGGTAGGCCAGCCTGGTGGCTGCTATGGAGACTCTAGTCCACTTGTCCACTGTGTGCAAAGTGATTTTGTAGGTGGCTGGCCCTAGTTCTGTGCCCGGGGGGTTCTGTGGTGGAGTCAGGAGAGTTACTGATGGAAAATTCAGCTGCACGTGACCATGGCTCACACCGAGAGGCCATTGGTGGCCTGGCTGTCCTCTTCCAGGTGCCAGTGGCCCCGCTCTCCTGCTTGTACCTTCAGCTGCGTCCCCTACACACTCCCCGGTCACAGTTGGCTCTGCAGAGCACCTGGCCTGCTAAGCTGGCCTTGGCTCTCCTGGCACACACCTGCGGGCTGGGGTTCCCTTGTCCCTACGATGCCTTACTTGGATATCCCCCCTCCCCTATTCCCGCTTAGCTCTCTGGACCCCTCTGCCATCAGGTCCCTGGTCCAGCTTGGGGTGAGTGGTGGGCTGGTGGCCACAGGGTGATCCCCAACATAGCTATCTGTGTCCTTAAGGCCAGTCCTTCTTGAAAGCCATTTCCAGTGAACACGTCCCAGCTTTTTTTTTTTTTTTTACCCCCTTGGTGTGCCTTGGGATCTGTGCCAGGCAGATAGTTGGCAAGCCAGCTTTTTAGTGCTGTGGGGGGGAGGGGGGTGAGTGACACTGATGTGGAGGTATGTAAAATGGGAACAATGGTTTCTGCTAATTACTTCACATTGTTTCCTTCAAGCATTCAGTTAGATAGTTGCAGGCAAAGCACCTTTATGACTTCTGCATTGGCTTGTGTTGCACAGAGGCCCAGAAGTGGATTTCTTCTCAGGTGACACCCTGGCTTTACTCCATCTCTCTGTTTTGTTTTTGGTTGTGTTGCCTTTGCACAGTGGGTATCGTCTCCCCAGCCCCTGTAGCTTTGGGAATCACTCTTACCGACCATCATCCAGGGCAGAAGAGGAAGGTACCTCTTCCCCAGAAGGCCGAGCAGACGTTTTCTGGTCCTTTGATTGAATTTGTCTGGACTTTGATTGAATTAGCAGACTGTGTTGATTGGTTCACCCCTAAATCAGGACATGGTGGACTGACCCAGAGTAGAGGAGGTGTCCCCAAGAAACATTAGGGCACTGTTCATGGGAGAATAGGGTGGGAGTTGCCTGGTAGTGACCCTGGGTGATGCCTTTGAGGTGCTGCTTTCGTCACCTCTTTAAATTAAAATTTTGATATGATCGCGCCTTCAAGTAGTTGAGTGTTCTGCTGGGCCCGGGATTGGGTCCAGGTAACAGAATGGACATAACTGAAATATGAATTCTGGAGTAAGCAACGGGTGGTTTGCATGGCGTCAGATCGCAGCATGGGGTTCTAAGTACCCCTTTGTTCTGGCTGAACTGCAGACTCTGATTTGCCTGCAGTCACACTTGGGTGCCTTGTATTAGCGCAGGTGCCTGGTTGCAGCTTCTGGCCCCATCCTGGGCTAAGGAGCCCTCTGGGAGTCCAGGGGAGCCTCAGCACGGTCCTGCTTGAGCTGTGTCCCGCACGCCGTCACCTCTCCTGCCTGCGTGGGGCTGGGTGGGAGGAAGCGGTGCCTATGGCCAAGCAGCAGCCGAGCTCTCCAGCCTTGTGTTCTCTCAGGCTCAGCATGGATGGCTCCTGGGAGGTCTGGTCACAGCTGATTGTTGTGTCCATTTCCTCTTAACTGTCCCCTTCCCTTGCTTAACAGAAGCTGGTACCTGCTTGCATTTCAGAGTTTGGTTTCTTTCACTTAGGTTAGCTGAGATAGAGCGGGTCAGGTGATCTTTCACGGCCCTTCATTTTCCCCTTCCTATGTGTCTGGGGAGCTCTGACAAGCACCCAAAGTTGGTGATGTCTGCTCCCCCTTGGCTGGATGCTGGCATCTGGGCAGTGGCAAATGTGGGCCACGTGTTAAGATTGAGGTGTGTCTGGGGGCAGAGAGGTTTGTGAATGGACATTTCCCTTTCGCTTCTATTTTAAAGGAGCTTCTTATTCTTAAGCATTTAAAGTTCTCCCTTTGAAGGCTGGTCAGCAAGCCAAAGCTGCTGCTGCTGCATGCAGGAGCTTCACTTCTCACCATCACCCTCCTTAATGAGGTGAGCTCATCCTGCATTTGTTTGTAAGGTTTCTCCTTGCACCACTGAGTCAAAATATTGTTTGGGATTAAAATTGGAGTGGGAGCACTGAGAGGGAAACTGTTCTGTTTTTTTGTCCTCGACACCACGTGCATCTGTGTGTTATGTGGATAGACTTGTTCCACGTGGTGGGAAACGTAGTAGCTCTGGGATTAGAACTGTTGAAGGCTTGGACAAGGATGGATTCGCTTTCAGCTTGAAAACTCCTGGAGACTTAACTCTGGCTTGGCTTGGGGGTGGGGTGAAAATGGTAATGTCCACAGGAAGTCGGGGAGGAGCTTGCAGAAGCAGCAGCTCTGCTGTGCAGACAGAAGCCGCAGGTGTCCCTTGACTGCTGTAGCCCTCCCGTGTGGCAGGGCAGAGACAGTGAGACACTGGTCTGGACCAGGAGGTAGGGGCTGTCTTTGGGTTGCTGGTGGACCTGCTTGTTGGCCCCCCTCAGAGTTAGGGGAGTAAGCGTCTGCCTTTTGCCCTGGGGATGATGCTCCTTTGTCAGGAGTGTAGTCGGCATGGTTTTCTGTCCTGTCGGTGGTGGGCGCCCCCAAGTCAGGAAATAGGAAGTGGCATCATCTGCTTTGTGAGATGAGCTGGCCTTGGGCATGAGGACGCATTACTGACACTTGTCACTTGAGGCCGTCTCCCTGGGTGTTATGCTGTCCTTAGTGACCCACCGCAGGCTCAGTGCTGAATGCAGCTGCTTGGGAACTCAGGAAGCCTGAGGACTAACGCTAGAAGTTGCTGTGGTTGGGCCCCTGAACTGTACTGCACTGGCCTTTCTGCTCTCTCCAGACCTCCTTGTACCTCATTGTACCACCTTGCCTTCGAATATTTGACTTTGCTTTGAGGACCCCTGTCTGGCCTTTAAGACTTTCTGCAGATGTCTCACCATGGTTTCCGGTGAGCCCTGGGCACTTGCAGGCCAGCCAGCTACTGCCCTCGGCATGCTGTGCTGTTGGTTGGTGGTGCCACAATCGATTGCTCTGCTGGCTGCCTCCCCTGGTCGCCCCATTCCTGTGAATGGGACCTTAGGGAGATGTAGCCTCTTCCCAGCCAGTCTTCTGCATCCAGCTCTTGTGTGTGCCAGCCCCAGAGTGAGTGTTCAAAAACAGACTGGGATGTTTCACTCTCTCTGTTGGGGCCATGTGGCTGACTGGGTAGCGTGGGAGCTCTGTAGATGACATAGTGAAGAAGGCAGTCTTTCTCCAGGTGGAAAACTTGGGCTTTAGAGTTGGGCAGAACTGAGATGGCACTGTGACTCTGCTGTTCACCATGTAGTTTTGGATGAAGTTAGGTTTGCAGCCTTAGTTTTCCTTGGAGGATGTGCTAGTGGGACATCCTCTGCTGAGAGTGGGCTGTGGTCCCTGGCCTGAAGCATCCTGGGTCTTGATGTGTGGGTGGTAGCTGACAGTTCACAGACTTGTCGGTGGGCAGCTCACCCAGGTTCCATCCCTTGGTGGACGTCCTTAGGGTGCTTGGTGATTGAGGTCTAGCCAGTCATGGGGCTACATCTTTCCTGGCCAATGATTGGTTCAGGGACGGACCTGTGACCATTTGAAAGTTTTAATGCTTTGCTGGGGTACTTGGGGGAGACTTAAATGGGAAGGATGTGAACAGGTTGCTGCTAGGGTCTGCTGCGTGAGGACAGCCTGCCCAGGAGTAAGACTGGCCCAGAGGGATGGGGAGGAATAAGTTGCCGGGGCTCAGTTGGCCCTAGGTGAGTTGGTGGCGTCTTTTCTTGGTGAAGTCCATTTATTTGATCTGACCTTTCTGTCACTTGCAACCAAGAGAGCCAGCTGAGCACAGTGTCTGGTCTCTGGCCTCCTCTCTCCTGCCCTGCTCCAGCCTCTCTCAGCTGCTTGTCAGCTCCTGACCTGCTGTTGCACCCCCACCTGGATAGTCTGCCCTCCATTCTCTTTCCTTCCTACCTGCTTCTCTGGGCTCAAGGTGCGGCTTTCCTCCCACAGCAAGGCCCTTGCCAGCTGTCCAAGGAGCACTGTCTTCTCTTCCTGGCACCCTGGTCTGATCTTGCCCACCTTTAACCTGTCTGGCGTGCCTGTGTCCCCTTCTGCTTTGGTCCCTTTCTTGCTGTTGCATATAGTTAATTCTTTTAGGGCCAATGACCAGCTTACTGTGGGTCCATCTCTGATTTCAAGCTGTGGGTGAGCACAAGCATTGCCTAATCTGGCAGCACCAAGCTGGGTTCAGGGTAGAAAGAGTTCAGGTTTGGTGGGGACTGGGCAGGGCAGCTGCTTGGCTCACAAGCATTGGGGTTGGGGTGGCTGGTTCCCCAAAGGGCAGCCCTCTCCTTTGACTGTTTGGCCCTCTCCAGACCTCAGCTGTTTGGGGTCCTCCTATGGTGCGTCAGTTCCCTTCTAGCCATAGTGGCATGGTCAGCACTCAGGCATTGAGTGTGTCTTGTGTGTGCCGCTCAGTTTTAGGGAGTCTGGAGATTCTAGAGGCTGGAAACAGGACAGGCGAGAAGGTGGGCAGTTTTGGTCTGGCAGCACTTGCCTAGCCTCTTCTGTGGTGTGATGATCCCTCAGTCCCAGCACCAACCCCCCACCCAGGAGTGCGCATACCTCCTCTCTCCTTTGGGCCACCTGGACTCCCCCTGGAAGAGGGTTCTGAACCCTGAAGCCCTGCTGTGCTGTAAGAGCAGTGGCTCCAGGTCCTCCTCAGTTGCTTCTGCCGGAGTGGCCTCAGGGTGAATCACCTAAAGCCTCTGGGCCTCAGTCTCTCTACCTGTGATGTGTGGCTGTTGTGCCATCACCTGGCGGTGTTGTCCTGAGGGGTTGAGTGTGTTAGGTGCTTGGTGCAATGTCTGACTTGGGCTTAGTCACCTAGAGGAGAGCGGGAGCTGCTGCTGTTTCTGTGGTAAAGATGAGGAAAAGAGTGAGGGAGCCTGTTCTTACCTGAGGCCTTGCAGCTGGAAGGAGCAGAGAGCGGATTTTTCATTCTATTAGTGGGTAATAGACCTGCAGGTGGAGTCAGCCTGGAGGGACTGAATCTCAGTCAGTCTAGTAAGCAACCCTACTTAACAAATCCAAGTGTTCAGTGTCTTTTGATGTCATCTTTTAAGGGTTGTATGTTTGTAAGGACTTTATCTTTGGACTATAACAGAAGCAGGACAGTAGCAACTCATTGTACGCTCACTCTGTGATAGATAGTATCCCGTCTAACAGATGAGACTCAGGCTTAGCCAGGGTAAGTAGCTGGCCACCGCACAACTGACCTCAGAGCCTCTGCGAGGAGGGGAGGCGACAGTGAGAATCCCTGTGGAGCTCTTTGCTTCCTGGCAGAGCACTGGTGCTGATGGAGATGGTCTCTGCTTGCCCGTGCATGTGGCAACCCCAGCCACATGTGCCTCGGGAGCACCTGCCTGATGTGGGTTTAATTTTAATGCCTACCTCAGTTGGCCAGTGCGCTTCTGGGCCTCATCCCTTGTGCTTTGGGTAAGAACTGAGGCCTTTGCTGTGTTTTTCCACATGGGGCATGGGGTAGCTTAAGGGTGCAGAGCACAGCCCCCGTCCCCTCCTAGCAACCCCCACCCCCTCGCACCTCCTGGTTTTTCTGGTATCTCTGGGCCCTCTGAGCCGTGTCAGTGCCATTCATGAGGTCTTGTCTTTTGGAGAAGAAAGCCTTCTTCCCTTTTCTTAACTACAGGTTGATGGGTGCAAAATTGTCTGAGCCTCCCGCCAAATGAAAAAGACGAATGGATGGGCAGATAGAAAGAAAAGTATTTCCTATGCAGGGGTTTTGGAGGTAGACCTGGGTTCAAATCTATATAGCTCTGTTTCTGCGGTGCTTGTCTCTGGGCAAATCGCAGCAGATACTGCGGACAGTCTGTCAGACTTGCTGTCCTCTTGTAAAGTGAAGACAGACCCTGCCCGCCAAAGGGTAAGTAACGCCCAAGGGAGTCGCTGGGTACATCGGAGACACTGAACACAGGCAAGTACATGCCCCCACCCCTGCTTTTCTTGACGGGTGGGGCTGGGGCCAGTTTTCCTCCTGGATGAGTTTGTAGATATTTAACTTTGGTTTTCACAGATGGTATTTTTTCCCAAAGATAGTCTTCGTTTTAGTGTGAGCAGTTACCAGACAACATTGCATAATTTTGCACATTTCTGAAAGCTCCCTGGGGGGAAGTGGGAAGAAATTGGTTGTAGAACAAAATCTCAGGCTTGTAGACGGAAAGACACACTTCTTTAGAAGAAGTGCTAGGGTTGGAACTCCCAACCGGACTTATCACCTGCCTGAACTTCTCCGAATCCCTCTATATTGCAGTGCAGACCAGGGGAGGGAAGGGATCAAAATACAGATTTCTGTGTGTGAAATCGCCTAATTTACTAAGCAGTGTTCTTTAAATGTGGAGAACTTACTCAGAGCTAACAGTCACAACCTCCCAGAGACATTACCAGATAGGGAAATACTAATGTGATGAATAACTGAGAAATGCATACCTTATACTCAAATATGTAGGTAAAATGGCATTGGCAGGTAAGCAAGACTGGGCGTTAAACCGTCCTGTTGCTATTTTACATCTCCTACTCTCCCCCCTCATCCCACCCAGCCCCGCTGGCAGGACCCAGGAAAACTTTATACTTCTTCCTTTTGAGAAATACTTACTGACAGGAGGTGTAGCTTTGGTCATGTCCTTTGATCTAGACATTTTTTAACTCTTGGAAATTTATTTACAGATACATGATCATTTTTAATAACAATGTTAGTGAATATATTTATCCAATAGTAATTGTTAGTATCATTAATTAAATGGCATGGGAGAGGCTTAGGAAACATGGTGCATCCACTGAGTCAGACAGCAGAGAGCTGTGGAAATTGACCCTGAAGATGGCAGGGAAGTGGACACGCTTTGTCGTGATGAAGAAAAGGGGCTTTTTTTTTTTTTCTTGGTCAGCATCGCACAACTAGGAAAGGCACAAAAACTAGAACTTAGGGTAAAATGGGAGGCATTTGTCTTGGGGCAATAGGAATGGTTTTGTTTTTGCTTTTCCTATTGTTTTTTTCAATTAAACAGTTAAAAAAAAAAGAAGAAGAAGAAAAAGTAGATTGATTTAGCCTGAAGAGTACTTAAACTATTGAGAGCAGTCAAGATGTGGAGTGGATCATGGGGCCTCTGTGTACTGCAACCAGCGGCGAGAAGAGGGTTATTTTCTTCTCTCGTGCCTTTTTGGAAGGTTCAGAACAGGAGTGTGCAGCTCCTTACCCCAGTCAAGCCCACCCATCATGCTTTTCATGCTCTCAGAGCACAGGAGTCCAGCCCACCAGGACAGAGAAGACGTGTATGAAGTTTTCCTCATTGCAGTCAGTGCCGCAGTAGCTGTGGCTCTGTTCAAGTCCTGGGGTCATCTGTGCGCCACGCTTTTCTCTACCTTAATGCACCCAATCCACCTGCAAATCCTACAGATGACTTTGGTAACTCTACTACCAAAATGTATATTCTCCTTTCATCATCTTTTCTCTGTCTTGCCCCTTCCAAACTGATATCAGATCACACCATTGGCTTAAGATCCTCTGTGATTAGAACAGGCATCCCCTTTCCTATTGTCATGAAGAATTGATGCTTTTGAGTTGTGGTGCTGGAGAAGACTCTTGAGAGTCCCTTGGACAGCAGGGAGATCAAACCAATCAACGATGAATTTCAGTGGAAGGACTGATGCTGAAGCGCCAACACTTTGGCTACTTGATGCCAAGAGCTGACTCATTGAAAAAGACCCTGATGCTGGAAAAGATTGCGGGCTGGAGGAGAAGCGGGCGACAGAGGGTGAGATGTACGCCCTACAGAGGCGTAGATAAGTACACCATAGATAGCATCACCGACTCAATGGACATGAATCTAAGCAAACTCCGGGAGATAGCGAAGGACAGGGTAGCCTGGTGTGCTGCAGTCCAGGGAGTTGCAAAGGGTTGGACACGACTTAGCGACTGAACAATAACAATGACAGGTGCTGTATGGCTTGGCCCCTTCTTTCCTTTCTTGTCTCATTTCTACTTCCCTCTCCCTCATTCATGGCTGTGTAGGACACCTCCCTAGATCTCACCTCAGATTCCTTCAGGCTTCTCTTGTCCAGCCTTTGTAAAGAGCTCCCTCCCCTCCCCTCCCTGCTGTCACACTGCCTGTCTCCAGACTCTTGTCAGTTCACGAAACACATAGGAAATAGGGTGTCCAGGCAGGGCACTGGGAAACTGGAGCTGGGAATGAGGGGCGAGCAGTTCGTTTCTTCAGTATAGTTTTGAGAAAAATAAAGTGTAAAGTGTTAGGGGATGTGCTGAATATTGAACTTTATTGAATCTCCCAGTAACATTATTGATGTTCCTAAAAGGGAGCACTGTGTCCTTGAACACAACTTTTATGTGTTAGCTGGGTTTTTTTGTTTTTCCTTGACATTGATAATCACCATGGAGAAGTTCAGTTTGCTTGCAGAGATGATAAAACTTAGAACCATTTTTTAAGTACGCCGTAATTTATAAGAGTTAACATCTAAAGAATGCAGGTTCTTTCCTCTTTTCATTTATATGTTATGCTGAATTATAGTAATGCAAATGGATTTTAGTTTTATTCAGCCTTTATTTTAAGCACTTTGAAGTAATAGAGAACTCTAATTTACTCTATGTGGTGTGCTTATAAATGTTTGACAGCTGGCTTTCCAGGAAAAATGCCTTGTATGTACATACATGATTATACTCATAGAAAGGATAGGTAGCAGACAGTTTACAAGTAATCATGAAACACAACACTTTATTTTCAGTTCGATGTAGCCAGTTGTTTCACCCAGACTGCTTTGCTTGTATTTTGTTGAAGTTTTGTATCCATAGTTAACTTAAGAGTTTAATTTTGACATGAACATTGACTGATAATTGTTATGTTAGTGAGTGAAGTAATATCTTTGCAAAATCAGATAATAGTTTTCAAATACTGGAAGAATATTTCCTCAGTTGTTTGTGCTATTCCTACCGGCGGCACACTTTGAAGTTTAATCTGCATAATCAGTATTTTCTTAAGTCTAAATCCCAGGGGCTGGTGAGCTGTTTCTGGACCAGATAGTAAATATTTTCACTTCAGCTTTGTAGCTCATACCGTCTCTGTCACAACTCCGCCTTTATGCATACCACAGAAGCAGCCACAGATAATTTGTAAACAAACAAACATGGCTGTATTCCATTAAAACTTTATTTACATGGCTGATTTTATGTTATGTGAATTTCACCTCAATAAAAAATATATAAAATGAAACTTTTAAAACTCTTTATGAAAACAAGCATTGGTCTGGATGCAGCCCAGGACTCTACAGAGGCCACCAACTTGAGAATAAATCAAGCCCTGATTTGTAGTGTTTGCCGGTTTCCATGGTATAAATACTTTCACTGTGTCTGATTTCAAGCTACTAGCATGATGTCACCCAACGTGAAGTTGGGAAGACATGTTGCAGTAGTAGACATGGCCAAGATATGGTAGTCATGAACAAACTCGAAAACCCAGATAATAATGCTGTGCTCAGCCGTGTCCGACTCTTCACTGCCCTGTGGACTGTGGCCCGCCAGGCTCCTCTATCCATAGAATTTCCCAGGCAAGAATACTGGAGTGGGGTGCCATTACCTTCTCCAGGGGATCTTGCCAGCTCAAGGATCTAACCCCCATCTCCTGCATTAGCAAGTGGATTCCTTACCACTAGGGCCACCTCAGTTCAGTTCAGTTGAGTCGCTCAGTCGTGTCTGACTCTGCGACCCCATGAATCGCAGCACGCCAGGCCTCCCTGTCTATCATCAACTCCCGGAGTTCACTCAGACTCAGGTCCATCGAGTCAGTGACGCCATCCAGCCACCTCATCCTCTGTCGTCCCCTTTTCCTCCTGCCCCCAATCCCTCCCAGCATCAGAGTCTTTTCCAATGAGTCAACTCTTCGCATGAGCGCCACCTAGGAAGTCCCAAATAATAGTAACTGTGGGGGAAAAATGAGTATTTCATCACCTTTGTTTTCAAATTTAAAAAATCGTTACACTTAAAATTGAGGTATAGTTAATTTATAGTGTTGTTAATTTCAAGTGTACAGCAGAGTGATTTAGTTATATTCAATTTTACACACACACACATACACATATATCCCTTTTCAGATTCTTTTCCACTATAGATTATTACAGAATATGAGTATAGTTCCCTATGCTATACAGTAGGTCCTTGCTGCTTACCTATTTTATGTCATAGTGTATATGAATCCCAGACTCCTAATTTATCCCTCCCCTTTTCCCTTTGGCAACTGTAAGTTTGTTTTCTATGTCTGTGAATTGTTTTTATTCTGTAAATAAATTGATTGGCATCACTTTTTAGATTCCACATATAAATGATATCATGATATTTGTCTCTTTCAGCCTTTTTAACACTGAATCACTTTGCTGAATACCTGAAACTAACACAACATTGTAAATCAACTAGACATCAATTAAAAACAAAAAAAGCTATCCAAATGAAGATATCCTGTAGAAGTGAAAGGGAGTGCTAAAGTAAATTACGTTACACATTTTTAAACCATAAATTAAGAAGCAATAAAGATTCCACTTAAAAGCTAGTCTTAATGAAATTCTAAAACTTTGTTTAAAAAATGTTAAATCCAGGACATGTGCTATAAAACAGATAGGAACTCAAGTGATCTAGGATAGTAGTCACCCCAGACCCCAGGAATACAACAGAAGTAACGCAGAGGTGACATCCATCCTTGCTGCTCAGAGGAACATCTCAAGTGATATCTATTTTCACCAGAGTGTTTGTCAGAGGAGCTCTGAACTCATTCCTCCCTACTCCCTTAGACACTGTCTCTGTTATGCATGTTGGTGCCTTTGTTTTTCAGGAACTAGAAACAAAGCTTACAAGCACCAACTTGAGCCACACTGCCTGGACTTGATCTGGCTCCCTGACTGTGTGGCCTTGGGCGAGTTACCTAACACCTTGGAGTTTCACTGTGCTTATGCGGAAGATGAGAGGTAGTAGTAATACCTATCTCCCGGGGTGGTTTTGAGGATTCACTGAGTTAATACATGTCGTGTCCACCCGACACACAGGCCTGCTTGTGCAGTTTTATCGCTCTTAGCGTCTGCGGTCTACCTGACACTGAGCATAAGTAGAGGTGATTTGTGAGCTGGGTAGAGCTCAAGGATTTGTGACATCTCCTAGTACAGTATTTTTAAAACTGTAATTAGCCACAAAAATACAAATGGAGGTTTCCTACAAAAATCCAGATATGTGACTTTTCTAGAAAATTTAGAATGCTACCAGGCAGGAGATAACTGCCTGCCCACAGCAGCCTTCAGCTGGCAGTCCCAACCACTCCCTTATTGTAGCATTTCTTTAAAAATTTACTTATTTTCTTTTTGGTCTTCGTTGTAGTGACAGGCTTCTCACTGCAGTGGCTTCTCTTGTTGCAGAGCATGGGCTCTAGACACGCAGGCTTCAGTAGTTGTGGCACATGGGCTTAGTTGTTCTAAGGCATGTGGAATCTTCCTGGACCGGGGATTGAACCCGTGTCCCCTGCGTTGGCAGATGGAGTCTCATCCACTGTACCACAAGTGATTGATCATCGCATGTTTTAACAGTGGCTGTGTATAACAGCTGGCTCCCAAGGTTCCTGAGTGCTGGCTGGCGAGAGCTGAATGCAGCACACTCTGGGGTTGAGACCCTACCCCTGTCCTGCTTGGATCTGGGCTGCGGGCCGCAGGCTCCTTGTCCAAGATGGCGTCAGTGCCTTTGCAGCTGACTCCTGGGATGGTTCTCTTGGTTGGAGTGTCTTGGAGGCCAGCTATTCTGAAGATGGTTTGGGTCCAGCATTCTGCTCCAGACCCTTTGCTTCCCTGGGTTCTCTCTGGGACTCCAGGCTGGGGTGACCACCTCTCTTGGCCCAGGGCTTGGGAGGAAGCCTTCCTCTAGTGTGTCGCGTTGGTGATTTTCTTCATAGCTTTGCATACAGTCACTTTGTCCTGTTTCCTTGTCAGTCTCCTTTCTTCCCTGCCATGACTGTAAGTCTCTCCAGCTCCCCCTGCTCCCTGAGTTCCTCCTCAGCACAAACACATTTTGATTTTCCTGGTAAATGCTTAGCCACTGAATGAATTCTGGTGTCTTCTCTCTGTGAGCTGCAGCTGTTTCAGTATGCAATCTGAATGGTTTTGGCTCCCATGTCCACGGTTTTCCTGATTTTGGAGACAGCCATTCCATCTCTGTATGCAGGGCACCTTTCTCCTCGGAAGTGGCAGCTCTGTCTGCTGGCTGTGTTCTCCTGGCAGATCTCAGTTACTCTTGATAATCTCACCACTGAGCTGTAAAAATTGCTCTAGGTTTCAGCAAGATTAATGCCATATTTGCTTCTATCCCAGCTGATCTCCCCAGGTAGAGTGACGGTCCCATTGATCCTCACCTGTCTTCTCAGCAGCCTTGGAGTTGGGGGGGGCGGCGCGGCGGGGGGCAGAGCAGCCTTAGTGCTGGTCCTGGAGAGTTGTGTGCACTGGGTGCTCTCTCCCTTCCTGCTGGTGGAGTCATGGAATAGGTGACGAAGGCAGGAAAAGATAACAGCCCTGACATCTGAGTCCAGTCTGCCAGACAGCTGGGCCTGCCTCTTCAGGACCCTGTGCAGGGTACAGCAGATTTGGCTCTGCTTTCTTCCTCCTCTTTGTAGTGGGGTCATTGCATTGCCCAGGGTGAGAGTGAAAACCAGTTGAGGCAGTACCAGTCGCCATAAAAGTATTTGGACCCCTAGGGCAGAGTTGAACACCTGAATTTATTTCTTAGGGAAAAATGAGATAAGGAAGTTGTGAAGATGATCATTACAACATTGGTTGCAGTAGGAGAGCCCAGAAGGAGATGGGATGCCCAGCAGTGGAGAAAGTCAAGGAAATTATGACGCATAAATGGGATGTTTAGCTGTTAAGATCATTATGAAGAGTATGCAGCAACAGGAAGAAGTGTTCAATGAAAAAAATAAAAACCAGTATCTGTGATGCAGTTTCAACTACATAATTGTTGCAAACTCTGGATAAGAGCAGGAAAGTCACCCAGAGAAACATTGCCGTGGCTCAGGCTGGTTGTGGCTTGAGGGGCTAAGGCAGAACTTAGCCTTTGAGGTCAGACCTGAGCCATATTGTTGTTATCTGCCTCCTGGGGCTGTTGGGGTTCAAGAGTGATGTAGGTAGTGGCCTAGAAGATGTTCTCAGAGGAAAGGAAGACCAGAGTAGGTGGAGGAAAACTCCAGAACTGAGGGTGAGGAGCTTGGGCACCATCAAGCCTCAGGTCCTCATCACTGAGCCTGGTCAGTCTGTGTAAAAAGTTATGGGGCTGGATTTAGGCGTGCTCAGACAAAGCAACCGTCACAAGTTGGCTAGAAGGTAAGCTCAGGTCCACCACATCAGGGTTGAAATCAGGATCCAAAGAAGACATGCCTTAGATTATACAGTGGAGAAAAGACAGCCTCTTCAGTGAGTGGTGCTAGGAAAACTGGACAGCTCCATGTAAAAGAATGAAACTAGAACACCTCCTCACACCACACACAAAATAAACTCAAGATGGATTAAAGAGCTAAATGAAAGGCCAGAAACTATAAAGCTCTTAGAGGAAAACATAGGCAATACACTACTTGACATAAATCACAGCAAAATCCTCTATGACCCACCTCCTAGAATAATGGAAATAAACACAAAAATAAACAAGTGGGACCTAATTAAACTTAAAAGCTTTTGCACAGCAAAGGAAACTATAAACAAGGTGAAAAGACAGCCCTGAGAATGGGGGGAAATAATGGCAAATGAAACAACTGACAAAGAATTAATTTCCAAAATGCAAAGTAGCTCATACAACTCAATACCAGAAAAACAAACAACCCAGTCAAAAAGTGGGCAGAAAACCTAAACGAACATTTCTCCAAGGAAGACGTACAGATGGCTAATAGACACATGAAAAGATGCTCAGTATCACTCATTATTAGAGAAATGCAAATCAAAACTACAGTGAGGTATCGCTTCGTACTAGTCAGATCTGCCCATCGTCAAACAAATGCTGGAGAGGGTGTAGAGAAAAGGATACCTTCTTGCATTGTTGATGGGAATGTAAATTGATACAGCCAGTATTGAGATTCCTTTAAAAACTAGGAATAAAACTACCATGCTGCTGCTGCTGCTGCTAAGTCGCTTCAGTCATGTCTGACTCTGTACAACCCCATAGACAGCAGCCCACCAGGCTCCCCCGTCCCTGGGATTCTCCAGGCAAGAATACTGGAGTGGGTTGCCGTTTCCTTCTCCAAAACTACCATATGACTCAACAATCCCACTACTGGGCATATATCCTGAGGAAACCATATTTGAAAATGACACGTGTACGCCAGTATTTCTCCCAGCACTATTTACAATAACTAGGACATGGAAGAAACCCAAGATGTCTATCAACATCTTGAATGGATAACGAAGTTGTGGCACGTACATTACTCAGCCATAAAAAGGAACACATTTGGGTCAGTTCTAATGAGGTGGATGAACCTGGAGCCTATTATACAGAGTGGAGTAAGTAAGAAAGAGAAAAGTAATACTGTCTATTGATGCATAGGTATGGAATCTAGAAAGATGCTACTGATGAACCTATTTGCAGGGCAGCAGTGGAGACTCAGACATAAAGAACAGACTGTGGACACGTGGCAGGAAGGAGAGGGGGGCAAATCGGGAGAGTAGCATTGAAACATACATGACCGCATGTAAAATAGACAGCCAGTGGGAATTTGCTGCATGACGCAGGGATCTCAAACCCAGTGCTCTGTGACCACCTAGAGGGGTGAGATGGAGAGGGAGGTGGGGGCGAGGTCAAGAGGGAGGGGACATATGTATACCTATGGCTGATTCATGTTGATGGATGGCGGAAACCAGCACAGTATTGTATAGCAGTTACCCTTCAATTAAAACAAATACATTTTTAAAAAAGAACATATGTCTAATGGGGCTAGTGTGAGTGGGTTTATTTGGAGGTGAGAGAAAGGGAGGCTTGCCTGCACCAAGGGTCTTAGCCCACTTCTGAGGGCGGGGAGCAGTGGAGTCAGCCGGTGGTGCTTAGAAAGCCTCAGTACCTGTCAGGTGCACAAGTGCCTCTAAGTGCATCCAGAGGTGATGCCTGGGCCCCAGATGCAGCTGTGATGCTGCCTGGGGGTGGGACTACTCAGGCAGTGGAGAAGTGCGGTGAGAGAAGGAAAGGGACTGAGACTGTGCCTTGAAGAGCTCTGAGAGGAGGATGTAGAGGTCTTGAATGCAGAGGGATGTCAGGATCTGCCCAGGGTCCAAGAGATGAGGCAAGGCAGGGCTGAGAGGTCCTCGACTTTGGTGAAAACTTACCTGGGCAGAGCAGTTTGGGTACATTGACAGCCTGCATGCTCAGTCAGGTCTGACTCTTTGCAGCCCCACGGACTATAGCCTGCCAAGCTCCTCTGTCCATGGGATTCTCCAGGCAAGAATACTGGAGTGGGTTGCCATGCCCTCCTCCGGGGCATCTTCCCAACCCGGGGATTGAACCTGCATCTCTTCAGTCTCCTGCATTGGCAGGCAGGTTCTTTACCACTAATGCCACCTGGGAGGCCCAGTTAGACCTCTCTCTCAATTTCCGTTTCAGTGTTAATGTAAGTTTTAGTGAAAACTTGTGCTGTTTCTTCACCTAGTTGCCTTGCCAGTTCTGTTTGGTATCCACCTGTAATGGTGGCTACAGAAAAGGGAAGAAATAAACTTTTTTAAAAAGTTTTAAAAAACTGGTTTAAAGTAGTGAGAAAATAATAATAGAAAAGTTATATACTGAGGGAAATACAGTAAAAAGCGAAGTCTTCTGTGTTCCCAGTTCTCCTCAGTGTTCTTTGCCTGGTACATTTAAAGCAAGGAAAAGCTGCTGTGGTGCTTCTCCTGGAGCTGGGTCCCACCTTGCCTCAAATGTTTGATGACTGGGATGTCATGTCTTGCTGCAGGGCTGTCCTCTGACATTCAGCCATGGGGTAGGCGCTCATCCTCGGGATCAGTTTTACCACCCTTCCCCTGTGGGATGCAGGTGGTTTGGGGTGAGGCAGATGGTGCTGATGGGGTCCACACCAGCCCAGTGGGGACGACTGTTGAGTGGTCAGGCTTTCCCAAGGGTCCCCATCAGGGAAGGTTGGGAGGAAGCAGTTGATTTGGCTTTTGGTAGTAGATGGCTTCGGGAGCCGTCGAGGTCCTCCCCTGCGCCCTAATCTTCTGCCAGCAGCCTTCCGCTCAGCTGCATGTCAGGCAGGGCTACCACCTCGCAGATCTTGCCGTCACTGCATTAGCACACTGGATTGTGGTGTTCGACGTCCCCATTGCTTTAATGTTGCCTTCGCAAAAACCTCACCTGACTTTCCTTCCCCCTGTTTATGTAATCCTTTGGAATCATTTCATGGTGGCCAAGTAATTTGGGAAAAATCTTTGTCATTGTGGTAACTTCTAGGACCATTGTGTTTAAAATAGAAGACTCTCCCCAAAGCCATTGGGTCCTACTGACCAACGTGGCGACCCTGGTCATAGCCTTCTGCTGCTCTTGTCCCAGCCTTCCCTCTGCTGGCCACCCAGGCATGGTGCTTTTCCTCTTGTCTTCCATGGGGCTGTGTGTGAGCGGCACTGAGAGTCACCTCCCTGTTCCCTGTGACCCTTGTGGGGCGGCTGGTGCAGGTGACAGCTGGCAACAGGAAAGGCCTGTTTGCTTTCCAGATGCTAACTTGGTGACTGCAGATCCCAGGTTGCTACAGAGGGAGACCCCTGAGAGGTTTATAACATTGGCTTAACACAGTGCCAGCTGTTGAGGACAGTAAGGTGGGACTTCATTTATCTATCTGTCCTTCATTCACTCACGCTTGAGAGTAGTAAGGGTCTAGCTCAGCTGTCTCGGGGGAGGGGGAGGGCAGGATTTCAGACATTTTCATGCCCAGGAACTTAATACATTGGAGAAGACTGAAGAGTGAGGGGGAGAAAGAAGCTGTCAGATGCTCAGAGGCTGTTTTCTCGTCAGGAGGATGGAAATAGGTTATCACTCACACCACCTGTTGGAGAGGAGAACAGACTGCTGTTTACCTAAGACGTTATGTAGATGTTTGTGGCCACTGGCCTTTCCCATGTGAGGACAGGAGTTTGGCTCCCTCGCCAGGGTCTCCAGTTGAAGGATGACAAAACCCCACAGGCAGGCTGAGGAGAGCACGTGTCCTGAAGCTCAGTCCCGGGGAGCTAGTGAGCCTGTCATTTCACAACCTGTAAGACACCGGCACCCAGCTCCAGCCACAGCGTGTTTGCTGCGCCTTTTCCTGGCCTGCAGGCAGGCTGTGCAGTCTGCTGGTGCACAGGTGTTGCAGGGCAAGCAGAATGGGTGGGGTGGGGGGGGGGCACAGCGCATATGGATTGAGATAATGCCTAGGCAGACTGGAGTGCAGTCTGTTATGAGGAGTGCATCACACACGTGCCTTTGTCACACAGGCCTTATGATACCCGTGAGAGGCCTGGGCATGACAGCCTTCTTCATTTTCCTGAAGGGAGAAGGGCCTTCATGCTGCGCCCTCCACCCCAGGGGGAGCTAACCTCCAACAAAGAAGCCTTCCTTCTCTTGCCTCCCGCCCTCTCCTTTTTTTCCAGGACCTGTTGCATCTGTCATCTGCCTCCATAGTCATTTCACAAATTTATTGAGGTATAATTGACATATAATAAACTGTGCACACTTAAAGTACCCAATCGGATATATTTTGATCTGTGAATACACTTGAAAAATCATCATCACAATCATGGTATTAAACATATTTCCAAAAGTTTTTTCTTGTCCCATTGTAATCTTCCCTTCAGCCCACCCCCATCCCTAGGCAACTGCTAATCTATAGTCAGTGTAGATTAATCTGCCTTTGCTAGAATTTTGTAAAATCGTGTACTCTTTTTTTTTTTTTTTTAATCTAGGCTCTTTCCTTCTTATTTTGAGATTCATGCATGTTGTGTATATCAATAGTTTGTTCTTTTTTGTTGCTAAGTAATGTTTCATTTTATGAGTATCCTAAAATTTATCATACATGTGTTGATGGACTTTTGGGTTGCTTAATAATCTGTCAGAATGTCTTCCGAGGTGATTATACCATTTTATACTGCCACCCCACCCACCAGCAGTGTATGAGAGTATCAGTTGTCCCACACTTTGGTGATCACTTGGTATGGTCAGTCTTTTTAGCTTTAGCTATTTTAATAGGTGTATAGTGATATCTCACGATGGTTTTAATTTGAATTTGTCAGGAAGAGCTGCTGAAGGAGGGGTAGGCTATTCTTGGGCTTCTCTTGTGGCTCAGCTGGCAAAGAATCCGCCTGCAATGCGGGAGACCTGGGTTGGGAAGATCCCCTGGAGAAGGGAAGGCTACCCACTGCTGTATTCCGGCCTGAATTCCATGGACTGTATAGTCCATGGGGTCGCAGAGTCGGACACAACTGAGCGACTTTCACTATGACTAATAAGGTTGAGTATCTCTTGAAGTATTTGTGTTTGCCATGCATATCTCTTTGGTGAAAGATTTGAATATCTGTTCACATCATTTGCCCATTTCCTCCCTCCCTTGGGTTCTTTGTGTAATTATTGAAAGAGGTGTTTATATATTCTAGAGACAAGTCCTTTCTTAGATACATGATTTGTGTATCTTTTCTCCCAGTCTGTGACTTGCCTTTTCATTTTCATAGCAGTGTCATCTTTTGAAGAGCAAATTATTTTCAATTTTGATGAAATTCAGTTTGTTTTCTCTGTAGTTTGTGCTTTTTGTGTATTATTACTAAAATCTTTGCCTTTTAAACCCAAGGTCACTAAGATTTTCCTGTTTTCTTCTGTAGAAAAGACGACATTCTGTAGTTTCACTCTTAGGTTTATGATCTATTTTGTGTTAATTTTTGTGTATCTTGTGAGATAGAGGTCAAGGTTTGATATTTTCTTTCAGTGTTGTTTTTTGCCTATGGCTACCCAGTTATTCCAGCATTGTTTGTTGAAAGATTATTCATTCACTACTGAATTGCCTTACCATCTTTGTTAAGAGTCAGCTAGCTGCCCGTGTGGGTTTGTTAAAGGACTGTTCTGTTCCATTGATCTGTTCAGTTTGTCTTTGCACCAGTACCACACTTGTAATATGGGCTTCCAGTTTTCTTTTTTTCCAAGTTTGTTACCTTTCTAGGAACTCTATGTTTCCGTATAAATTTTAGAATCAAGTTGTCAATCTCTCCCAAAGACCCTGCTGGAATTCCATTTGGAATTGCATTGAATCTATAGATCAGTTTGGGGGAGAGCTGACATCTTAACAATATCAACTCTTCCAAGCTATTATCTTGGTATATCTTTCCATTGGGCTTCACTGGTGGCTCAGTGGTAAATAATTTGCCTGCTGATGCTGGAGACGCGTGTTGGATCCCTGGGTCAGGAAGATCCCCAGGAGTAGGAAATGGCAGCCCACCCCAGTATTCTTGCTTTGGAAATCCCATGGACAGAAGAGCCTGGCAGGCTGCAGTCCATGGAGGTCACAAGAGTCAGGCACGACTTAGCGACTAGACAGCAGCCATCTTTGCATTAACGGATGCCCCTCTTAATGTCTCTCAGCCCTGTTTTGTAGTTTTCAGTGTTGAGGCCTTTTGTCAAATTTATCTGTAAGTTCTTCATACTTTTAATTGCTGTTGTAAATAGAATTGGTTTAAAATTTTTCAATTTCTGAATGTTTGTTGCTTGCGTATAGGAATATCATAGAATTTTATATTGAACTTATATCTTACAGCCTTGTTAAACTCACTTTTTTTGTAGAATTTGTGTTAAGATTTTCCATATAGACTGTTCTGTTATTTATGAATAAAGACAGCTTTACTTCTCGTTTTCCAATCTAGATGGATTTTTCTTCCTCCCTCCCTCCCTCTTTTTCTTTCTTCCTTTTCTTTCCCTTGCCTTATTGAACTACGTGGAATCTCCTGACAAAAATGAGTGGAAGTGGTGACACACATCCTTGGTTTTGTGCCTGTTCCTGGGGGAAAGCATTCGACTCTTCGCCACCAGGTGTGATGTTTGCTGTGGGTGTTGCTGGGCCAAGGAAGTTCTCTTCTGTTCCTGGCTTGCTGAGAGTTTTCATCAGGAATGGATGTTCAATTTTGTCAATTTTTTTTTCTACATCTGTTGAAATGATCATGGGCTTTTCCTTTTTAGAAAAGGATTACATTGATTTTTGAATGTTAATCTGCCTTCCCCACTTTAATTTTTAGTCTTTGTTTTCTGTCTTCATTCCTGGTGTAGGCATGTGGAATTTCCCTTATCTGATTTGTTGCACTGTCCTCCCTTGAGCCAGCTCTCTGTTCCTGGCATCAATACGACTTGCTGGTGGCCCATTGAGTGGAGGCAGACATGGGCTAACTGCACAGGATCAGAAGGTTAGGTTAGTATTGAAACTGTGGCCAGGTGTATAACGGGCACCCTGGCTTCCTCGTTGGGGAAGTGGCATAACACCTCCTCTGGAGGTCTGTGTTCTTAGGAGAGAACCTAAGTGGTAGGAGCCAGAGGCCCATCTAACCGGGGTGCCAGCTGGTGATGCCCAGGTAGTGGTTACTGCCTGCCTGCCTCTCTTCAGTAACTGAAGAGCTTGCTCCTTCCTGGGAACACTGGCCTGCTCAGTACTCCTGCTGTAGAGCCTTCAGAATGCCCTTGCTTTCCCCAGACTGGCCTCTGCCCGGGGTGGGAGTGGTGTGGATGCCTTTCTCTGTGAGCTGTGAAACATAGCACATGCTGGGTATCTCAGAGGCAGCCTGGGCTCCTGGTCCACGTTCTCAGACCTTGTTCTATGGGACCCTCAGAGGGTCTTTGCCCCCCATATGGGGGGCAAGGGGCTGGCTTGACAGTACCTCTCCCTCCTCTTTAACTCCAGTAGCTCTGGCATCTGTTTCTAGGATGGGATGGCTTCTCAGACCAGTTTTTCCTAAAAGTATAGCATATACCCAGAAAAGTGCGTAAGTTCTAAGTTTATATCTCAGTGCGTGTTTGTGAAGTGAACATACCCCAGTAACTCCCACCAAGGTCATGGAACAGAGCTTCTCCCCAGAAGCCATTCTTCTTCCCTCTCCTAGCCTCTCCCCACCCCCAATTCCCCTGACTTCTGTCACCATGGACAAATTTTGCCAGCTTTTGAGCTTCCAGTCTTTCATTCGACTTGTTTTGAGGTTTTATCTTCGATGTTATGTATAGCAGTACTGTCTTCATTTGACATTGAACAGCTGGATCGTGACTTCATCATCTGTTTAGTGTTGGTGGCCATGTGGATGGTTTTCAGATGGGACTGTTCTGAATACGGCCGCCCTGACCATTCTCGACACGTATGTGCTCAGGTTTCTGTTGGTCCCTACCCCAGAGTAGGATTTGCTGGGTCCTGGGGTGTGAATGTTCATCCTTACATGGTGTTTGATACCATGCACAGACTTCCCTTCCTGCTCCACGTGATGATGTCCTTGGTTTTCTCCACAGCGGCTGTTGCAGGAATGCCTCCCCTGTTGCAGGAATGCCCACTGAGAAAGTCCCCACACCCACTGCTGGTCTTCTGGTTCCACACAAAGCTCAGGGCAGCAGGTGGGGGAAAGAGGTGGCCTTGAGCCTGACCCCTCTCAAGTGTAGTCCCATGACGGCTCCGTGGTGATCCCCTTTCTTGAGTGCTTACTGTGAGCCAGTCAGGCCAGGTCCTGGGTGTTCGTGTGTGTCTCCTGTTCCCCTCCCAGGAGCCTGTAGGACACTTCTGTCATCCTCCCACTTCGTGGCTGAAGGAATGACTGAGTGAGCTAGGTGGGTGGGCTCGGAGCTCTCTGCTCACCTCCCATGTGCAGTGTTCGCTCATGCTTTTTGCCCTGGAGTGTGTGGTGCAGCCCATTAGGCCGTGTCCTGCCTGGTGGCTGTTGTATCACGTAGGACAGGCTCACCCAACCCTCAGTTACCTTTAGGGCCTGGTGAGTTTGCAGATCTCAGATCCTGTTCTGTGGAAGGAGACGAGGGCTCCTCTATACCTAACCTGTGACTTGCCAAGTGATGTATCTGCTGTGGCACTGGCAGTTCCTGTTACTCTGCTCTCAGAACAGACATGGTGACCCCGTGTGGAGTACCCAGGAAGGTGAGGGCTGCGGGTCTGTCGCATGTCCGTGACTCACCCTCAGTGCTTACCCCAGGCAGCCTGGTCGTCGGCGGTGCAGCCTCAGGTTCTGGGGCTAGTTTGGGCTTGAGGCCCTCTGAGAAGGGGTACGGCCTTGGCTTTCTTCTCCATAGTCCTTCAGATGTCGTAAAGGAGCCTGCTGGGTGTTGCCACCATGGTGTTCCTGGCGGCTCAGTTCAGCCTCAGTTGCAGTGCCTCACCTGTTGCTTCTGTCCTTGCCTTCGGCCATTTCTACCCATGCCTCAACACTGGGCCGTAACCAGCCCTTCCTATTATCTCCCTGGCCTGTGTTTGGTGCCTTGTTGAGGGAAATTTTAGGCTCTCCCCTGTTCTCAGGACTCCTATAGCAGCCCAAGTGAGCAGACTGGCAGACTCTTGGCATGCCACATTGGGCACTGCACTGTCTTGAAAGGATCTTAGAAACCACAGAATGGCCTGGTGGGCAGTGGATAGGACCAGCTTGGCCTGACCCCCGTGGGCACAGTCTCCCTAGAGGGTAGTCAGCGTGCCTCAATGTCTACAGATGATCTGTGAATTTCCCAACATTCCACGCAGGCTTCCTGACTCCTGGAAGGAGAGCTGGGCTCGGGTTGGTGGCTGGTCTTGCTTCAAGTCTTGGTTGGGCCGGCACTGGAAGCCAGGTCCGGCCCGGCTGCTTCTCTGCCCGGCCCGAGTGCCAGGAGGGTTCACTGCAGTGCGGGAGTGCCCTGCCGTCCCCTTGCGGCTTCACTCAGCCTTCTCTCGGAGGCTGGCCCCATCGCTTCCTGAAAAGCTGGCTGGTTCTCATTTGGGGTTGCCGGTATTCTGGGTGTATGTGGGCCGAGCACTGTGTGCCCCTCCCACGGGCATCGGACGTTTCGTCTTACACAGCTGGTATTCTTACTGGCTGTTTCCACGAGAGCACGGCTGGGAGGGAGGAACCCACATGGTGTGCTGTATGTTGTCACAGGCACTGACAACCGGACCCTTCTGCAAGCATGGATGCGGATAGAAAACACTCTGCTTGGCTTTCTGACTTTGCAACTGCAAACTGTAGGAATGAACCAACTCCCAGATACGACACATTGAGAGCTCTTACACTCTCTGAAAGGGCCAAGTTACAACAGGAATTGTGCGTTGACCTGATTCAGAGGTCAGGAGAGCTGAAGCTTGTGGTTTTGTTGGGAAGCGCTGCTGGGACAGATGAGAGAAGGGCTTGAGGGCCAGCACTGTGGAGAGAAGTGCTGGTCTCCCCCCACTTCCCCCGCTTTGTCTGCAAGCCTCTCTCACCTCCGCAAGCCTCTCACAGAGGTCCCCTGGTTGGCCGCCGTTCATGGTAGCGGCCCTGGGCTCCCTCTTCCTGGGCTGCTCATGAGGTGCAGGCAGTGTTCTCTGCCGGCTTCCTGGGCCAAGTCGCAGCTGCAGTCGGCTGCTCTGGCCACGGGTGCTCTGCGGGCTGTGAGTGTACAGCAGGCAGGGCCACGCAGGCAGCGGCCACCCTCCAGCTGTGGACGCTCCCGGGGAGCAGATGGGCCCCACTGATGAGGAAGTGCTTTTGTGCTTTTGCAAGTGGTGAGCTTGGCGACTGCGGCTGAGACACAGCCCCCGCCCCAGTGTCGCTCTTCCTCTCAGCAGCCGTGAATGAGAGTGACTTAGCTCCTGTGGGTGTGAGGTTCCCATGGGGTCCTGGCAGAAGGAGGCGCCTTTGAAAGCCAGGCAGGGCGCTGACAGGGCATCTGCCTGAGGAAGGTTCCCCTGGCGCCTGCCTGGCTGTGGGACAGAGCAAGGCAGAGCGGAGCCAGGAGGCTGCACCTTGCAGAGCTGAGAGGTAGACTCAAGGCACATCGACTTGTTTTCCTCACTCGGCAAAGTGGGGTGGGACACACGCTGGTCACCACCAGGCTCAGCTCTTGCACTGACTTGTGGTAGAGGCAGTTTGAGTCACAGAACGGCACCCGTTTTGGGAACGTGTAAAGTTCATCAGAAGCGGGAAGACTTGCTGTGGCTGAAGAGTGAGGCTGGGACCAAATCACAGACACACACTCGCCTGGCAAAGCCCCTTTCACCAGCGTGCACACCCTCAGCAAACACGACTGACACCTGCCATGGGGCTGGCAGGGCATGGTGACTCAGCCAAGGATGACCTTAGAATGCTCAGCACGTTGAAAAGCTCGAGGTTTGCTTGCTTCTGGGTGCCATCTGTGTCGTGTTTTGGTTTGGAAGGACAGCTTGCTTGCTGATGAACAGTTCCAAAGCCTTTTGAGCTAATTGGTTTTTGTAAATTCTAGTCTAGACTATTCTGCTTTAAAAAAAAAAAAGTGTGACTTCCACATGGCTGGTTTTAAAGTGAACTAGCTTTTACCACTGACCTGGTGGGCTTTAAGCCCCTGAAGGAGTTGGTGTGGGCTGTGCTGCATAGGTGCAGGGCCACAGTGTGCTCACGGGCTGGCTAGACAGGCGGGGTGAGTCCCACCTCAGTGTGTGTCATTTCAGGCCCTGGCAGGGAGACTGCAGTGCCTTTGTCATTTACCAAGTGGTCTGCAGCTCAGGGCAAGCACTGGGGATGGGCTGAAGGCCCTGCTGTTGGAGACCTCTCAGCTCTAGAGCACCCTAGGTGGGAGACAGAGGCAGCCCAGAGACCATCATCCATTGGTGCTCTGGGCACGAAGCCACCCTGTGTGGCTACCAGGAACTCTGTAACCTGTCCATTTTCCCACTGTGGCAGGTTGATGAGAGTATGTGGGTGGGAGGCTGTCACCAGCCTGGTGGTGTCTGGGAGCCCCTCCAGTAAAGCACCAGCTGGGCTGTGTATGGTGGGCAGGCCCCGTGCCAGGCTAGTGTAAAGCCACTCTCCTCCATCTTCAGCTGCATGGTGAGCACTAGGCTTCTGTTGCCTTTCTGGACCCTCAGATTTCTTATCTGTAAAGTGGAGTTTCAAGAAAGAGAAGCTAGAGACTTCGGTGCCTGCAGGAACCCAACAAGGAGTGATCCTGTGAGAGTCAGGCTGAAATGCCTTACTAGCTTACTCTAGTGCCTTTGGGTCTCACCAGTTCTTGAACTTGGGGAGTACAGGGTTTCCCCTTTGCCACCAGGGCTGCACACGTCTAGCTGCACTGCCAAGAGATTGGGGATTTCGAGTGGAGTGGGAACCGTTGATGCGTGGAGAAAAGGGAGCAGTGAGCGGATAGACGCCAAAGAAGTCTCAGTTCCTTGTTTCACATCAGGGCTGGAAATCCCCCACAGGGCGGTAATTATTCAGGGCCTGAGGTTTACCTACCTCTGCCCTGAATTACTGCTAGCAGGAGGCTGAGCAGTGGTGGATCTGCCCCCTTGGGCTGGCCCCACCTCCGCACATGGATCCAGATGCAGAGCAGTGACCCAGCCGCAGAACAGCTCTCAGACATGTGCCGAGGAGGTAGTGACATCCTGCACTAGATGGTCTGAACTCTGACCCAGCTGCTTGTGAGGGCCGCCGCCCTCCCCTGGTCCTGTCACTTGTGGGCAGCCAGTGCCCCTTCCTCCTCCTCATTCACTGTGAGTCACGCAGCAAATGTGGGTTAGACTGGCTGCAGTCGTGACCTAGCACTCGATGCGGGGCTCTCCAGAGGGAGGCCTGGTGCTTCCCCCGTGCTCTTGGTCCTCTCCCGACGGGAGGTCCGCATAAGAACCCTGGGGTCTGGTGCTGGTAAGGAGGGTCCCCTCCTCGCTTGCCAGCATGTACCCTGGGGCATCCCTGAGGTGTAAATGGGGATGTGTTTGGGAAGGGTTCTTTCTCTCCCTGCCTGAGCCCGGCTGGGAGGAACCCAGTTTAGGGGGCTGCTTCCCCTCCTTTCTGCCTAGGATGGATATTGGTTCACTTTCCTGTCTGACCATGGATACCCAGTTATCCCTCGTGAATCACGAGTCTAGAATCTGCAAGCCCTTGGCGCGGTAGAGGAGAAGGCAGTTCCACCCTTGGTCACCAAGTGACCGTGCTCACCTGGGCCTCGCCCGGGGCTGCCCGCTGACTCCCACGGACTTCCGGCCCTGCCTCTGCTCCTCGGAGTGCTCCGCTGCTGCCTGGCCCACCTCGCCTGATGCCTGCCTCTCCAGAGGAGCCCTCCCTGCTCCTGACAGTGCTCCTTGGCGCCTGCCCTGGGAACACTTAGGCATCCCCATGCACAGGGGCAGACATCATCACCTGGAAGGATATTTACTTGCAATAAAGAGGACAATCAAATAATGAAAATATGTGGGCTGGGACAGTGAACAACTTACAGGAAAAGTCGACATTAGTAGAAAGGGTAGGTAGCACTTGGCTTCATTCCTTATTAAGGAAATAAAGATGAATCTGTAGCTGTTGAAGGAGTCCTAATGAGAAGATGAGGCTGCAAGTGTTCAGACGTCCCATGCATGTGAATTCTGCTCCTTTTGGGAAAGCTGTTTGGCAAGTGGTTTTGAGAGGTGTTTTTTTGTTTAGTAGTTTTGTTTTGGTTTCATTCCATGGCAATGAATTCCAGGGGAGATATCCAAAGGCCATGTATGTGCCAGGCTCTTCCTGAGAGCAGGAGGCTGTGAATGACCCTTGGGCTCTCTGGCCTGTAGAGCTGCCCCAAAGTCCCCCTTGGCGTCAGCGTCTGGGAGTGGCTCAGAGGCTTCCTTCCTGCGCAACAGTGGCATACTGTCTCTACTGTGATGGTGGGTGAATGTATTTTTGGACAGACAGGTGCCAGGCAGGACCTAAAAACAGGGTGGTCTGTTAGGGTAGCGGGAGCAGTTTGGCTCCCACCGTGGCTAAGGTTAATGGAAGGCCGTTGTGTAGTCAGCCTGCTTTCCCCAGGTCTGCTCTTTCCTGCTGGCATCCTGGCTCACGCCAAGGTCTTTGCTCTGGACTTCTCTCCCCTCTCCAGGGCTTTGATACCATCTCACCTTCTCTGGATGTGTTGAGGCTTCTGCTGTCCACCTTGGAGGCCCAGCTTAGATACTGCTCTCACCACAGGCACCCCTGGCCTGCCTTTTACCTGACGCCTACCTACCTCCCTGCCCCAGCAGTCCTGTAGTGGGTTTTTTTCACAGGCCTGGAGCCTGGCTAGAAGCCTCCCCTTGGCTATATCTGAGCCTTGGCGTCTCTGCTGTGCATTGGGCCCTCTTGTTGAGGGTGGAGGCAAGGGCTGCAGGCTGCTAGGCTATTACTGTCTGCTGGATCTGAGGCTGGAAGCCCAACCTCGCACTGCATAGAGCCCAGGACACCTGCCTGTTAGCTGTGGTGAGGGCAGAACTTGGCCTGCTCCCTGGTCCTTAGGGCTTGATTGCCTCCAGATGCCCAGATAATGCTCCCTACACAGGCTCAGTGCCCTTGCTAGCATGGCTGAAGCAGGGGAACCAGAGGGATGAGCCCTCGGGCGGCCCTGAACTTGAGGAAGGCGGCAGACAGTGCTCTCCACAGCGCGGAGAGCCTGAGCGCCTCCTCAAAGCCGAAAGCCTCTTTGGATACCCGCCTGAGTGTAGGGGCTGCTCGGCTGTGACGGTGGGGTGACAGGCCTTTCCCCAGCCCCACCCTGTGCAGCTTCCAGGAGGGTCTCTGGCTGTGCGAGGGTCTACAGTGCCAGCTTGCTCCAACCCCCAGGGTTGCTCAGGTGTTCTGGCTCCCCCCTCCTATCTGGCAGCAGGACAGCGTCTGCCCAAGGACAAGGACACTCTGTGCCACTGGGCTCACTCTGTGGGCACTGCTGGTTCAGGAGTGTGTAGGGACCCAGGGCTCTAAATATACCAGGGTGAGGTCACTGGGGTGGAGAGAGGCCATGTGGCAAGCCCAGGACCCTGTCAGGGCCAGAATCCCAGGGCTGGGGACAGGGAGCAGGTGGCCTTGTTCCTGTGGGACCAGCCTCCTCACTGCCTGGTTTGTCAGGATATTTTCTTAGACATCATTGCTTTGGGGCTCCAAAAAAATCTTTGTCTACCCCAGGGTTGCAGAGATAGTCTCCTGTTTATTCTAGAAGCCTTAGAGTTTTTGCTTTCACATTTAGATCTGGGGTTCATTTTAATTTTTGAGTTTGCTGTGATGCTTAGTGTGGTTGGAATCAACCCAGTGTGTATCTCCTGTGACTTTTCATCCACCGTGGTTTGAAGTTCATCTTGTTGATGTACTGAAGCTGCAGTGTGCTCATTTCTAGAGCTCTTGAATTTCTTAGTCTGTTCAGCTTTTGGACTACAGTGATGTCATTACAACATACGGCCACATGACCCACTCCTTTACATCACATTCATAAAATGTGATGTAATAATAGCTAACACCTTCCACTTGAGGTTGTGATAATTCAGTGGAGTGGTGCTGTATGGAAACAGACCTTGGTAGAACAGGGCCTGGCTCATAGCACGTGTCATCCGAGGTATAGAATTGCTTGGTCACAAGACACACAAGTGTT
Source organism: Bison bison bison (assembly GCF_000754665.1). Lineage (NCBI taxonomy): Eukaryota > Metazoa > Chordata > Mammalia > Artiodactyla > Bovidae > Bison > Bison bison. The sequence continues at coordinate 713,031 of NW_011494793.1, read as the reverse complement.
TGATTTGACCAAACACAGCCCAGTGCTCCCCAGAATTGGCCGCACCCCAGAACTACCTGGTGTTGTCAGATGCCATTTCCAGCAGTCTGTTGTGTATTCATTGCAGCCGCTTGTGGGTTCCGTCTGCCTCGCCTGATGGCCAGGAGAGTTGAGCACTGCTGCACGATCTTTTGTCATGCCCAGTCCCCATTCGTGTCTCCCCGCCCGTGTTCTCTGTGGGCTCAAACACAGACCGGGGGGGCCTGTGGCATTGATCTCCTCCCACTTTGTGACTTCTGCTCTCCTTGTGATGTCTTTAGATGAACTCTATAAAGATCTTGTTAATGCAACTAAGTTGATTAGATTATTATGCACAGCTGTTTTAAACGTGGCGCATTTTATTCAATAAGTCAACCTCCTGTCAGATGGCAGACTTACGTGCATTTCCCACATCAAGAGTGAATCTTGTTTCATAAATGTGAATTTCAGTTGTGCGCAGCCACTTGGGCAGATGGGTGTGTCCGTGGACAGACTCAGTCACCTGTTCACCGTGCACTGGAGGAGGCAGATGGGAGGGTGCGCACTAGGTGTCGTGTTGGTCCCTGGGAGCAGGTAGGAGGCTACAGGAGGTGGGTCTCTGGTGATGCTGGCCCCACTGGCTCTTGGGAAAGGGAGAAGTGCCTAGGGTCTGACAGTGGCTCTTGTTTTACAGATCCGGAACATGGTGGCGGTGCAGGAAGTCATCTCCAGCCTGGAGAAATACCCCATTACCAAAGAGGCACTGGAGGTGAGCGTTCCAGGTCTGAGCACTAGGGCGGGCAGTGAGGGCGGGGCCTGGGCTGCCCCAACCCTGGGCTTTCCTGACTTCTTAGAGCCTCAGAGACTTTGCTCACTGGCCCAGCAAGGCCTTAAAGGGAAGAGTGAGGGGGGCATGCCCTCCTGGCCTGCACTGTGCCAGTCCACAGCACACAGGCACTGCAGGAAATACGAGGCTTTAGTTCAGAGCTGAGGCCCCTTTCTCTGCAGGAGGCCCTGCACACTGCAGTGCGCAGCAGGGCTTCCAGTGAGTGATGCTGGCTCGAGGTCCCGTGTGCTGTTGCCTTCGCCACAGTGTACTCTCACCTAGAAATCTCCTCTGGCAAAGTGTCCTCGCGGTGGCCGTGAATGGTCCGCGGCCTTCAGGAGTTGGGAACCTGTGAGATGATGCTTCTGAGAATGCCCTGTCTGTCCCATGGACTGTAAGATCTGAGGACTTGGGTTTGAGAATTTAAATGTCACATGGGACCCAAAATCTTGATAGGTTTTGTGTCTGGGAGACCAGTGGTTTAGGGGGCCTGTGGGGTCATTACAAAGATATGGAGCCCTTCCCCCAGCTCCATGGGAAGCTCCATTTCTGCCCAGCTCTCTTTTCACGGGGTGTCCCTGTCCTAAAAGCGTGTCATTGTGTCTCTCTGGCTGTAGGAAACCCGCCTTGGGAAGCTCATCAACGACGTCCGCAAGAAGACCAAGAACGAGGAGCTCGCCAAGCGGGCCAAGAAGCTGCTGCGGAGCTGGCAGAAGCTCATCGAGCCCGTGCACCAGAATGAGGCTGCGCTGCGGGGGCTGGCGGGTGCCCCCGGCTCGGCCAATGGCGGTGCCCATAACTGCCGGCCAGAGGCAGGGGCGGCCGGCCCGCCTAAGAGTGTCCA